>NC_068350.1:20473767-20801267 GCF_014633365.1 Diospyros lotus
CATACATTTCCAACAGTAAGAGCATTGGAGCTTGGGTTTATTTAATAATTAGCTTAATTGAATTGAAGTTTATTTTAATTTAATTAGTTAATCAAGTAAGTTAATTAAATTAATTAGTTAAATTAGTAAATTTAAGCCATGACTATTTAATTAATTACTTAGCCTTATGTATATAAGGGTGTTGTGGGTATGCTATCGGTTTGTTCAATGGAATAAAGCTAATTATCAAGCGACAAACAACTTGAGGTAAGGGTTTAATATGCATTGTGTGTAAATTACTTTTGTTATGGCCTGCATAAGATTTTGAGGAAGTGCCTAAGCATGGGCCGATGGATTTCTAACTGTGAGAGTCTTAAGATGGGGTCATAGAAGGAACCACTAGAAGCCACCTAAAGCCAGAGATAGGTGTGGTGGATGGGCTTGTATACACGCTGCACTTCACTTTTATCTATGATGTCATACTCAATTTACTGTATTGCATATTTCCTTTACTGAGTCCCTAGACTCACCATTTTACCCCTACTAACCCAACAGATGGCTCGGGGTCTATGAAAGGGAAAACGATGTTGGTGAAAGAGTCGTCGGTTTACAGTGATTGCAAACAGTGAGAATGTGGGTCATGTTTTTGTGTCATTTATGTAATGTATATATATGCTCTGTATTTGACTATGGAGACGACTATGATTTAAATAAAATTTGATTAAGATCGGGTTAAGGTTCCTGCTATGAGTAACTCAGAGTGTGTCTTTGAACTAGTTGGTTGCGGTCGGGATATAAAACCTATTTAAATATGCTTGACTGTTGGAGTATTTTATTGAGCATGTTAGTACTTATTTTGATTTGTTTACGAAAATTGGATTTGTAATTTAAAGGCCTAATTGAGCATGTGAATCGAGTAAGATTTTGTTACCTATGTATTTTAAACCTGAGTTCTCGATAGTCGAAGGCGGCGAAGCCTAGATCCCACCCATGGTGCCCATATTATTTTAATACTTTATGTTAGCATAGCATAACAGTCCTTCGAGATAAGATGGGGTTGTAATCGTGGGTAACGGTGATGCCCGGTAGTGGCGGCCAGGGTGTCACACTTGACTTTAGTTGTTGAATCCGCTATGATAGCCTGCTTGGAACTTTTTCATCTCACAGCACTACCATTCAAGAGATATACAAAACCAGACATCGATTTGTGATCATCAAGATCTGATTGAAAATCCTAATCAATGAATCCATCCACATGGAAATCACCCCCTCCATAAATCAGTAGCAAATCTTTAGTCCTTTGCAAGTATTTCAGAATATGCTTCACTATGATCCAGTGACTATCACTGGAATCAGATTGATATCGACTTACAACACTCACAATGTATGCAATATCCGACCTCATACATATCATTGCATACATAAGGCTCCCAACCACTGAAGCATAAGGTACCTTACTCATATGATCCCTCTCTTCAGGAGTATAAAGAGACATCTCCTTAGAGAGATGAAATCCAACCCGAACAGACAACTATCCCCTTTTGGAATTCAACATGCTAAATCTCTTTAGCATCTTCTCTATATACAAGCTCTAGGAGAGACCTATGATGTTTTACACTTGTGTTTAGTTTTGATGATGAAAGACAACATTTGGTTTTGATCCCTAAGTCATGAGTCAAGTTTACGGTTTTCAACAAAAATCAATTTCAAGTACCTTTGTAAAAATGAAAACCAAATGATCTATATTTTTCTCTAAGTTTGGAAGATTAGCACATTATAAGGAGACATATAAGAAAATATTTTTATTTTGAAAAACTATCTCCCGGTATTTTGATAGCTAATATTCATTGTTGTTAAAATAATTTTTAATGAATTTTTTCAAGAAATAGAAGGTATGTATTTTAGGAGTGGTAAAATTGCTAAATTCTGAATTTATACTAAAACCAAAATTCTATTTTCTTATTGTTATGAATTTTGATTTTTTAGATATTTTTATTGAATTCAAATGGGGGATACTTTCTTATTTACAATTATGTATTAAAGTAAATGGAAGGTAAAATATAAATTAAAGAAAATGTGGGCATCTACTTTAATTTATATGTAAATATGTTGTAATGTATGCATCTCCTGAAGGATGACTTTATTAAAGTAAATGGAAGGTAAAATATAAATTAAAAAAAATGTGGACATCTACTTTAATTTATACGTAAATATGTTGTAATGTATGCATCTCTTGAAGGATGGCTTTATCTGTCAACAGATACCTCATCATCTATTGACCGGCCTTATATTTTTTGTGAATCTATTGACCAATGCTCTTGCATCTGTCGACCAACAGAATGCCATTTCTTGGTGCTTTAATACTATGCAGGCCATTTGTTGACCGATGCTTATGCATCTGTTGACTGAAAGAATGTTTGCACAAGGAACTGTTGATAGTCTCAAATGATCTGTTGATTAGATTTTGAATTGTCCCTCATCTGTTGACCAATGCCTTGCATTTGTCGATCGTTTGTGTCGTAGAAACCCTCAACGGCTAGTTTTTCCACTCTCCCAAAGTGGTTTTTCCACTACCAACGACAAGATTCGTGAATGGGCTATAGAGACACTATAAATACAAGTCAAATGGATGATTCAACCAAGAGAGATCATTACAAGCTTACAAGTGTTTATTCTTCAAATGCTTCATTATTTCATTTATTCTTCATTTTTCTCTCTAAAGGCTTTGATTATCATTTGTATTATTTTGTTCAAGTCTTGTATTTATATTGAGAGATGTTGTAACTAAAAGTGTCTACTGTTAGATCCTTTCCTTTTATTATTCTTATTTTTCCTAGCTTGTTGCTAGAGGGTTTGCTTGTTTAAGCACGAGGTTGTGGTACCTAGCTTGGTGCTAGAGGGCTTGCTTGTCTAGGTAAGAGGTTGTAAATTCCTAACTTGTTACTAGAGGGCCTATCCGGAGAGATAAGAGGTTTTTAGTGGATTGATTAAAAAATCCTTAGTGAGGAGCTAAGGCAGTGGATTAGGCATTGTTTAAGTTGAACCACTATATATCGTTGTGTCTTTTTTGCTCGTGCTATTTCTTTCATTTATTGTTCCAATCATTTCAATAATTCTCACTTGCACAAAAATATCATTTTTTATAAAAAGGATTTTTAAGTTCAATCAATTTTTTAAAACAACCCAATTCACCCCCCTTCTTGGGTATTAGTGCCATTGCTATGCAAACCTAACAACCTATTATTTTTTTGACTCTACCTCTATAAAGTTTAAACCCAAAAATATAGGTAGCATCTCCCATATCCTTCATGGAGAATACTCTAGACAACCATCCTTCCACAGACATCATCATATTCATACTGTTACCCGTAATTAAAATATCATCCACATACAAGACTAGGAACATAATGTTGCTCCCATTAACCTTCTTATATACACATGGTTCATCCACATTTTTGCCTTATCTTTCAGTGAGAATGGGAAAAGTTTTAACCTTACAATATCCTCATTTACTGTATGGTCCATGCAAGTGCTACATACTTCCTCGAATTCCTTCATATGAGTATATGGATTTTCAGAATCCATACCATGGAATGTGGGCAACAATTGGATTGTGCCAGGTTTGAAATTGAACATATGGTGATTTATGGGAAGGATGATACACGAGGGTGTTGTCTGCCTTGGAGGGTGAAGGTACTCTCTAAGAGGTCTAATCAATTCCTGATCAACAGGATCAGGATCACCATGGTCACTCCCATGTTCAGACATGTTGTTTGGTTGAGCCATAAATGAGTGTGGCAATGAAAACTCAAAATCAGATGGAGTACTTTCTGAATGTAACACTTGTTCAACCACTCTACCGGATCTAAGTCTCATACACCAGACCAAACTGACAGAGAAGGGAAATTAAAGAATAGAAGTAAAAGAAAAAGGACTAGGGATGATTATTTGGCTTACCTTAATCTCCCCGGCAACGGCGCCAAAATTTGCTGCATCGCTCACCCTACATTTATCACTTTTTGTAATTTTCTTTCACTAATTCAGCTGATTTAGCAACTAATTATGTTCACAGATAGGATGAGGCGTTTAGACTCGCCAGTGCACGAGTGTGATTGTAGCAGAAAATTTATATGTAATTTTTTTGGGCAAGACCGGGTCGACTCACAGGGAGATTACTCATGGAAGGAGATAACCACACCAGTTCTTTTGATTAACGGAATAATAAAATGAGATCAAACTAAATGTGATATAACTGTAATCTGGAAATGGAGAGGTCTTGGGTCAAGACAAATCTGGTGCCAAACCCAACTGATTCACCATATAGCTTTCTGTGATGTAACTAGCAGCTCAAATAGCTTGGGTTTTCAACCATTAAATGTACTACTGAGATGATGATAACTCTTTGTTCAAGCAACCTCCATACATGGCATGGAGACTCTATGGTAAGAAGCTATCATAAATCAGTGTATAAATAATGTTTTGACAAAATAATTGCTCGGGGCTTGGGTATGAGAACGTTTCCAGGTCAAGCAGCCCCCATACATGGCATGGAGACTCTAAGTTAGGCGTACGAACCAATCCAAGCCTGAGGTTTTCGTTAATAACATTTCCCAAACTACTTTTGCTTTTGTTACTTTGACATATGGAGTTCTGTTATATTGATTCATCAGTGGCTCTGGGCACCATCTTTGCCTTAACCCAAGAATCGAATTAGCCACACATCTTCATAGGAAGTGCACGACTAAAACTAATCTCTACAGATGAATACGAGATTCGTAAAGAAAATAAATTGAGACAACAGATAAGAACTTGGTAAACTACCGCTGTATTGATTACTGAAACGAACTACAACTTGAAGCAGAAATTAAGATGGACTTGTAATATAGAGCTCAGAATTAGCAATGACAACTAGAGTAACTGAAGTGCTATTCGCAAAGAAAGAAATACAGACAAGAACAAAAGTAAGAGAAACAGACAAAAGGAAAAAAAGAAAACTCTCCACTTTCCAATGATCTTCTTTTTTTTTTTTGTGTTATTTTTCTTAGTATCTTCTGCCCTCGCCAACCTCTGATTCCAAAGAATGTTGGTCCCTTTTTAAGCTTATGGCGCATGGAAGTGGGGACCATTTGTTGAAAAGTTGTTCAAAAAGTTGGTTGAATTTACCTTAGAGCCACCGCGTGTATTTGCGCATGTCAGAATTTTTGTTCGGCTGCTCATTCGAATGACTAGCAGAGATATTCGAATGCTTACTGAGTTTCTTTTGGCTGATCGGGTCATTCGAATGAATTTTAGTCCTATTCGAATGAATTTCATGCTTTATTGTTCCTTACACGGCGATTTTCTCGGTCATTCGAATGCAACAGCACTTTTATTCGAATGAATTTCTAATTTTTCTCTTGACTTCTTCATTGTATTTGGATGACTTGGGAAGCATTCGAATATGGAATTCCTTGGGTTGCTTCTTATTCGAATTACTCAGCCTTCATTCGAATAGATTTCCTTTCTTCTTCAACTTCATTCGAATGACTTGGCTTTCATTCGAATATATCTTCACTGCTTCCAAACGATGTGCTCATCCGAATTTCTTCTCATGCTTGGATCATTCGAATGACTTGGCTTTCATTCGAATATGTCTTCACTGCTTCCAAATGATGTGCTCATCCGAATTTCTTCTCATGCTCGGATCATTCAAATGACTTGGCTTTCATTCGAATATGCACAATCTTATATGGAGATCTTGATTTTTGTTACTTCTTATTCGAATTAGGCCAAGCTTATCCGAATACATACCCGATATCTTGCATATTCGAATGTCTGAATGATTTATTCGAATGTTTGAGCAGCTTTCTTCTGTTTTGCTCCATATTTGAATACCTTTGAAGACTCATTCGAATGGCTTTGACTTTCAATAGAACACCTTTATTTCTTGACTTTTTATTCCTCTTTCAATCATGCCTTTGGAGAGTATGAGTCATTCTTTCATCTCTTTTCCTTCTTTTGGGCTGCAACAAGCAATTCTGGAGATTTTAAGTCGATCAAATGGATTAGGAGGTAATAAAAACATAACAAATATTGCATTTTTTAGCATCAATCACACCCCCCAACTTAAACATTGCTAGTCCATTAGCAATCAAATTAAATGTACGAATGCTTCAACATTCACAAATTCATTGATAGTGCAAATCTCGTATGTGAAGCAAAAATGTATGGTCAGTAGCATAGGGACTTCGGACAATCAAAGGAATGTTTATTATTTGAACTTTTGTCTCGAGCATATTAAGTTAAATCAATCAGCATATTACATTCAATTCTCTAAGCTTTGATTGCAAACTTCACTGGATATGTTTCTCTTCAATAAAATGTTCACTCAAAGTTGCTCTCAAGGATATACCTCAATTTGGAGTGGATGCAAATCAAGTTCGAAGAGGTATCATCAATCATCAAAAATGCTATTAAGGAAGGAAAGGACCTGACATAGCTTCATGATTAGAATAGCATCTCAATGAATAACATTTAAAATTAACCAATTCTCCTTACTCTTGAAATTATATCCTGAAATTGCATGATTGATAGAACCAAGAGGGATCTTTCTGGGAAGAAATGAGGCCAAATGGTGATGTGGTATAGAAAAGGGGATGATGGAAATCAAAAGAGTTATTAGGTCTCGGGAATTTTCCACTGAAAACTGAAGTTTTTTTTTTTTTTTTTACTTGATACAGGAAAAAAAAATAAAAAAATAAAATGCACATGTGATGCATTCATGCATCAATAGCTGAAATCATATCAGGGCACCTAAATTCAGTTGGTCGTATCCGAACCTGAATCTAACTGCTATTCCAACTGATAATGAGCAAGCTTCCATTACTTCACCCTCAATGGCTACGGGGGTGTTTTTAATGTCGCAGACCTAGAGACAACCATTTATCTTAAATGGTAAAGTGGTCTTTTAACGTCAGATTCCCAGACGATTTTCTTCTTTTTTTTTTGGTAAACTACCGAGTAATTCCTGAGACCTAATCAATGGATAAAAAATGTCAAGGCTATGACTTGGACAGAGGGAATGATGCAACTGGTCATGAAGAGTTTTAATGGGCTATAAGTGGAAGCTAATCAAAACAATAGGTTGATTGGCTCAAGTAGTAGGAAAATGATCCCTCTATGATGTTCCATAAATCAGCGCTATTCATTCAACTGGTTTCAAGCTTAGAGTCAGTTAAAATTAGCCGCGATCATTAAAGACACTCAAGGAAAAATGTTGTTTTGAAGCTATTGAAAGACAAGAGAATCAACAAAATATTTTATTGCATGAATAGGTGTTATTTCACTCAGAATAAAATGTTATGAAGCTCTAACACTTACTTTGGTAACAAATCTCCACTTAATTTGAGAATTTGGGCAATTTGCTGATCATTTCACATTGTATGCCATCCAAACAAATGAACAGAAATAAAGCACCCTAAGTAGTCCTGGTCCTGGTTCTAAAGCTCATACAGTTCTGTTCTCAAATAAAAGATTATCATTCAAGTAACCAGTTGTGAATCTAAAGCATCGAGCACAATAATCTGACGCATAGAGTAAGCAAAGTCATTTTTATTGTCAAATGAAAATGTGATTAAACTTTGTAGTTCATAGGTACAGAAATTAAATATGAAGCATCAAATCCTATGACTACTCAGTGCCATCCGTGGCATCGTCAGAAGTAGAGTTCTCCTCAGTGGAGTTTCCAGAGGGGGTCTTTGATGAAGGATCAGCAGGAGGAATAGAGGTAGAAGATGGAATGGTAGGGTGAGAAGGTGCTGCATGCTCAGGCTGCGGATTCGCCCCTGATGTAGAAGGTTCACCCTCTTCCTCTTGCCACATGTCAATGGTCTTCTGTATGCAAGTCTCAGCATCGGCCAACTTGTCCTTTGAAGACTTTTGTGGAGGCTCTTCTATGGGTGTGCTCAGAAGCTGACCTACTCTCTTGTCCATTGCAGTGTAACGTTCATTCATGGTCATTATTCCTGAATAAATGACTCTCTGCCTCCAATGTAGATCCTCATAAATGGCTTCCTGTCTCTCTTGGATCTTCTTCAGTGATTGCTCTACTAGGGCTTCATGTTTCACTTGCCTTTCGTGCATTTCCTTGACTATCTCATATAAGCCTCTGATAGTATGATCCTCCTCTTATCTCTCTTCCTGATCTTCATGTAGTGGCGGTTCTTGAGTTGGTCCTTCTTGTGCTTCAACCTGCCTGCCTGATGCCTCTCTCTTCTCGGGTGTTGTTGCTTCAAGCCTCTTTAACTGTCCACTGCTCCTTCGTGTAGATGCTGGGCTGATCCTATCCATTGGCTTGATGACTTCAAAAGTTGCCTTTTCTTTTACCCCATGCCTTAGTACAAAATAGGTAATCAACCCTCCAAAGGGTAGTCCTCCGCCCCCATGTGCATGCTTGGCCACTAGGTCGATGGTATCAAAAATGTGCTTGGCCAAGTCTATGTGTACTCCCAGGATCATCTTTCCCATGAATGTGGCTTGCTTAACTGAGACACTGCCAGTGAATGCGTGGGGCATGAAATGAGAACAAAGAAGCCTATGTAAGATGATGCATTTAGGGGATGTAACGACCCGCTCCCACTTACGGGCGCCACCGGTAAATAATCGACCAGATTACTCACCTGACAAACCACAACTGAAGGGTTGGACTATGTTTCAATAGGAAACGCCCTAGGTGGGAACTAGGCTTCGTCCTTCCCTTCGCTCCACTCAGGAATCGGTCCCAACTCAAATAAGAAAAATCCAGCGGACCAAGACCTGAAACCCGAGTGAGCTTCACCTCTCTTCAGCTCACCCCATAGCAAGCCAGAGGTGACCCAGGCACAAAGCTAGCATACAGACACTTCGCTGAGTATTGGGGATTTATGAGAACATACCTTGCTGATCCTGACTTGGTCCGAAACTTTGGCTTTACCAACTATGCCACATTCAACAAGCAATCTCACAATCATCTATCACACTATGATGATTACAACAATTAAATACATTTAAGCTCAATAACACGGACATTTACTCACAAGGGTATACATATACCACGCCCCCTGGCTACATACAAGCAATATTAAAAATACATAACTCGAGCAACTCAGCTGGTTGCCTCAACAGCCTCCCGGCGCCATCCCTGCTTGCATTCGGTCTTGCATCATCTACACATGAGGTAAAAACCTCATGAGTCATAAAGACTCAGTAAGGGTGCAAATGCATGTAAATATGAATATAATCATGTTTATGTATGCCAATGCATGCAAATGAGGCTAGGCTCACACATCCTCATAACCCACTAAGGTTTGAGGCATCAACCTATCAGCCCCCACCACTAGTCCTCCTTATGGCCACAGGTCCACTAGAGCTTGCATCACACAAGATATAACCACTACATGCCAATGCAACATAAAAACATTATCAGACATATTTACCCACTTGCAAGGCCACCTCCACATGGGGCCATCCCTTACCTGGCTCGAAGCCTCCTCTCTGCCTCGGCACGAACTCCAGCCTTAATTTTAAGTTCCTCTAGGATCACTGCCTTCCCGGTCGAACCTAGAGGCAAAACACACAAAACCCCAACTCCATTAACATCCGGTATTCAACCAATGCCCTCAACTACGCCGCACATCGCCAAAATCATCCATCAACAAGATTTCAAATAACCACAACACAGGGTTTAATCCAATAATTAATTATTCTGCATTAACTTGCTTAATGTAAATAATTTGGGAAGAAATATTAATTTACCTCGGTCAATTTGGAAACGAAAATCGGCCAACCGCTCATACCGGCATTGCCTCATTGATTGCCAAAATGCCCTCGGATTTCCATATAGAACCTCCGGCCAACTCCTCGAGCCCAAATTAATTTCCAGACCTTTTCCCCAATTTTCTGGAATTTTTCAGGATTTTCTCCTATTTTCTCATTTATTTTCCTTTTATTTCTTCTCTTTTTTTTTTTCTTTTCTTTATTTTTCCTCTCATTTTCTTCCCTGGCTTCCGCGCGTGCACAATGCCTTCTTCTTCTTCGCGAATTCAGTCCGCCTGCACCCCATGCATGGCCCCAGCCGGCCTTGTCAGCCTCCTCCAGCGCCGCCTCTCCCGACCGCTGCTTGCCGCAACGCCACCGCTGCCATCTGCCACCACTGGAGCTGACCTCCTCATGTGCCTTAGCCGCTGCAACCTTCGGCCTCCCTTGCGGACCACGCTCCCATGGCCGACAGCACTACTTCAGGCCGTCATTAACGTCGCTGCAGCAGTGGCCGGCCACTATCTCAGGCACTACTTCAACCTCTGCACGCCACGACCGCCAGCGGCCACCTTCCTTGCTGCTAGAAGCACCGCCCGATGCCACAGCCGCCATGCCCGCCTCTGATCGCCTCCAGCCAGCACGCGACCACTGCCACTTAGCGCTGCTATCGGTCGCATCCGGCCAGCCCTCGGCCATCCCATCTCTCGCAATCACAGCCACTGCTCGGGCTGCTGCTGTTTGCTCGGCCATGGCAACCATCGCGGCTGCTTCAAGCCGCTGCCATGGCCGAGAATGCTTGCTTTGGGCTGCCTTCGATCGGCCAGCTTCCTCATTCCGTCAATCTCGCCTCTCTCTCACAACTTCTCTCAAGCTCGAGTCCTTGCTCTCAGCTCCCTCGCAATCTCTGTTCCCTCTCTCTGTTTTGATTTCAAAATTTAAATTTTTGATGGCAGCGAGCTCGCGGGTCTCCTATATATATTCACGCCTCTATATATATATATATATCCATATATAACTTAATCACACACTTAGCCCCCAATTCTCAATAATTTCACTTCCCAATATCCTTAATCCCACTTAAGGGATTTATTAATTGCACTCAACCCTCCAAGCCTTAATTAATTGCTCCTAAAGCACTCAAAATATTAATTTTTCCAAAATTAATAATCGACTTTTACTCGAAAATGTCAATTTCATCCCTGTACCTGTACGGGATCTTCATTCCACCTGAAAACGCCTCAGAGTTTCCTTACTCGCAAAATCGGACCACCCCTAGGGTCCCCTCAGCTTCCCGAAAGTCCCCTGTGACCATTCGGTATTGGCACCCACTCGGGCTTATACAGAATTTATTTCGAAAAATTATTCCCGGTCGGACCGCTTCCAGCATCATTAATCTCATCTCGAGACGCTCATCAATCTCTTGCCCTCTTCCTTGGACATCTAAGTCCCGAGGCACTCCTAGCCGCCAATTTGGCAAATTTCATTAATAAATTACTCGAATTTGACTTTTGGCCTTCCCGGACCACCCGAGGCCCTGTCGAAATAGTCAAAACTTATTTATTTACAATACTATGTAATATCGGGTATTACAGGGGACAAATTCTTCTTTGGGAGGGTAGGAGTTAACCACAAAACGTCATCTGCCTCTGTCAACAACCTAGCTAAGTTTTCTTTTCCTAAGTCTGCACTTGCCTCCTCAATATCTCTTGGTGATGCCTCTCTTGGGATTTGGAATGTTTCAGCAATATCAGAGGGCTTCAACTCTATTTTCACCTTTCTCACTTCAGTGATTAAGCACCTATTCCCCGAGTCATCTCTGTTACTGGTTATATTTGAGTAAAATTCTTTGACTAAGGGAACTATGGCCTTGTGTTGAAACCTAACCCAAGTTTGCCATCCTTTGGCAGTAATCAATGACAACAAATCACACGGGGGCTCTTCAAATCGTTCAAGCATAATTCCCCTCTCACAAAGTACTGGCCTCTTAGCATACCCCTCAACATAATTCTTTTCAGCCGTGGGACTAACGAACCTGATATTGGAATATGGAGGGTTCAAATCAATGGTTGGAGTGGTAGTGGGTTCTTTTCCTTTCTGCCTCTTCGAGGCCCTAGAGCTTTCTCCTACGGCCTTGGGGCGTTTTTGCTTTGGAGACATGTTAATTTGAGGGGTGTTTGGTCTAGGGAGTTGGTTCTGGGATTTTACCGAACAGTTGGTAGGCACAAACTGGTTCCTCTCTTTTCTTCTTCTTTCAACTTCCCAACCAATCCTTTCTTTGACACACTGATCTCCTTCACTCCCTCTTCACAACAACTCCTTCATCCAATCAATTAAATTCGAGTTTAAACAATGGGAACAACTCTTACCTCTCGGCTGTTCTCTTCCCAGGATATTCGAATGCTAGCCGACTGTTCTTCCTTGTACGAAACGGGATTGATCTTCGGGTGGATGTAATGGATGATGAATGAGGGTGATTAGAACAAGGTAACAAGATATATAGGAAGGGTTCGGGTGGATGAATGAATGATCGCACTGCTTAAGGAGGGGTTTCAATCTTTAAAGGGGGGGGGGGGGGGCGTCGATTCGGATTTCAGGGGCGGTTATGCTGTTAACAGGAGCGTCATTCGAATGATACCGGGGTTATACGAATGATAGAGGAAGATTCGAATGGAGGCTAAGCAATTCGAATGACAGTTCGGGGTCTTAGAACAATGGGTAGAGGGGGATTCGAATGAGAGAGAGAGAATGCGAATGTTGCTGAAAGCTTTTAAAGGGCCAGACGCCTCATTCGAATGTGGAAAAATTCATTCGAATGAATTTTAAACAGTAACTTGGCTTATCGAAGGATTTGAGCCACTCATTCGAATGCAACAGTACTTTCATTCGAATGGATTTCTTGGTCATTTGAATGACTATGAGTGTCATTCGAATGAATCTGGCAGCACACTCTCAAAGAGGGCATTGAATAGAACGGTCATTCGAATGCAAAAATCTTCATTCGAATAACTTTGAACACTTTTTTTTTTTTTAGCGCAAATTAACTAATTGAAACTATATTCGGATGTTAGAAATGGATTCGGATGAAGGGTAGGTTATTCGAATGAACTTGAGAATATTCGAATGCTGGCTTCAATTTTTTAAAGAAATAGCAGATTCATTCGGATGAATTTTGAGTATGGAGAAATTCATTCGAATGAATTTTAAACAGTAATTTCATTTGTGAAGGAATTTGGCCGGTCATTCGAATGCAACAGTACTTTCATTTGAATGAATTTTGAACATATTCGAATACAACAGAGGCTATTCGAATGATTTCTTGCTTTCTTTAACAGCTCACCGGTCATTCGAATGGTTTACAACTCATTCGAATGAATAAGCTCATCCGGATACAGAATTCGAATAACAGCAAAGAATTGTTTTTTTTATATATACATTTCCAAACACCTAAACACAAAATTCAAACCCACACAGAATGTCATTAAATGAGCAAGGATCAACACAATAATTCAGGCATACCTTTATCCCACCGAACTTGCTTTGAACAATTCTTAAAAACGAGGATATAAGGAATACCTGGAGATCTTCAGAAACGACTTTGAACACAAAGGTCCAATTGCTTACTTGGATGTTGCTGGTAGCCTTCATTGCATGGGTGGATCCGTGAGCTTGCTCCAGTACTTAAATCAAAATAAAGAGTGATAACAGTTTATGAAAGCAGAACACTAAATTTTTTTTTCTTTTTTTTTTTACTGACCACTACCCAATGGGTGGATCTGTAAGATCCATGCTTTCTTCCTGTTTATTCAAAGATTCATAGTATGGTTTCAGGCGTTGTCCATTCACTTTGAGAATCTGACCAGATTGAAGATTTTCAATATCACATACACCATGAGCTGAGATGGAACGAATTTTGAAGGGCCCGGTCCACCTTGACTTGAGTTTTCCAGGAAACAGATGGAGCCTTGAATCGTAAAGTAGCACATGTTGACCTATACAAAGAATTTTCCTGTTAATATGCTGGTCATGCAATTTCTTCATGTGCATCTTAGAAAACTTGGCATTCTCAAATGCCTCGTTTCTAAGTTCCTCAAGCTCATTCAGTTGCAACTTTCTGTTGAGTTCCACCTCTTCTAAACTTTCATTCATCTTCCTGATGGCCCAGTAAGCTTTGTGCTCAACCTCTACCGGCAGATGACATGGTTTTCCATAAACCAGTCGATAGGGAGACATGCCCAATATGGTTTTATGTGCAGTCCTATAGGCCCAAAGGGCATCAATCAACCTCAAAGACCAATCATTTCGGTTGGAATTGACAGTTTTTTCTAAAATGTGCTTGATCTCCCTATTTGCCAATTCTGCCTGGCCATTTGTCTGAGGGTGGTATGGGGTTGAGACTTTATGAACTACCCCATATTTTTTCATTAGTTCTGCCACTGGCTTGTTACAGAAATGAGAACCCCCATCACTGATGATGGCACGAGGCATTCCAAACCTACTGAAAATGTTTTCTTTGAAGAATTTTACCACTATCCTGTGATCATTTGTCCTTGTTGGAATTGCCTCAACCCACTTGGAAACATAGTCTACAGCAAGAAGGATGTATTCATGACCAAGCGAGTTAACAAAAGGGCCCATAAAATCTATTCCCCAACAATCGAAAATTTCAAGAACCAGAATGGGCTGCAAAGGCATCATACTCTTTTTTGTCAGACTTCCTAACCTCTGGCATCTATCACATGACAAGCAAAATTGGTGTACATCCCTAAACATGGTAGGCCAGTAAAATCCACTTTGTAGGATTTTTGCTATGGTTTTTCGGGTAGAGAAATGACCTCCACAAGCAAGGGTGTGACAGAAGTTCATAACACTATGTTGCTCATGTTCTGGAATGCATCTTCGCACAATTTGATTAGCACAATATTTAAACAGATATGGTTCATCCCAGAAAAATGTTCTGACCTTCCTGAAAAACTTTTGTCTATCTGGCTTAGTCCAATGACTGGGAACTGTACCTACAGCTAAATGATTAGCTATGTCAGCGTACCAAGGGGCAGAAGTCAATGTACTCACATGAAGAAGATGTTCATCAGGAAAGTTATCAGGAATGGAACCCTCAGTAAGATCCTGACCTGGGATTCTAGACAGATGGTCAGCTACAACATTTTCTACTCCCTTTTTATCCTTAATTTCTATGTGGAACTCTTGGAGGAGCAGAATCCACCTAATGAGGCGTGGCTTGGTGTTTTGCTTAGTGAGCAGATATTTCAAAGCAGCGTGATCTGTGTACACAATCACCTTTGATCCTATCAGGTATGACCTAAATTTATCCAATGCAAACACCACAGCCAACAATTCTTTTTCTGTGGTAGTGTAATTTCTCTGGGCTTCATTTAAGGTTCTGCTAGCATAGTAAATGACATGGGGCTTCTTCTCTTTGCTCTGTCCTAAAACAGCCCCTATGGCATAATCACTCGCATCACACATTAGTTCAAAAGGTAAAGTCTAGTCAGGAGGTTGTATGATGGGTGCAGTGATAAGTGCATGTTTCAGCTTCTCAAAGGCACTTTGACAATTTGGGGTCCACTCGAATGGAATGTCCTGAGACAACAGACAACACAAAGGTCTTGCTATTGTGCTAAATGAGGCAATAAATCTCCTGTAAAAGCCAGCGTGACCAAGAAAAGATCTAATGTCCTTGACATTTCTAGGGGCTGGAAGCTTCTGAATGGCTTCAACTTTAGCCTTGTCTACTTCTAGACCCCTAGATGAGACTATGTGTCCTAAGACAATGCCTTGGTTAACCATGAAGTGGCATTTTTCCCAATTGAGCACAAGATGAGTCTCCTCACAATGAATCAAAACCTTCTCCAGATTCTTTAAACACAAGTCAAAACTACTTCCATAAACAGAGAAGTCATCCATAAACACCTCCACGATATGTTCAGCCATTTCACTAAAGATACTCATCATACACCTTTGAAAGGTGGCAGGAGCATTACACAACCCAAATGGCATACGTTTATATGCAAATGTCCCAAAAGGGCAGGTGAAGGTTGTTTTCTCTTGATCTTCTAGTGCTACATCAATCTGAATATATCCTGAATATCCATCCAAAAAGCAGTAGAATGCTTGACCTGCTATCCTTTCAAGTGTTTGATCTAGAAACGGGAGGGGAAAATGGTCCTTTCTAGTCATGGAGTTGAGTTTTCTATAGTCTATGCACACACGCCAACCTGTTTGGAGGCGGATTGGGACTAACTCATTCTTCTCATTTTTCATCACAGTAACTCCGGACCGTTTAGGAACGACCTGAGTTGGACTAACCCATTTTGAATCAGATATTGGATAAATAATACCTGCATCCAGTAATTTGAGCACCTCTTTTCGAACCACTTCTTTCATATTGGGATTTAGCCTTCTCTGCATTTGCCTCACTGGTTTTGAATTTTCTTCTATGAAGATCCTATGGGTGCAAATTAGAGGGCTAATTCCATGCAAGTCTAATATGGTTCATCCTAAAGCCTTCTTGTGTGCTCTCAGTACTTTCATCAACTGCACTTCTTGTTGGGTACTTAGGCTGGAAGAAATGACTACTGGGTATGTCTCTCCTTCTCCTAGAAAGGCATACTTCAACTCAAATGGCAGTGGCTTCTTTTCAGGAATGGGTGGACAACTCACAGAGGTTGATGGTTTGTTCAACGGTTCCACAGGTTCTAGCTTAGGAATCCATTGAGTCAAAGGCATCTCACTTTCCTTTTTGATATCTTCCAAACGATTATCTCCTTTCACAGTTTGAGTGACAAATTCTTTCTCAAAATACTCTTCAGACAGAGTTTGAATCAAATCTACCTCTTCTATCTCACTTTCAGTGTTCTGTTGTTTGGAAATTCTGAAAATATTCATCTCCACAGTCATGTTTCTAAACGACAGTTTCAAAACTCCATTCCTACAGTTAATGATTGCATTAGAAGTTGCTAGGAATGGTCTCCCCAAGATGACTGGAACTGGTGGTTGTGGACCATGATGGGGTTGAGTGTCTAGAACTATGAAGTCTACTGGGAAGTAGAATTTATCCACCTGAACTAAGACATCTTCCACAATACCCCTAGGAACTTTGACTGATCTGTCTGCCAGCTGTAGAGTGACTCTGGTAGGCTTAAGTTCTCCCAAACCCAACTGTTGATAGACACTATAAGGCAATAGGTTGACACTCGCTCCTAAATCTAAGAGTGCCTGATCAACCTTCTGGCTTCCTATTATGCATGAGATGGTTGGACAGCCTGGGTCCTTGTATTTGGGGGGAGTCTTAAATTGTAAAATGGAGCTCACTTGCTCAGTCAGAAATGCTTTTCCATGCATGTTCACTTTTCTCTTTACAGTGCAAAGATCTTTTAGGAATTTCGCATATGAGGGTGTTTGTTTGATCGCATCCAAGAGTGGAATATTGATCCTTACTTGTTTAAACACCTCATATATGTCAGCATTTTGTTGTTCTTTTTTTGTAACACTCAGTCTTTGAGGAAAAGGAGGTTTAGGATGATATTGACTTTCTCTTTCAATGTTCTTACCTTTTCCATCTTTTTTTTTTTTTTGTTTTTGCTTGTTTTTTTCTTCATTGTTTTCATTTTTTTCTAAGGTTGGCTCCTGTCCTTCTGCTTTCTCTTCCTCAACAACAGTTTGGCTTATCCTAAGATCATTTGGTTTTTCAATCACCTTTCCACTTCTTAGGATAGTCACAGATTGGACTTGTTCATGTGCATTACTTTCACCACTAGAAGATTCCACCTGATTTGTTTGCCTAACTGGGTTAGGGTTGGTTTGTGAAGGGAATCTTCCAGGTTCTCTCACACTTAGTGTTTGGGTCAACTTTGTTATTTGGCTTCTCATATCCTCCACGGCTCTATTTGTTTGCTCTTGATTCTTTGTAAGCTGGGCAACCTGATTGTTGATGCCTGTTTGACTTTGAATGAACTGATGCAAGGTATCTTCCAAAGATCTCCTGTGAGGAGGTTGGTAAGTATTGGATGAAGAACCTTGATTTTGTTGGAAGGATTGTTGATGTGTAGGGAAAGGGTTTTGAGAATGACTTCCAGAATCATGTCTCCATGAAAAATTGGGGTGATTCCTATTATTGGGATGATATGAATTGTAGTTTTGATTGTTCCCGTAATAGGTTCCACTTTGATTTTGATTCTGTCTTCCCTCAAAATTGTGTGAATTATTGTTATTAGTCTGCCCATACAATACCTCCTTGAAAGCAGGTAGAGTAGGGCATTCTTCAGTTGTATGATCCATTGTTTCACACACAACACATTTCACTTCCACTTGTTTAACAGATTGTACCTTTTTGGGCTCCATATTTTCAACTTTTTTTGTTAAGGCAGTTAGTCTTGCATTTAGATCATCATTCTCACTCAACTGGTATCTACCTCTTGGTTGTGGATTTTCCCTTAGATCAAATGAAGATGTTGGGCCAACCTCCCAATTCCTTGTATTTTCAGCCAATGTGTCAAAGAAGTGAAACGCTTCTTCTGGAGTTTTCTCATAGAATTCTCCATTACACATTGTAGAAACTAACATTTTTAATTGGGGTGTGAGTGAGTCATAAAAGAAACTGACCACTCGCCATTGCTCAAAGGCATGGTGTGGACAAGTGTGGAGAAGATCTTTGAATCTTTCCCACGCTTGGGCAAAATTTTCACTCGATTTACAGGCAAAGTTCATGATTTGTCTTTGAAGAGTAGCGGTTCTGTTGGCAGGAAAATATTTTTTTAAGAAAGTTGCTTGCATTTCTCTCCAAGTTCCTATAGATCTAGGTACGAGAGTGCCTAACCACATTTTTGCCTTATCTTTCAGTGAGAATGGGAAAAGTTTTAACTTTACAATATCCTCATTTACTGTATGGTCCATGCAAGTGTTACATACTTCCTCGAATTCCTTCATATGAGTATATGGATTTTCAGAATCCATACCATGGAATGTGGGCAACAATTGGATTGTGCTAGGTTTGAAATTGAACCTATGGTGATTTATGGGAAGGATGATACACGAGGGTGTTGTCTGCCTTGGAGGGTGAAGGTACTCTCTAAGAGGTCTAATCAATTCCTGATCAACAGGATCAGGATCACCATGGTCACTCCCATGTTCAGACATGTTGTTTGGTTAAGCCATAAATGAGTGTGGCAATGAAAACTCAAAATCAGATGGAGTACTTTCTGAATGTAACACTTGTTCAACCACTCTACCGGATCTAAGTCTCATACACCAGACCAAACTGACAGAGAAGGGAAATTAAAGAACAAAAGTAAAAGAAAAAGGACTAAGGATGATTATTTGGCTTACCTTAATCTCCCCGGCAACAGCACCAAAATTTGCTGCATCGCTCACCCTGCATTTATCACTTTTTGTATTTTTCTTTCACTAATTCAGCTGATTTAGCAACTAATTATGTTCACAGATAGGATGAGGCGTTTAGACTCGCCAGTGCACGAGTGTGATTGTAGCAGAAAATTTATATGTAATTTTTCCGGGCAAGACCGGGTCGACTCACAGGGAGATTACTCATGGAAGGAGATAACCACACCAGTTCTTTTGATTAACGGAATAATAAAATGAGATCAAACTAAATGTGATATAACTGTAATCTGGAAATGAAGAGGTCTTGGGTCAAGACAAATCTGGTGCCAAACCCAACTGATTCACCATATAGCTTTCTGTGATGTAACTAGCAGCTCAAATAGCTTGGGTTTTCAACCACTAAATGTACTACTGAGATGATGATAACTCTTTGTTCAAGCAACCTCCATACATGGCATGGAGACTCTATGGTAAGAAGCTATCATAAATCAGTGTATAAATAATGTTTTGACAAAATAATTGCTCGGGGCTTGGGTATGAGAACGTTTCCAGGTCAAGCAGCCCCCATACATGGCATGGAGACTCTAAGTTAGGCGTACGAACCAATCCAAGCCTGAGGTTTTCGTTAATAACATTTCCCAAACTACTTTTGCTTTTGTTACTTTGACATATGGAGTTCTGTTATATTGATTCATCAGTGGCTCTGGGCACCATCTTTGCCTTAACCCAAGAATCGAATTAGCCACACATCTTCATAGGAAGTGCACGACTAAAACTAATCTCTACAGATGAATACGAGATTCGTAAAGAAAATAAATTGAGACAACAGATAAGAACTTGGTAAACTACCGCTGTATTGATTACTGAAACGAACTACAACTTGAAGCAGAAATTAAGATGGACTTGTAATACAGAGCTCAGAATTAGCAATGACAACTAGAGTAACTGAAGTGCTATTCGCAAAGAAAGAAATACAGACAAGAACAAAAGTAAGAGAAACAGACAAAAGGAAAAAAAGAAAACTCTCCACTTTCCAATGATCTTCTTTTTTTTTGTGTTGTTTTTCTTAGTATCTTCTGCCCTCGCCAACCTCTGATTCCAAACAATGTTGGTCCCTTTTTAAGCTTATGGCGCATGGAAGTGGGGACCATTTGTTGAAAAGTTGTTCAAAAAGTTGGTTGAATTTACCTTAGAGCCACCGCGTGTATTTGCGCATGTCAGAATTTTTGTTCGGCTGCTCATTCGAATGACTAGCAGAGATATTCGAATGCTTACTGAGTTTCTTTTGGCTGATCGGGTCATTTGAATGAATTTTAGTCCTATTCGAATAAATTTCATGCTTTATTGTTCCTTACACGGCGATTTTCTCGGTCATTCGAATGCAACAGTACTTTTATTCGAATGAATTTCTAATTTTTCTCTTGACTTCTTCATTGCATTCGGATGACTTGGGAAGCATTCGAATATGGAATTCCTTGGGTTGCTTCTTATTCGAATTACTCAGCCTTCATTCGAATAGATTTCCTTTCTTCTTCAACTTCATTCGAATGACTTGGCTTTCATTCGAATATATCTTCACTGCTTCCAAACGATGTGCTCATCCGAATTTCTTCTCATGCTCGGATCATTCGAATGACTTGGCTTTCATTCGAATATGTCTTCACTGCTTCCGAATGATGTGCTCATCCGAATTTCTTCTCATGCTCGGATCATTCAAATGACTTGGCTTTCATTCGAATATGCACAATCTTATATGAAGATCTTGATTTTTGTTACTTCTTATTCGAATTAGGCCAAGCTTATCCGAATACATACCCGATATCTTGCATATTCGAATGTCTGAATGATTTATTCGAATGTTTGAGCAGCTTTCTTCTGTTTTGCTCCATATTTGAATACCTTTGAAGACTCATTCGAATGGCTTTGACTTTCAATAGAACACCTTTATTTCTTGACTTTTTATTCCTCTTTCAATCATGCCTTTGGAGAGTATGAGTCATTCTTTCATCTTTTTTCCTTCTTTTGGGCTGCAACAAGTAATTCTGGAGATTTTAAGTCGATCAAATGGATTAGGAGGTAATAAAAACATAACAAATATTGCATTTTTTGCATTTTGGGCCTCGGAGGAATTTTCAAAATAAAGGGATTTTTCAAACATTTTTGGAGATAAATGCCGAATTTTTTTGGAAAATATTTTTTTTTATTTTTCCTTGAATTTTGGGAAAATCAATGGGTTGTTTGGAATTTGGAAATATATGGAGCCTAGCGGAATTCTTAGAAAGAAGAAGAATTAAAATAATAAAATGATGATTGGGCAAGCTTAATGGAAATTAATTAGCCAAGTGTGGTATGGTTAAAGCCCAAGTCTGCTAGTCGATCCTGGGATTGAGCGAAGGGAAGGACAAAGCCTAGTTCCCACTTAGGGCGTTTCATGTCGAAACATAGTCCGCCATTCACAAATGGCTTGGCATGTGAGCAGTTCAGATGATTGTTCACAAGTGGCACCCGTAAGTGGGAGCTGGGCGTCACAGAATTGAAACAACATTCTAAATCATAGTCAATATATGTAAACTGTCATATTAAACTAGTACATACTAGAAGGTAAAGATATAGAAGTAGTCTCCATGGTTGCCCTATTTCTAACAACATTCTAAATCATAGTCAATATAATGCAGCAATGCTTGCCCTATTTCTAACTTGTAAAATCACTTTGTGCTTCCCAAACGCCCTACTTTGATTGAGATCTTGTGCAAACAAACAAATATGAGAATAGTGCCAGAATCCACAATCCAAGAAGCAGGGTATCCCCCAATCGAAAGATTAGTCTCAATAACACATATAGAAGGAAAAATACCTTAACCCTTCGGGTGCTTTCCCTTAAAGCTCCTTAGATAGTCTGGACAGTTCCTCTTTTAGTGTCCCTTTTAACCGCAAAAGTAACAATTACCATTTCCCTAAACCACCTTACCCTTTGTCTCTATCTGACCACAACCCCTGTTGGCTCGGAGAATATTTCTTTTCCTCTTCCTAGATTTAGGTTTCTTATGGGAAGAAGACAAGGCTACAATGGTAACTCTTTTTCTGCCCTTTCTTTCATTTGTGTTTGGTCAAATATTAACATATTTAATAACTCAGGGAGAGAACACTCAATCTTATTCATATAGAAATAAGTAACAAAGGAGAAGAAAGAATCCGATAATGATTGTAGGACAAGATTAGTCGGTAAATGAGTGTTCATTGGGAATTCCAAGGCATCCAACTAACCAATCATAGTGATCATGCTAATAACATGGTCTTCGACATCTGAACCCTCAACTATCCATACCCGAAATAGCTTCTTTGATATATCAAATCGAGCTGTCTAACTATGCTCGCTAAAGAGGTCCTTGAGATGCTATATCCTGCTTGCAACACTTATGAAGTGCTCAAGCTGATGTTACAAATCCTTAGACATCGATGTGAGAATATAGTTACGATGTAACACCCCGCCTCTTCTAGGGCATTAAAATATATGCTAGGATTTTTTTTTTTACCACCAACACAAATCAATAATAAATCCTTAACATAACCTTTATATATAACACTCCCAACCATAGCGAAGGAATGATACAATTTAAACATAAGCGGAAGCAAGATTAGAACCTGCATGAAACCTTGAAAACATAACCTGGGTTCATAAACATCATTTACCCAACACATTTATTTAAAATCTAAGGGATAACCCCAAGTGGTGGGGTTTTGCTTGCATTTGTACATGTTTTGAATGAGTTGCATGTAATGGTCATATTGCATGTTTTGTGTTCTAGTGGACCTATGCCCATATGGAGGACTAGTAATGAGGGAGGGGTTAGTTGGTGCCTTAACCTATGTGGTTATGAGGGCATGGAGGACTACCCATTATATGCATTGCATTTTCATTACATGTTTATATTCTCATGTTACATTTACATTTGCATAGCACCCTTACTGAGCATTGGCTCATAAGGTCCTTTGACCTCTATGTAGGTGGGAAATCTTATAAAGGAAAGGGAGTTAGTGGAATGTTGAAGGTATTGAAGCAAGAAGAATGTATGTGTTGGAGTATGGTTTATGTATGATGTTGTATTTATTTTAGTTAAATGTGTATGAATGCTTAATGTGGGTGATTAGTGGAAAACTTGGATGTTTTGGAAGCCATTTGAGGTGTAAAAGCATTCTGAAAATTTTGGTTTTAAAAAAAAAATATATATATATTTTTAAAATTTTCTTTGGTGGCAGGTCGGGTTGGAGAGGCTGGGGAGCGGCTGGGGCACTAAGGGCGCGACAGGCGGCCAGCGCGTGCGGCCGCCCGTGTGCGGCTGGGGGCTGTCGCACCCCCTACGGCTGCTGTTTTGAGATTTCTTTTTATATATATTTTTTTATTTTCTGTTTATTTAATTATGTATGATATTTGTGGAATTTCTAAAATAAAATTATGTTTAAATAAATAAATAAAGGAGTATTTAAGCCTCCAAATTAATTATTAAATTAATATAAATTTTGAGGCAATTGTGGAAAAATTCCTATATTTTGGAAAATAAATAATGGAGTATTTTCCTTAAATTTTGAAAAATGAATGAGAATGCTTGAGGTTTGAATTTCAAAAATTAATTTACTAAGGGTTGAAAATTTGTGATATTTTGAAATAATAAAAGGGAAAAATCAATGGAGATTTGATAAGGAAAATTTTATTAAATTTTTCCAAAAAAATATTAATCCAAATATTTTCTAAGGAATTGAAAGTGAGAAAAATGGGTTAATAGTTGGGGAAAAGAAAAATTATTTCTTATAATTAAGGCTTTGTTGTGCCATAATTTATATGAAGTAAGCGAGTTAGTTTATTTTGTCGAATCTTGGGAAGTCATCCTTAGCTCTTCATTAAGAGCTTGAGAAGGGGTGACACTTTGGGAGGTTCGAGTTTTATTTTCGCGGGGTTGTTTCGATATTTTCTGGATCCTTAAGTGGAGCGAAGGGAGGGCAAAGCCTAGTTCCCACCTAGGTCGTTTCTCATTGAAACGTAGCCGTCTCTTCATCTTTACCCCAGCATGTGAATAGTAAGCTGGCTATTTGTGAGTAACACCCGTAGGTGGGAGCGGGGCGTTACAGCCTCTGCCGGACGTCGCTACCACCTATTACACCATAGCGCACCGCGGCCTTCAACTGCCAACAACTGTGAGCAGCAACCCAGCTGGCCTCCTATGCGCAGCAACGCGCTGCAGCTCCCGCGCCAGCCATGGCCACTTGCTGCTGCTCTGCCTCAAGCCGGCCATGGTCGCCTTTGCTGCTACCGTTATCAATGCTTCTGCGTGCCACCGCAAGCCCCCACCTGCTGCTGCTACTCTGCCATGGCCTTCCTCATCGAGCAGCCATAGCCGCTGCCTCCACTGCCTCAGGTCGGCTGTTGTTCCCTCTCTCGATCGCCATTTCTTCCAACGCCTCAGCCCAAGCTCTCGCGCTCGATCTCCCGATCTCTCTTTCTCTGCTTCTCATTCACTTGTCCTTGCTCTCTACATTCAAATTTCAGAGACAACACGTGAGGAAGCTTAAAGGGAAGCTTCCTCTCTAAGCTCACACACACACACACACACATATATATATATACATATATAAATTACACATTAACCCCCCTTCAATTCTCATTAATCCCACTAGAGAAATTATTAATTACACTTGGGATTTTATAATTGCACTTTAACCCTCCAAGCTTTAATTTAAACCATTAAGCTTCACAATTCTTTGATTTTCTGAAATTAATAATAGGTATTTACTCGAAAATGCTGATTTCATCCATTCGCCTGCACGAGACCTTTATTCCACCCAAAGACCTCAGGGTTGCCTCCCTCTCAAAACCAAACCACCCCTAGGGTCCCCTCAGCTTCCCGGAGGTCCCCTATGATCATTCGGTACTGACATCCATTCGAGCTTATACAAAAATTATTTCAGAAATTATTCCCGATCTGACTGCTTCTAGCGTTAACCTCACCTCGGGATGCTCACCAATCTCATGCCCTCTTCCCTGGACATCCAAGTCCCGGGGCATTCCTTGCCATCGATTTGGTAATTTTATTAATTAATTTCTCAAAATCGACTTTTGGCTTCCTGGACCACCCGAGGTCCTTTAAAAAATAATTGAAAATTATTCTTTTCCAACACCATGTAATACGGGGTATTACACTATACACCTCGGCTTGGTAAGCAGGTTGTAAAAATGGAGAGTACCAATAAAGTATGGTTAATGCCTCATTGGCTCAAACGAAAAGAATGAGGACATTTTGCATTTTGCATTCATGCAAAAAATATGAATTTTGTAATCTTACTTAGATGATTCAACATCTAATTGGATTTTGTCCCTTGAATATTCAAACATTCCAAATAAAGATTGTAGCAGAAGTGAGCATGGAAGAAGCATGTAATGGCACTTAGTAAAAATGCATGATGTATTGACTATATGTGTATGCATTCTATGTATTTAAGTTTTGTTACTTTAAATTCTGAATATTTTGAAGGATGATGATGTATAACCTTATTTATGGTTAATGTTAAGGTTCAATTCTTGTCTTCCGCTATCGATTAAGTACTTAGCCTAGCTTATATGATATATGAATCTCAAGCTAAGTGGGTAGATGAAAATTTTGGGAGCCATGTATTATGTTAAGATTGTTTCCTGAAAAAATTTTAGCCTAAAATTACCTTAGTTATAACATGCTTGGGAAAGTGGGGTGTTACAATCTGCATATCACTGGATTCGTGTCTCAAAATTAAACGTGTAATAATTACACGTATAATTTCTATGATTTTTCAAAGGAAACACAAAGAAGAAGAAGAAAAAGAAGAAGAAGAAGACATCATGTGTGAGTGTGAGTGAGAGAGATAGAGGGGGGCAGAGGGCTCTTCCCTTTTTATTAAAAGAATACCCCTCCACATTTTTCCTTATCTTTTTCTTTCAAATTGAATTCTTCTTACGAACCTGTCGCCCCCATTTACTGTGCAATCGACAATTGATTTCACTATGTAATCAATAATTGATTTTACTGTGCAGTGTGCACTATGCACTATTTATAATCCGTCGTCTCTTACTGTGTAATAAATAATTGATTTCACACTATGAACTATTGGAAGGAGGGGCCAAGGGTTATCTTTTGACTAACAATTTTTAGGGAGATTTTGGGCATGTGGTGTCGATACCAAATGCAACACTATATGGTGTGTGACTTTCTAGGTTCACTACTTGCTAGCAATCAAATAATACCGAAACCCTTTTCGGTATCAGTCAACCCCTTAACCCATCATCGAAACTTTTTCAAATCTCGATGATGTTCTGAGAGTTTTTCAATAGCGCCTACCAGTGGTTCAGGACAATATAGGTGGTAGTGAAATCTCACTTCAAGTGAACCTATTACAGTAAACGATTACCATGTGCTATAATCCTTACATCACCTAACATCTTGATTGAGCGAGAGCTATGGAGTGACAAATTCACAAACTCAATAATTATGTGTCAAACCTCATTAATGTGACCAGATGACACCTTATGAAACACCTTTCCTGACTTTCAATCTGCCCTGGTCAAGGATTGTCCCATCATATCAATAGTAGATCACATTGGACGTTCACCCCATCAAATACCGATGAGGGTGACATATCCTATTCCCAATAGCTGTCTCCATATACGAGCAACACAAAATCACATGGATGAACGTTCCCACCTCCTAGTTGGATGGTTCGGCTCATTATCAAATCCTACACACCAATATACAAAACAATCATGTAGATTCAAGTCTACGGATTAACACATCATCGCAACATGATGGCATAACCATTGTCCACCAGGCCATGTGTTAGTCATCAGCGTCACATTTGGCTGATCGTTCTCCAGCGACCACCCACAGGTCTACTAACGACATCTCATGAAATATGGTACATGAGACACCATCATCCCATTAGTATCACCATACTAAACGAGGTAGTAACCCTTATGCTAATCCATACTAGATTAATTAGAGTCCCTATCCAAAGAATCTAAGAATTAGGAATAGTTTAAGAAGTTCTGTTACCAGAGAATCCTGTCACACAATCTCAACACTTTGAGAATAAGATTTTCATAGAAAATCTAGGGACTCATTTATATAAATGATTGGAAAAAATATGAATGAATTTTTTTTTTTTTGTCTTTTATTAGATTTATACAAAAATACAATTAATTTATTAAAACAAACCCGCTAGATGTCATCCAAATCTAGCACAAGGGAACATAACACTTACATTCACCCCATCAATTACCGAAGAGGGTGACAGATCCTATTCCTAACACCTATCTCCACATATTAGTAATATAAAACCACATAGATAAACGTTCTCACCTCTCAATTGGATGATTCGACTCATTAGAAAATTCCGCACACAAATACACAAAACAATTATGTCGGTTCATGTCTAAGGATCAACACACCATCGCATCTTAATGACTCGACTATTATACACTAGGCCATGTGGTCAGTCATCGATGTCACATTCGGCTGATCGTTCCCAAACGACCACCCACAAGTTTAATAGCGACATCACATGTCATATAGTGCATGACACACCATCCTCCCATCGGTATCCCCATACCGAACAATATAGTAACCCTTATGCTAGTCCATACTCGATTAATCGGAGTCCCCATCTAAAGACTCTAAGGACTAGGAATAATTTAAGAAGTCCTATTACTAGAGAATCTTGTCACATAGTCTTAACACCTTGAGAATAAGATTTTCACATAAAAGATCTAGAGACTCATTCATATAAATGATTGGAGAAAATATGAATGAAGAAAATCTTACCTTTTATAGATTTATACAAAAATACAATGAATGCATAAAATAAACCCGCTAGATGTCATCCAAATTTAGTATCAGGGCACAAAATACTAACACAAAGTAGCTATCAAATAACCTTGAATAATATCAAACGATGGATAAATAAACCCCAATAGAAAACAAACCAAAATACCATATTTGGGTAGCAAATTTAAGCAAACAAACATATTTGGATTAGTTGAATTTGGGATAGAAGATCTGGAGTGGGTTAGATCTCTTGGCGAGTCGGGTCTGTGACAAATCTGAGCAAGATTTGGGTGTGCTTGAGACAACCAACAATGGCGGAAGTACCTGGCGACAACAGCTATAATGACAGATGGCGATGGAGGCCAATGGTCGTCAGTGATGCAAAGGGACGACTGTCTATCGGAGAAAGGGATGAGACAAATATCGACGACGATAGAACTGAGGCGGTGACATAGAAGAAAAAAAACTACTATTAATGGCGAAAACAAGAAGATTGATAGCAATGGCAAGGGGGAAACAACCAGCGAAGGTAGATCGACGGCCAAGCGAGGTCACGGTCCCGGTTCAACAAACAAACAAAGGCTTTCGATGGCAAGGGGGAAACAACCAGCGAAGGT
The DNA here is from genome assembly GCF_014633365.1 of Diospyros lotus. Lineage (NCBI taxonomy): Eukaryota > Viridiplantae > Streptophyta > Magnoliopsida > Ericales > Ebenaceae > Diospyros > Diospyros lotus. The sequence goes on from NC_068350.1 coordinate 20,502,338, forward strand.
TTTATCGTAGATACCTCTCCAAGGCATCCACTCTTCTTTGCTCGGGCTGCAACTCCAAAATTCGCCCAGCCATGCCTTATAGGATTCTCTCGATCCTATCAATCCGGCTTTCACTGAGGTCAGCTCGTGCATCTCTTTGACCTCCCACACCACCTCCTAGGTGCGGGTTGGTGTTTCTTTTTTTCACCATTGCCTCTCTTGCGCCTGTTCCTTCTTGTATTCACCATTTGGCAAGAAGACAGGGCGATCTATTAAATCATCACAGCATGGCACAATTCAATTTGAATAAGTAACAAGAGTATGCCACTAAATATTTTAAAAATCCTAACTCCCAAAACTTACGGTGGCTATATTCATCTAGCCACATGTGAACTTTCCCTTAGGTTCGCTTTGATACCAACTGTAACACCCCAAATTTCTTAAGCGTGTTATAACTTAGGATTTCAGGAATATAAAAATTATTCATATCACAATCGCTGTCATACATCACACAATATCCCCAAAACCCTAATTTTCACATTTTCAACTTAACAAACCCAATAATCGAATAGCTAAGACAAGTGTTAAAATTTCAAATGCAGAAGTTAGATCGAACTTGATATGGTCCACAACCATAATATTTTATTTATCATAAATAAAATCGTTCAAGACACCTACAAAATGTATTACATCATCTCTCACAAGTGATAACTGAACGTCTTAAACATATCCAAATCATACATAGGTTCGCACATAAACATCGATATGATAAACAAGCTATAAGCAGCAAATTAAACTTATTCTTCAGCTACCTCATTTCCCTTAGAGCCGCTTGTCGAACCTGGAACGTTTGAATATTCCAAGGACATAGTCCAATTAGAAGATGAATCGTCTAGTGAGAAACTCCAAAAAAAATAGTTTATATCAATGTATGAACAAGTATAAGACGCATGAGGAAAATAACGAGAACTACTCTGAAATACCTCGTGAACACATCAGCCTCCTCTAACGAGAGCTTTCTCAATGACGCACGCATAGCGCCTCTCTGGAGGTCCTTAACCATGTCACCTTGGTCCGACCTCATAGAACTCATGCAAGCACCACATCCGTTGTCCCTTAGGCTCACGATCTTCCCCACGAGAGCTTTCTTGATGGCGCACGCATAGCACATCTCGGGGGATATCCGACTTTTTCCTTCGGCCAACAACAAATAAGTACAACAGTATAGCCACACAAATTTTATAAATGCAACAGTTAAAAAGCCAATAGCATATAATTTTCATAAAAATACATTTCATATATGCAACATGATTTCACGTAAGAGAATAACAAGAGTTTATGTATAAGAATTTCACAAAACACGTCTCATGTAATAGAAGTCTCTCATAAGAGAATAAAAAATAAGATTTGGAGTATAGGAGTCTCACCTTGTTGGTTTATCTCTTGGACGATATAACTTCACAGCAAACGGCTTAGGTTTCTGCAGAAAACACGCGTTTTGGTAAACCTAATCTCAAATATTTTTATACAGAATTGAGGGGCATTAAAGTAGGGGAAAAATTGGAAAAGTTGAAGAAAAATGGGCCTCTCACGCGCCCTCACGCGCTATGAAAAGGTGGTCCTAGCGCCTTCACGCGTAGCCACTTTCCGGCGTGTGTAACTCACGTGTGGCTACCAGATTTCGGACAGCTTCGCCTCGTTTTCGTATTTCGGCCATAACTTCATCATTTTAACTCCGATTCGACCCCTGTTTGAACTTACATGACCCTTTCTTCCCCCTCTACAGGATTATCAAAAAAAAAATAATAATAAAAATAAAAAATGGACTTACCTTGCTTTTTTTCTGACTGATTTTGGCGAATTCCGGCGAAGACCCGCAATTCCGACGAGGCTCGTTGTCTGCCGCTTCTCCACCGCTTTCTTCCCGACTTCTTGGAGAACTTCCTCCTCTCTCTCTAGAGCACGCTCCTCCACTTAGAATGCCTCAACTCTCAAAGCTTCCTTGAATGATTTGAGAACAACCCACGGTGCCTATTTATAGATTACTTGAACCAATCATATTATGCCACTTGTCACAATCTTAGCCATGGACTCCAAAGACTCAATCCTATAATTGAATGGCTTTTAAAATCCAAAGTTAGAATGAATTTAACTTTTGAAATCCAAGCTAAAACCCCAAACTTCTTCCAAATGACATTTTGGCCCTTATTTCAAGTTCTCAACTTTAATATTTTACCACATGAGCTTATAATTTCATCCTTATTTCATTTGGATACTTCTCTAATTACAATTACACCATCAAACATCAAATTTATCGAGAACCTAAAATCTCAAAATTAATAACTCAAAATTACTTGATATGTACGATTTCCGGGAAGCCCTTACCATCATTCGATCTTTTTAGGCTACAACTTAGCTTAACCGAAAATCGTCTCTCATTTTATTTCTTTCAGTGACATAAATCTCACATCGGGACGCTCGTCAAATATATACTTTTGTCTTTAGGTATCTAAGCTCCAGGGCACTCCCTGCGACCGATTCGGTCACTTGTTGCCATTTTAAGTATATTTTTTGATATTTTAAACTAACTTAAAATATATGGCATCTTCACAAAAATATGGGGTATTATAGTTGTGGTCGGCTACGAATAAGAAAAGGGAATGATGGTTGACAGTAGATGCGGCCTGTGGTTGGTTGACGATCGACGAAGGTGGTCAGTTGACAGTGTGGCTGTGATGGCGGAGACCATTGATAAGGGAAGGCCAATGGACGATTTGCCATGGCTGCTTGATAGGGCTTAATTTTATGCATATTTTTATCTTAAACTTGTGCTATTTTTTTTACAAAAATGTGTGTTTATATGGATTTTACATTATTTTAATCTTTTGTAGGAATCTAGCAAAATAAAAAAAAGAAAGAAAATGATAATAAAAAATAAATATTATAAATAATTAATATTATAATATAATTAAAGTTAATATAATTAGTAGTGTATTAAATATTATATCTTATATTATATTATGTATATAAATTATATATATTTTTTATTAAATTAAGTGGTGTGGGCGTGACTGTGCTAGGGTTGTGCGTGGAGACTTGGAATCCATGCATATATATTATTATAATACATAATGGTGAACGATGGATTTGGAGAGTAGAGAATTGGAGGCAACGACAGGAACTTAAGGATTTGGCAGAGGACTTGTGCATGGAAGTGGGGCACAAAAGAAGAAGAAATTGAACGGTCGCGCACAGCAAAGCAAGAACACGCTGCTCATCCAAAGCAGCAAACAAATGCAAGCGACAGATCTGTTGGATCCGCTCCAAACCAAATTTGATTTCAGATCTGGACAGGGGAATTCCTTCCTTTCTTCATCGTTTTCTATTTTCCTTTAATCGTTTAAGATTTTAATTATGCACCAACTCTTCATTGATTTTGAGAATATTTTATTTCTTATGAGTGGCTAAATAATTGTTTAGGGTTTTGAAATGATCCTATGCATTGAAACTTTATTAGTTACTTAATTTTTGGTTGTGATTGTTACATCAACTATGTTTATTTTGTTCTAAACTTAATGTTTGTAATTGCTTGATCACTAATTATATGATTTGAAATTTCTTATGATGCTTGATATAGATAAATAAGAAATAAACTTTAGACAAAATAACATATGTTAATTGGAGAAGACATTCACTTGATTACATGTGTAATTTGTGATTATATTTGTAATGAATGAATATTTCCATATAATGAATACCTATGTTTAATGTATTCTCTATGGCTAGTCCAAAAGTAGAAATCGATGGCAGTGACTATGATGGTGGTAAAGGCAATATGGTCGACGATGGTGATGCCCGATGGTGGCTGGGCAACCTGTGTTCTAGTTGAAAGATGATGAAGATGTGCAGATCTAACGACTGAGATCTGCCAATCATTGATGGTTGATTCAACAACTCTTATATCAGTTTGTTATAAAATTGAATCAAATATAAACCATGATCAAATCATCAATCACAATCAAAACAAACACATAATTTTACATGAAAAACTCAAATCGAGAAAAATCATAGGTAAAAAGAACAAAATATTACTAAATAAATATTGTTAGTACAAAAGTGATATTGCCACAAACAAAATATTGCAAAGATTATATTGATGCAACTAATTATAGTGCATTAGGCATCTATTTATATATCTAAATTATCTATAGATGTATACATGAAATTAAATTATATCTTGATCTGAAGATAATTCATAATGATATTCTTCCAATGAGATAAATTTCAATCAAAATAGAATTTGACAACATCCTAATTATAGACAAATTTGAAGTCATAATCATGGTTAAATTAGGAATTCCAATCCCGGTCTAATTTGAATTTCGGGTCACAGTTATAAGAGTATGAATAACAATATGTATTGGTTTCTTCAAACGTAAAATAAGTTAATCAAATTTGTGTCACCTACTCAGCAAAACTGTTTAATCTGTGCGTTTTGGTGCATAAACCGGAGGTTCTACCACTGAATGCGCTCAGTTGTTTTCGTTTGTTTTTCTTTTTTTGATGCGTTCACTTTAGAATCACTTGCAATAATTTCTCCTTCCACAGCTATTAATCAACCACCCCAAATTAACAAAAAGGCAATAAATCCATAAATCAAAAATACTTCTATAACTTGTTCTTAAACGCAGAAGCCCAGAAGTCTTAATTACCAGATGAAAAGTCATCAGATGATGAATGGATCATGATATTAGATCGTCAATATATAAATATATATATCTCACAGTCGAAACTATAGCTACTGCAAATTAAATTAAAGTCACAAGTGCCAGAGAAGCAACACAATTATGTGATTATGATCACATCTATTATATATATATATATATATATATTCTGGTTATCTCTAAATTAACCTTTGCTGATGATCTCGATGGTCTTCAGATGGGTGCAGAAACGCGGCTTATCCGGCCATCGAACACCGGAAAAGTAGAAGTCGCAGGCTGGTCGGCGGCGATATCATCAGGATGCAGGCTGAGCTTGGTGGCGTTAGAGGGCTGCTTCATGCAGAGAAAAATGAGGATGGACATGAGAAAGACCGTGAAGAACATGACAAGAATGAGCATAGTAATTTCCCCGTGAAGGGCGAAGCTCCGGTCGCCGGAGACTATTTTTCGGGCTTCTCGAGAGGCATCTGGTGGGGGCATCACGGAAGGAGAGAAGGAAGCTACAGTGGCCGATGGCATTGAAATGAAACTAAATGGTGCTATTTCTGTGTGTTTTGCATGTGAGGGTTTTGAATATATACACATATATCGAAGAGAGGTAGAGGGAGGGGTAACGTTGTAAATTCACATGTGGGCTCACCTCAGTCCTTGGAAGATACCACGGCGTAGGGCTGTCTCGCAATGCTGTGAACAGGGTTTGGTCCATTTTCAAGTAAGAAAACAAAGCTAAAGAATAGGGTTGGTGAATAGGACATGCAGAGTTGGGCTCATCTCTTTGGCCCATCGCATGCACATTAAGACAAACAGAGAGAGAGACAGAGAGAGATTAGTAATATTATGAACTCTTGGAGAATGGATAAGCATCTCTTGATAAAGTAAATAATAATAGAGTTGTTTGCATAAAAGGAGGAAATTGATGTAGATTTCTACCAGTATGATCTGGGGTCTCTTTTTTTTTAATATATCAATTATTTTAATGTTAAAAATGTAATTTTTATATAAAAGAGTTTAATACAATTTTTTATGTTATAACAAAAGGACTCTTGATGGACGCTCAAGTAAATACCAAAAAGATAATGTTTTTTTTTTATTAAGACAAAAATGTTAGTTTTTATTAATTACTTGCATATAAGATAATTTATGTAAAATTAATATACAATTTGAGACAATATCTTTTACATTTATCTATATATATATATATTCTGTTTACCTTTCGTCCCCTCCGAGGTCGAAGTTCAAGCCAATTTGATTATCTTGATTGTAAAGTGTTTAAGCCTTCCTAACTTAGAGGCCCTCTTGAGAACGTTGTTAGCTTTTATTTTGTTATCGACTATCCTTTTTGGGTTTTAATTAGAGAAGCCTTTTTGGGTTTTGCAGGTTCCGACCTCTCCTCTTGCTTACCCAGCATTACCTTTGTTCTCTCTTAGTTTGGTTCGCCCGTGATCTTTTTCCCTTGGCAAAAAATATACATATATATATATTATTTTTCAACAAATTAATTAGGAGATTAAACTTCATTCCATCAATATTTTTCATTTCATTTTCCATGGAAAAATTAAAGCTGTTAAAATCCAAACATATAGGAAGGGGGGGGTTTGTATTCTAGCTAGTCATGATTAAGTTGCAAACTTGTCAAGAATCTTCCCTAGTATAAGGTGAAGAAAATGCCAAATGTGTGTATGTTAAACTAGTATTCTTGCTTATGAGAGGGATGCTATATATAGTGAAGGAAGGAAGCCCCAAATTCATGAATGTGGCATTAATTTGTGTGATCTTTTGACAAGTTCTTGCAAAGGAATCTACCGGGACATATTGTAGGACCATGGACCATTGTTTCTTTGGACCCTTGTGCCCGATATTTTCCTAAATGTACTTGTTTTAATTTGCTAGTATTGTACGTGTCACTATATTGTGATTTTGTGCACATAAATTCCGATATTTTGTGTACAATATAATTACAAAATTTGTTTGAAATCTACACTGGCCAAAGTTCACTTTTATTTTATTTTTTAGCCTTTCTTCCATGACGTAATCCCAGTAACTTTTTGCGTGCATATAATAACTGGATCCTCCTCCTCCTTCTTCTTCTTCTTCTTTTTTAAAGTTAATTATAATATTAATATGGATCCATTTATTAAAATTGACAACTGAACCAAATTAAGGCGTTGTAACATTCTTTCACTTGTAATGTGCCCTCTTCTTGGTCTGGTTCGCTTCTTGTTGCTTTGAGAAGGCAACCATCATCTCCCCTTCTTCTCCCTTTTCTTCTTGAGTTGGTCCTTGTTCATGAGACGACCGTCTCTCATCTTTAAGATTCGCCGACAACTTTATCTCTGTTATGTGCATTTCTCACACCATTTTTTATGGGTTGGGCACAACCCAATGGGCCGGCCCAATCACTTGAAGCCCAACAAGCCTAAGGCCGAACTCGCTAGAACAAGGCCATACGTCGCTAAAGCCCGAGCTCAGATTGTAGAGCCAAACAAGCTTCTAGCTCGCTGGCCTAATCTTTCAGCTCGCATAACTACATCCCTGTTGCTGAATAATCGAAGGCAGGAACCCATCTACTTTATGAGGCAAACCAGATCCCTGGTAATACGGAGCCCACTCCCGATTTTATGGAGTTGATAAGGACATTTTGTCCCTATGATGTCATTTTTTCACTTTTGGATTTTTTGTAATTATAAACACCTCTTACTATAAATAGGGGTCAAAAATCATTGTACAAAAGAGAAGACAACCATAATAACATACTATCACTCTGCCAGAATAACCAGATGACAATCGTGGAGTAGGCATCGTTCTGGCTGAACCATGTAAAAATTCGTGTACGTTCTATTCCATTCATCCTCCTTGTATTCTGGCTTATTTCCTCATTACGGGCCTACGAATCACAGTCAGCTAATTCTGAACGTTGACATTTTAGCACTAGAGGAAGGGCCTACTCTGATCGTTAGCCATGGCAAGAGGAAGAAATGCACGAAGCTCTGATGCGATGGCCGATTTGCTAGAAAGTCACCGCGATCAACTACTGAATGTTTCTTCGGCCGAAGAACCCGTTGTTTCTGTAGTGGGTGCCCCTATTCCACCGCCGATTGTAGTTACCATCGGCATGCCACCACGGGCTCCTGTTCCACCCGTCACTTTGACTGTTGGGATGGAGACGATCTAGGCCTATCAGTAACGCCAGGAGGCGTTGGAGAATATAGTTATGCAGCCAACTGACGTGGTTAGGATTCTGGCCCAAGCTCAGGCACAGGCTATACAGAGACCACCAGATATCCCTTTATCCCGAAGGACTGGCCATCCACGGGAGGAGAGACCTCCGCTGGATGAGGAGGACATTGGGGATAATTATCCGCCTCCAAACCATCATTCTTCAGAACAGGAAAGAAGTAGGCGATCACAAGCCCAACGATTTACGGACCTGGACTCCATCGTGGAGATGTGTCAAAGAGTGTGGCAATTGGAGGCATAACAGGGAGTTTGTGACCAGCATAATGGCCGTGGAGACAGGACGCCATTCACTAGAGAAGTTAAGCTCGAACCTCTCCCTCGTAGATTCAAAGTCCCGAGTATGTGGCAGTACAACAGGGATAGTGACCCCTATGACCACCTTGGGTGATATTCCCCGAGCTTGGTTCAAGAGCCTTCTGCCTCGCAACATCGACAGTTGGGAGGAGTGCTAACAGAGATTTCTCAATCAATACAGGACATTGAGAAGGCAACTCACCATGCCATGTCATCTCACTACAGTGTTACAGAGGACAAATGAATCCTTGAAAGAGTACATTGCCAAGTTTAGACGCGAGGTGAGCAATATCGAAGATCCCTCTGATGAAAGTGTTCTGACTGCGATCTCTGCAGGCCTTCGCAAAGATGGGAAGCTCTATGAGAACATCTATAGGACCCCTATTAAAGACTTAGGGGAATTCTATAAACGAGCTGCCAAGGAAATCCGATGGGAAGAGGCTTTTGGCTCAAAGAAGCTCACGTGACATAAAGAAGAGGCTGGGGGCTCCAACCAGAACAAGAAAAGAAATAACGGAGACAACGGAAGGGAAGCTCTGGGAGAACGCTCAAACAACCAAGTCTCCAAGTGAGCTCACAAGGTGGAGAGAGAAGAATGATCTCTGCAATCAGGTCACTTCGACAGCTACCATGCCCTATCTGATCCCTAAGAGAGGATCTTCACCATGGAGAGTTCGGAAAGCCAAAAATTTGTTATATTTTTATTGCCTCTTAATTCATTTAAGGAGTTAAAACATCAAAAATACTTGTTTGCAGGCCCAAAGGAAGAATAAGAGATCAAAGGTTGAATTAATCCCTCAAGGCATGATCAAAAAAGGGAAAGAAGAAGAAGCTAAGAAATAAAGACATTCAGATGAAAATATGAAGGAAAATATTGAAAGAACCATTCGAATAAAGGCTGAGTAATTTGAATGAGTACACGAAAATCAATAGACATTCGGATGAGAATATCGTATGAAAATGCTGAAGACATATTCGAATGAAGACTAAGTAATTCGAATGTAATTGAAGAAAATGGAAAAGCCATTCTAATGAAAAGTGATGTTGCATTCGAATGCATAGAAGAAACCAGTTGCAAAATCCAAAATTCATTCGAATGGATCTACTATTGCATTCGAATGACAGAGAAAATCGCTGTGCAAATGAACAGTAAGCATGAAATTCATTCGAATGAGCCTTGAACTCATTCGAATGATGCAAAGGGCCAAAAGAAATCAAAGAAGACATTCGAATGTGTCGACACACATTCGAATGAAAACCCGAAGACTCTCTGACATGCGTAAATGAATGCGGTGGCTCTAAGGTAAATACAACCAACTTTTTGAGTAGCTTTTCACCACCAAGTGGTCCCCTCCTCCATGCGCGACAAGCTTAAAAAGAGCCAGCATTCCTCAGAATCAGAGGAGAGAATTCCCATCTGCCTTTTGACCAGAATAAGGGGACAAGAGCACTTTTCATGCTATTTATTTTTTGTTATGTTCTTTTCTCTCTCTTTTTTTTTGTTGTTCTTTGATACCAGTAATGTTGTTTTCTTCACTTTGTTCTTTCATTTCAGTTCTTTATTTTTGTTCGTTACATTCTGTAGTTTCCTTTCATGGACATTTACATTAGGTAACTTTCATTCATTGTTAATTTCAATTTCAGTATTTACATTCCAGCAATTTAATTTATGTCTCTTTAATTACTGTCTCGTTAAATTCTGTAACTTAATTTCTACTTTGATCCCTGTCTCTTTCATTTTTCTTTGGAGATGTGTGGCTAAGCTTAAACTTGGGCCAAGGCAAGGACTGTGTCCAGTGCCACTGTTTGCCCAGGAGAGCTGAACTCTGATTGAATTAATTGAATGCTGATTTGAATTGAGAAATGTGTGTGTATTGAATCTTTGGGTTTGGGTTGAAACATAAGCCTAACTTAGAGTCTCCATGCCATGTATGGAGGTTACTTAAACTGGAAATGCTTTCATACTTAAGCTAGAATGATTAATCTGCGATCCAGTTTATGGTGGTTACTTAATTCAGACTCTCTCACGCCATGTATGGAGAATGCTTAACCTAGAACTATCATGACCTTGAGTTGTGGTTACTTATCGGGTCTCAAATGTGTGTTAATTTGTATTTCAATTTATGATAGTTGCTTAATCCAGAGTCTCTCATGCCATGTATGGAGAGTGCTTAACTTAGAACTATTATCATCTTGAGATACAGTTAACTACATAACCTCAATTTAAATTACTCGATGTTAATATTTTTGATATCTCTTTGGTAAATCAGTGGGCTGGTACAGAAATTGCCTTGTCCCAAGATTTGTCCATCCACAATCTCGCTTAGTTGAGTTTTTGCATTTTAACCATTTTAGAAAACTTTTATTAAAACCAAATGCTCTGTGATTTTTGTTTTCATCCATAAATAATCTCCCAGTGAATCGACTTGGACTTACCCAGAAAATTAAATTGTACTACAGCGCACACTAATGAGTATAAACGCCTTATCCCTACATGCTTGTTTCTTATTTGTTTATTTTTTATGTGTTTATTTGAAATAAATGCACAAGGTTAAGCGCAGTTAAATTTTGGTGCCATTGCCGGGGAGATTAAGGTATGAAAACAAGTATTTTTAGAACAGTTTGGTAAATTTGTTATTGTTTTATATATAAAAAAAGAGAAGAAAAGAAGAAAAAAAATTGCATTGTATATGAGACTGAGATAAAATAGAGTTCTAGAACAACATTTTTATATCATTCTGATTCTTTACCTGCAATTTGATTGTCAACTTTACACTCATGTCTCAATACTACTACAATATGCCTGCACACGATACTTACCATGATGAAAATGATCCTTTGGAACCTGATTTGTCTAGACTTCTTAGGGATTGTTTGTACCCTCCTAGGAAAACCACTTTTGATTTGCAACTAGACACTATCCACTTGTTACCCACTTACCATGAAACTGAGGTTTAGTGTGCTGTGTGTGAGACTTCAGCTCATTTGACAGATAAGTGTCCTATAGTACTTGCTCTTAAGGAGGTATTGTATGGTCAGTCCAGAAACACACACACACACACACACACACACAACTATGAGGGAATGTATTACCAGAATCATGAGGAAAACTACCATTCGGACTTTGATGCATATCACCTTAATTTGTACTTTCATCCAAATTTCTCATGGGAGAATATTTTGTGGCCCAATCATAGGAGCCTTTCCTTTCCCAGCCTCAATCATTTCAAATGAATGAAGGGTCTACATTCGACTCATATCAACCCCCTCAGGGGAGTTCTTTAGAAGATACCTTCAATTTATTCATGCAAGGCCAAATGGAAATTTATACACAAATGTCCAAAAGTCAAGAACAAACCATTAAAGCTGTAGAGGATATTAGGAACCAATTGACCCAGCTAACACAGACTTTGAGCATGCCAGAGCCTAACTATCCCAACCCACTCCAAATCCCATTAATAAAGTCCATCATCAAAAGTGAAAGTCAAGAGTAGGGCATATGAGTGATTGTCTTAGGGAGTGAAGAAATAATTGAGAACGTGAAGACCCGAGGACAAAACACACTATGGTGCAAGAAGAGAGAGTGGTTGATTATAGTGAGTTGGATGTCAATGATGCCCTGCAGAAAGAAAAAGAACAAAAGAGAACAAGAGAGGAAAAAGGCAAAAATGTCATGGAAGAGATCCAATTTAAGCCTAAACCTCTTTTCCCTCAGAGATCTACCACCACAAAGAAGGATCAACAAAATAAAGATTGATATGAGGTGTTCCCACTGACTGAAACAATACAAACACCCTCAATTGCTGAATTTCTCAAGGATTTGTGCACTGTAATAAGGAAAAATCATGAGTATGAGAAGTCATTCCTGACCGAACAGTTCAGTGCCATCCTTCCATCGAAGACTTATCCAAGAGTGGGCATTAGATGAAGCCTACTATGAGAAGAGAAGGAATAAATGGATCTTTCAGATCTAGACATGGGATGAAAACAATAATAATTTTAAAATATATATATATATCCTTGTTTACTTTGGCTTTGTTATTACTTATATGTTTAAAGTCAATATTTCTTTTTGGTTAATTTAGTTTCAACTGTTCACAGTAAGCATAAGGAATCAGTTCTGCATTGAAGACATCCAGGTTTTCCTTACACCATTTTTCTTTAACATTGTGCATAACAAGTTGGAGGGTAAAGGTATGCTTGAACTTTTGTGATAATCCATGCTTATTTGTGCATATATTTGTTGATGATGTGAATTTAAATTTTGTGCCTTAGAAGTGTATAAAAAAACAAAAATGAAAAAATATATATATATATATAAAATAAGCAAAAAGAAAAAATTTAAGTATGCTGATATTCGAATATCGTATTCGGATGAACTCGAGCATTCGAATGTGTTGTAAACCATTCAAATGACCTGTGAGCTGTTGGAGTGTTAATCAAAAAAGCATTCGAATAACCCCTGTTCTATTCGAATGACATTAAAAATTCATTCAAATGAGTGCACTGTTGCATTCGAATGATCAGCTAAATCCCTTCAATAATTGAGTTACTGTTTAAAATTCATTCGAATAAATTTTTCATACATTTGAATGAGGCATCCATTTCTAGAAAATCCCTTAGCGCACATTCGAATAACCTTTCAACCATTTGAATATCCTTTAAGTCATTCGAATGATGCACTGTTGTATTCGAATGCCTTTCACAAAATTTCAAGAAATTGAGCCCCAGCGTCAAATTCATTTGGATGAATTTACTTCTCATTCGAATGTGTTTTGATTTGTTGTCATCATCTGAATCAACCTTTCTTGTAAAAAAGAAGAAAAAAAGAGTGACTTAATTATTTGAGCTCCCTATTGGCAATTGGAGGCACAACAGGGAGTCCATGGCCAGCATAATGGCCGTAGAGACAGGACACCATTCACTAGAGAAGTTAAGCTCGAACCTCTCTCTCGTAGATTCAAAGTCTCGAGTATGTTGTAGTACAACGGGGATAGTGACCCCTATGACCACCTGGACACGTTCAATGTCTAGATGGATTTGCAGACAACCAGCTCTCTAGTTAAGTGTCGTGTCTTCCCAGCGACCTTGGGTGATATTCCCCGAGCTTGGTTTAGGGGCCTTCCGCCTCGCAACATCGGCAGTTGGGATGAGTGCTAACGGAAATTTTTCAATCAATACAGGGCATTAAGAAGGCAGCTCGCCCTGCCATGTCACCTCGCTATAGTGTTCTAGAGGACAAATGAATCCTTGAAGGACTACATTGCCAGGTTTAGACGCGAGGTGAGCAATATCGAAGATCCCTCCAATGAGAGCGTTCTGACTGCGATCTCTGCAGGCCACCGCAAAGATGGGAAGCTCTATGAGAACATCTATAGGACCCTGTTAAAGACTTCGGGGAATTTTATGAACGAGTTGCCAAGGAGATCTGGTGGGAAGAGGCTTTTGGCTCAAAGAAGCCCACCAGATAGAAAGAAGAGGCTTAGGGCTCCAACTAGAACAAGAAAAGAAATAACAGAGACAACGGAAGGGAAGCTCCGGGTGAATGCTCGAACAACCAGGTCTCCAAGCTAGCTGCAAGGTGGAGAGAGAAGAGCGATCTCCGCGATCAAGTCACTTCGACAGCTACCATGCCATGTCTGATCCCCAAGAGAGGATCTTCACCATGGAGAGAAACAAGGAGGAGTTCGGAAAGCCCAACTCGATAAGGACTCGTAACAAATTCAGAAACAAGGAGAAATTCTGTGCATATTATAATGAGTCAGGCCATAACACCTCTGAGTGTTAGGTTTTGAGGGATGCCATCGAGGACCTGATCAGAAGAGGCTGACTGAGGGACTATGTGGTGCGACCAACCAATCAGTCGACCCAACAACCAGCACAACAGCCGCCTCCCCTCAACAATGAATGCTCATCGATAGTTTGAATGATCTACACAATTCATGGTGGATCTCACCTCGTTAGAACTCCCCACAGGTCCCATGAAAGGTACTTGCGAGAGGCCAACCACATATTGTTGGCAGGATCAAACGAGCAGGTAGGGTCCTTGAAACGAGCTAGGGTGATGGCAGAGGAAATCATTTTCTCAGAGGAAGACGCCATAAATGTACACTTGCCACACAATGATGCCCTTATCATTTGTGCCCGAATCGATAATGCCGAAGTGCAAAGGATAATGGTGGAAACAGGCAACTCAGTGAATGTAATGTATAGAGCTTGCTTTAATCAAATCGGATTGGGGCCGGAGCAGTTGAGTTTATCCCTAGAGCCACTCTATGAGTTCATAGGAGATGCAGTGGTCCTCGTTGGGCTAATTAGTCTCCCTTTTTCTATTGGAGATGCAGATCTCCAAGCCATCACGTTGACGGATTTCCTTATAGTCGACTGCCCCTCAGCATACAACGTCGTGCTCGGGAGGCCAGCCAAGAATGATCTAGATCTAGTCACCTCTATAAGGTCGCTGACTGTTAAATTCCTAATCCCCAATGGAGTAGGGTGGGTACGAGGTGAGCAAAACCTCACAAGGCGCTGCTATGAAGATGTTGTAAAAATGGGGCCAAAGGGAAAAAAGTGAATGTCATTGCAAGAAGTGACCCAAGCCAGCCAAAAGGGTGTTAATTATGATCTGGACCCTCGTGAGGTGGACTGTGATAGGGCCACCGGCCCGGTGGAAGAGCTCGAGGATATCCCAGCTAGCGAGGTGGATGAAAAAAGATGCCTCAAGCTAGGGAGGAATCTGGCTCCTGAGGTAAAGTCCCATCTTACCAATTTTCTTAAAGCTAACCTCAATGTATTTGCATGGAATCATGAGGATATGGTAGGGATAGCCCCAGAGGTTATATCGCATAAGCTAAATGTAAACCCAAGCTACAAACAAGTGCGTTAAAAAAGGAGACCAATGACTCCTGAGCGCTATGCCGCTCTTAAAGAAGAAGTAGACAAGCTCTTGGTAAGTGAATTCATTAGGGAGTCTCATTACCCGGTTTGGGTAGCTAACCCAGTCTTGGTTAAGAAGAAAAATGGGAAGTGGAGGACTTATGTCGACTTCACCGACTTAAACAAGGCTTTCCCGAAGGATAACTTTCCGCTCCCTAGGATCGATTAGCTCGTGGATGCTACTGTCGGTCACCAGCTCCTTAGCTTTATGGATGCTTATTCGGGCTATAACCAGATCCCCATTTATTACCAACTGGGGGCTTTATTATTATAAGGTGATGCCATTCGGGTTGAAGAATGCTGGTGCAACTTATCAAAGGCTAGTGAATATGATGTTTGAAGCATTGATCAGTAAGACCATGGAGGTCTACGTTGATGACATGCTGGTAAAGTTAGAATGGGTAGCCGACCATGTTTCTGATTTGGGGGAGATGTTTAAGGTCCTTATAAGCTATCAAATGAAGCTTAACGCGCTTAAGTGTGTCTTTGGGGTGGCCTTTGGAAAATTTTTGGGATTCATGGTAAATAATAGAGGCATTGAGGCCAATTCAGAGAAAATAAGGGCCTTGTTGGATATAAGGTTGTCTATAGGGAAAAAAGATGTGCAAAGCCTTAACGACCAGGTCGTGGCCCTAAGCTGATTTATTTCTAAAGCGACTGACAAATGCACTCATTCTTCGAGCTATTGAAAAAGGCATGAGATTTTCGATGGACAAAAGAATCTAAGTTCGCCTTCCAGTAGCTAAAATAATATATGGGACGAGCTCTTCCTTGCTAAGCCCAAAGATGGAGAACAAATGATTATATACTTGGGAGTGCCTCAACATGCTCTCAGCACAGCCCTCGTTCGAGGTATAAAGGGGTGTAACACCCCGTATGTTATGTCAGCAAGAGCCTGGTCGATGCGGAGACAAGATACACACTAATGGAAAAGCTGGCCTATTGCTTGGTATTGGCATCAAGGAAGCTATGACATAATTTTCAGGATCATCAGATTAAAGTCCTAACTAAGTACCCATTGAGGTAGGTCTTGCAGAAGCCAGACACCTCAGGTCGCCAATTGAAGTGGGCTATCGAGCTCGCTCAGTTTGATATAGAATACAAACTAAGAATGGCGATAAAGGGGCAAACATTGACGGGTTTCATTGCTGAGTTCACTAGACCAATTGAAGATGAAACTAAGTACTTGGAATGACCATCCTGGGAGTTATATGTGGACGGATCATCAAGTGAACAAGGAGCTGGAGCTGAGGTCATGTTGATAAGCCCCGAGGGCTACAGGATCCTCTGTGCCCTCAGATTCAGTTTCCCAGCCACTAATAATGAAGCTGAGTACGAGGCACTGATGGTAGGACTTTGCTTAGGAAATGAGGTGCTGAGGCCCTGGTAATTTTCAGCGACTCTCAGCTCATCGTTAACCGGATACGGGGAGAATACCAAGCCAGGGGTATGAAAGTGGCAGCATACATGCATAAAGTAGTCCTGGTTGCCTTTGAGAAGTATGAGATATGCCAGATTCCCTGATCTAAAAACTCTCATGCAGATGCACTGGCCCAACTAGTGACTGCCCATGATGCAAAAATTTTAGGGGCCATACCAGTAGAGTTCTTGGCTGCCCCCAACACAGAACAACGAGCTGAAATGATCACGATTAATATGCCCCAAGACTCATGGATGAATCCCATTTTGGATTATCTTCAAAATGGGAAGCTATCGGAAGATAAGTTGGAGGCACGTCGGTTGCAAGCTTGAGTAGCTCACTATTGTGTCTATGACAATAGGCTATATAAGAGAGGGTTCTTAGCCCCGCTCTTGAGGTGCATTGATGCCACTGACTATCAAATCGTGCTAGAAGAGATTCATGCGGGACACTGTTGTAATCATGCCGAAGCATTATCACTGGCATAGAAGACACTTCGGAAAGGGTTTTATTGGCCCACCATAAAGTAAGATGCAATAGAGCTGGTCAAGAAGTGTGACAAGTGCCAAAGATTTTCTAAAGTCTCATGAGCTCCACCAGCCTACCTACAGCAGATGAGTAGCCTGTGGCCATTTGTTATCTGGGGCATGGATCTGATTGGGCCGCTTCCAACAGCACGCGGAGGGTGTAAGCATGCCATAGTGGTAGTTAACTACTTCACCAAGTGGGTAGAAGCCAAAGAGCTCGTGTAGATATCCAGTTCGAATGTACAATATTTTATATGGGATAATATTATTTGCAGGTTCAGAGTTCCACAAAAAATAGTCACAGACAATGAAACCCAATTCACCAGCAAGCAGTTCATCCAGTTATGCGATTCACTGGGGATCCAGAAGAGTTTCACGGCCATGGACCACCCCCAAGCCAACGGACAGGTCGAAGTTGTCAACAAAATAATCAAACAGCTCCTAAAGACCAAGCTGGAGGCTATAAAGGGGGCTTGGGTGGATGAACTGCAAATGGTACTCTGGGCCTACCGAACTACAGCTTGAATCACCACGGGGGAAACCCCATTCTCAATGGTGTACGGGTTCGAAGCTATGATCCCAGCAGAGGATAAGGTGACCAGCCATCAGAGGGCCACCTTCAATCTAAATGCCAACGATGAGTTGTTGATAGATAACTCCCAGAGCTCGTAAGGCTAGTGATGGCACACTAGGCCCTAATTGGGAAGGCCACTTTATCATCAAGGAAAACTTAGGAAATGGAGAATATCATTTGGGAAATATGGATGGAGCTATTCTCCCACTAGCTTGGAATGCGGAACACCTCTGTCCTTACTTCCAATGAATGTAATTGTTCTGACCTATGCTCCAAATTTTTATTGTAATTAATTTTCATAATTCTAATTAGAATTTATGAATTTTCATGCATTACACTTTATTTTTATTCGATTGAATATCTCTAAAATGAGGGGTTGAGGAACCATGGTTTGTGAGCTGGAGCCCATTCAACTTAGCCACTGTGCTATGGTTTGCGGCTTAACTAAGCATTCATCTTGGTCCCCCCTCAGGTCATCGTTTGCGAGCTAAGAATCTTTCATCTTGACTTAATGTCATGGTTTGGAACCTATTGATTAACAACTTCCACTAATGATTTCAAGCTAAGGTTCATCAAATGGGGTCCTTTCATCTTTACTCAAGTCATGGTCTGCGACCTACCTAGGTTTTCCTTCTCGACTCATTCAAAACTTGTAACAGCTAGGGTGTGTTAGTTGAGGTCGGAATACCATCTACCCAGACACATAGCTCGGCAATGCAAGTCAATTAAATAAAAAGCCATGGCATGTTAATTGGGGTTAGCCTATGATCCACCTAGACATATAGCTTGGCAATGCAAGTTGGAGTTTCACTAGTTGGGGTCCTTTCATCTTGACTCAAGTCATGATTTACAACCTACCTGGGTGTTTACTTCCGATCTGTTAAATATTTAAAGAACTATGGTTTGTTAGCTGAGATCGCAGCACGATTTACTTGGACATGTATCTTGGCAAGGATTTCATTATGACCCAGAAGTTTTTTCGTCAGGACATGTTAGCTAAGGATCGTTTTAATTTACCTAATTATAGTTGTTCGTGACCTATCAGACACGCATCCTAATTATCAATTATTATGTTCATCAATCACGAGCTGTTCAGCCAGGGTACGTTAGTTGAGATCACAAGGCGATCTACATGGACATATATCTCGACAAGGTCTTCGACATGATCTAGATATTATTTTGTCAAGATGTGTCAACTAAGGGTTGCCTTAATTCACCTAAGTATGGTTGTTCGCAACTTACTGGACACATATTGATTATTGACTATTACGTCTATCGTTGATGAACTATTTGAAGCTTGCTAATCTACGAGCTAGGAACTCTTTGGGTTTACCATAACTTATGTTCGGAAGATCCATTCTCAATTTATATTTTTGAAGGTTTCTTCCAAGTTATACTTTTGAACTTATCCTAATATACATGAGCTTCTTGGATCTCGTGTTAAAGTCAAGTCCTGAAGATTGACTGAAGTTATATTATGAAGACTGGTTCAAGTATTATCTTGTTAAGTCTTGTTTAAACTTTGAGTCTGATTGGCTTGAGTTCGTTGTAGAATTAAAGTAAGAGACATGAGTTCAGAAATATTCAATTTCATTGACAAAGATGCTTGTGTTACAAAGAAAAAAGAAAACAAAACCTAACTAGGGGGAGTTGTGGCTGGCACGACCTCGGCATTATCAGTTACCTCAACCTCGACATTGGCGGTTCGCGGGATGCCCTCGCTTGGATCTAGCGAGGTGGAAGCCTCGGCATCCTTAGGAGCTTCATCCACAAACCGTTTCACCTTCTCAATAGCCTTATCAACCAAGAAGGAGAAGTCCATTTCTGGATGCTTCAACCACAAGGTGTAGAGGAATCTAGAGCAGGTGTCAGATATGGCTTTGTGTGCTTGGTCTATCCGGGCTTCCACACCCGCCTTAATCTCATCGATGGTCGCCTCCGTCATCGGCTTGCATTTCTTAGCCTAGTCCTCGGCCAACTTCTGCCCATCCTTCGCCTTTTTTATCTCCTCCTTGGCCTTATTTAGCTCATTGGTGAGCTTGGAGTTGGCAGACTCCCACATATTCTTCTCCCGACGGAGCTCCTCGTCGAGGTCTTTATTTCTTTGATGTGCCTATCTCAACTACATCTCGAAGCCCTCAATCTTCCTTTGGGCTTCATGAAGCTCAACTAGCTAAGACTTCTTCTCCTCCTCGAGCTTATTTATCTCGCCTTTAAAGTAAATGTTTGTCGCCCCTCAAAATCTTGCTGTTGCCCTTTAAGCTTCATGGCAGGAAGGGAGGTCTGCAAAATGAAAAGGGTTAGCTCGTGAAAAGACCAAACAAAGAAGTTGAGAAGTTAAGAAGGAGTTTACTAGGAAGCTATGGCGAGCTATATAATCGTAGAGCGTCGTCCCCTTCACCTCTTCCCAATCCAAGAGCCTAGAGGACGTGCCTAGGAGTTCGGGCATGTTATCTAGGAGGGCGCTGAAATAGACCCCCCTAGCCATTGCCTCCTGGATTGCCTCTTTCTCAGGGACTCTGGCCCTTTTATTTCTGTCGTCCTCTAATTGCTGATCTGGTCCACTTTTTGATCTAGCAGCAGGAGCGTGCTGGGCCTCTTTTGCGACCTCATTCCCATGAGCTTGGTCAGCCCCCCGATCGTGGGAGACAAGAGCCCATTGCTCATGTTTTTGTTGCCATGACTGTTATTGTTCTTGCTGTTGGTGGGGTCGTTGCTGTTGTTGTTGGTGTTGTTGAGGTCGTGGCCACGATTGTGACTGTTTCGACCTCCCTCCTCGGGAGCTGGAGCTCGGGGTCGTGGTTGTAGCAGCATTGGATTTGGCCCAGAACTTCTTCAGCATTTTGAGACTCAATTTCACTATGCCTGCAGCTTGACCTTTGTCCCCTCTGTTGTTGCTAGCTTCCATGACATTGAAAGGGGACATAACAGGCCCAGTTTCACAAGCCTAAATAAACTCAACCTTTATGATCTCGACGTTAAGGTGGGGCATGAGCTTCTGTTCCCTAAGAAGCTCGTCTATGAGCTTGAGATCTTCTGAGCCTGATCCCGTAGCGACAAGCAGGTCGAGGACAATAGTCTCTTTAGTCAATAAGGTCGGCCTTCCACTTCCAAAGTATGCACAAAAGAATGAAGATATCAAAATATATATATGAAGTAAAAAGAACCTATATGAGCAAGTATGCCCTTACCCGGGGTCAGTGCGAATCTAAAGCTTTTGAGCGACAGGAGCGAAGGGCAAGAAATGAAGAACCAACTGGACTTATAATTGCCCACGTTGGACTTCTCCTTTGCCCTGCCCTGGGGAAGAATGGCTTTGTAAGGTCAAGAACAAGCTGCCATGTAGTACAACCCGTCCTTGGGACTCTTGAAAGAAAAAAGAAATTTAATAAGCTTTGGTGATGGGGGAGAAAGTTTATTCCTAAGGAATAAAATGGCTAAAGAAGTGAGTTGAGTATATGAGTTTGGGGTCAATTGAAAGGGTGCAAGTTTGAGCTCGTTCAGAAGGTTGAGAAGGTATGATGTAACGGGGAAACCTAAACCCAAACTCAACGTGTTGGGTGCTTATGGCTATGAAGCCAGTTGAAGGGTATGCTGCATGGCAACTTAGAAAGGGGATATACACTTGGCAATCCTTTGGGAGACGGAACTCCCAGGCACAAGTTCCCATCTTGTGGTACTTGGCCTTAAAAGGGAGTTGCCTAAGGACTTCTTACCCTTGGCCTTCTTCAGCGACCTCCCCGCTGACAGACGGGGCAGTTTCCTAAGATGTCCCATCTGCGACCTCTGCAGCTAGTGTAATGGCTCACTCCCACTTACGGGCGCTACCGGTGAATAATCGACCAGATTACTCACTCGAAAAACTAACACTGAAGGGGTGGACTATGTTCCAATAAGAAATGCCTAAGGTGGGCCTAGGCTTCATCTTTCCCTTAGCTCCACTCGAGGAATCGATCCCAAAACAAACAAGAAAACACAGCAGAATGGGACCTAAAGCCCGAGTGAGCTTCATCTTTCTTCAGCTCTCCTCACAATAAGCCAAAGGTGACCCTAGCACAAAACTAGCACATCAAATATTTATTGAGTACTGGGGATTTATGGGAAATACCTCCTTGATCCTTACCTGATCATAAAACTTGGCTCCACCAAACAAGTCACTAACAACTAGAAGTCTACACAATCATATACTACATTATACCAATTACAACAAACTGGATACCATCCAGCACCTAACAACATACACATACACATTCACCCACAAGAATATATATACATACCACCACATGAATACATACAGGAGATAATACAATTCATAACACGGACAACAACGCTAGTCGTTACTTCAACCTCCCGACATCATCCCTGCATACATGTGAACTCGCAACATCTACAACACGAGGTAAAACCTCATGAGTCACAATGACTCAGTAAGGGTACAAATGAATGTAAACAAGATAATATATGAGTTGCAATGACAAGTAGGTATGCATAAATGACGAGGCATCATTGCCCTCCAAGCCCACCTGTTCGAGGCATTAACCTCCCAAATTACCCCTAGCACGCATCTAGTCTCTCCCATGGCCATAGGACTCCACTAGACCACTTATAGAACATGCACAACTAGTACTGCAAACAACATATATTCAACCATATTACCAAACATTTGTAAGGCCGCTGCCCTTGGGGTCGTCCCTTACCTGGCTTGAAGCCTTATCTTTGCCACAGGCGAGAACACTAGCCCGGACTTCGAACTCTTCTAGGATCACCGCCTCCTCGGTCGACCCTAGATGCAATCACAAACCCAACAACAAAATTAAACCAAGGTCTATGTTTTTGCCATACACCGCAAAATCACCCATCAACAACTTCCAACCAACCCCAATCGAGGGTCTAATCCAATCAACAATTCACATTACATCATCTCACATAATGCAAATAACTAGAAAGAATTTATTATTTTACCTCATCCAATCTGGAGGAGAAAATTGGCCAAACGCCAACACCGACATTACCTCATGGGATGCCACCTTGCTCTCAAAACCCCATTTTTTAGCTTTCGGCATGCTCCTCGAGTCCCAAAATACTTTCCAGAATTTTCTCCCATTTTTCTAAAATTTTATGGTATTTTTTTTCCCATTTTTCTCCTTTATTTTCTTTTTTTTTTTTATTATTTTTTTCTTCTCCACTATTCATCATCTTCCCAGCGCGTCTTCTTCCTCCCTTCGTGCACACCATACCGCCATTCCTCCTAGCTCCGGTATCGACCTATCATCATTCACCGCCAATGGCAGCCTCCACCATGACAGCCTCGGTCGGCCTCTCCTGCGCGCACGACGCTACCTGCCATGGCCATCTCGCACCTCCACCCACGATGCTGTTAGCTGCTCTCCCAAACATTGCATCTGCCATAGCCGCTGCTCTCGCGCCGCCGTGCCTACTGATATGCCACTTCACGCAACAGGGACACTGTTGCAATGGCCGACCGGCCCTCAGCCTCCCTCGCTGGCCACTACAACCAGCTTCCATTGCCAATGTCGCCTGTGGCTGGTCAGCCCTCCGGCGATGTAACACCCCAATTCCCGGGAGGGCGTTACGTAATGTAAGATTCTGGGGATATATTTTTTTTTCCTAATAAACGATAGAAACTCAACATAAACCGTTCCCCGAAGATCCCGTTACACCTTCTCAGTATATGAACTATGAACCATCAATAAACTAAGATAGGTTCACCAACACAAATGCGGAAGCTAGATCGAACCTTAACAGGTCATAACCGAAACCACTTTATTTATAATATAAAGTTGCACCAACGTTTACATAACATTCTCAAAATAAACAACATAACTGAAAGGACATAATGTAAACTATTAGCTAGTCCCCATCACTACTCGACAATTCCCTTTCCTTTCGCACCGCTGCCTTCATTTGGAACGTTTGAATATTCCAGGGACATAGTCCAAATTAGATGCTGAATCATCTAAGTGAGAGTTCAAAATCACATTTTTCATGAATGAATACAAGACATGAAATAAACCAATACACCCGATAAGCCCTAGCCTAAGAGAATCCCCAGCGCTTAACCCTACCACGGGAAAAGAGCAATATCTCTAAAAGCTATGCCACCATACCAACTCGACGACACGACGCGATTCTAGCTTAAATGGGGCTGCCAATGCATCTCACCAGAATACGTTCCCACCTTAAGCATCCAGGAACCACCATACAATCCCAACTCCAAAATTTCACATGGACCACCTAGTCGTCCTAGTGCAACTTCCTTGGCCAAATGGCCTCGCACGAAAATCAAGGCGGCTATCCTAACATGCTCACCAGCATCAGATACCCCTATTATTCCGTCACGCTCTTGGAGAATTACGGCTACACTATCCAGACAACATTCTAGGCTGACATCCCACATGAACAACATTGTACGGACCACCTAGTCGTCCTAGTGCAACTTCCCTGACCAAACGGTCCGGCACGAAAACCAAGGCGACTATCCTGACATGCACACCAGCACCAGATACCCCTATTATTCCGTCACGCCCTTGGAGAATTATGGCTACACTATCCAGACAACATTCGAGACTGACATTCCATGCATACACATAAAACTCAAGACAATGCCACATTTCACAATTCAATGCATCATATAAACAACAGTTTTATAAAATGCAATGCCAATTTCAAAACGTTTAGGGATGAACCTCCCTCATAAATCCAACCGTCACCGGTTACCGTTTGCATGCAACAAAAACCATTTTGCATGAAATCACACAGATGTTCAGATAGAACAAGCACAATAAATCAAGTTTTGGGGGCAAACACTCACCTTGAACGAAACTCTGAACACCTTAAATCTTGTGCTCAACCTCGACTTTTGTGTAACTCCTCAAGTATTTTGATCAAACCACCTTCTTACACGCCCTTACGCGCTGCCCAAGTGCTCTGCGCGTGTGATGCTTTGCATATGCTTAAAAATCCCTCTATCCACTAAACCCGAAGCACTCTTGTCTAGCACGAACTTCTCAAAATTTTGAATGAGAGAATCCTTAGCCATGAACCCCTATTTATAGGTTTTGGAAACTTGGCCACCAAGAAACATATATTATGCAATCATTTCAAATCTTCCAAAATCTTTTCCAATCATTCCAAATCCTCTAAGATTTTCTGCAATCATTGTAAATCATTCCAAATCTTCTAATATCTTTTGCAATCATTTCAAAATCTTCTAATATCTTTTGCAATCATTCCAAAATCTTCTAATACATTATATAATAAGTACCAAATCTTCTAAGATATTCTGCAATCATTACAAAATCTTTTAAGATATTCTGCAATCATTGTTATCCGAATCAATCTTATCCAAATCAATTCATATCCAATCAAATCTTGTCTAAATCTTATCCTTAAAGTCATCATAAGCCTTCATCTTATCTTTAATGTCATCATGAGACTTCATCTTTATCTCTAAAGTCATTTATGAGACTTTTCCTAAATCTCTCAAATGCCCTGAAAAGGTTTCAATAATTACACTTTGGCCCGAACTTTTGGATAATTACACTTAGACCCTTTTCAACATGGTCCCTGGACTAATTTTTAATTGCATTTTAGTCCCTGAAAATGGACTAATTACACTAATGCCCCTAATTTTTAGGTAAATTACACTTTTACCCGAACCTCAAAAATTACGATTTTGCCCCTAGCTCAAAAACTGAACTTCTCTTTTAAGACCTTTATAACCCTTTGAAATATCCTAAAACATTCCCTTGAAAATTTTGAAAAAATATCGTTTCGACCTCCCTCTGTCAATTTCGAAAAACTGCACTTAGGCCCGAATCTTCGTTTTGGCTACAAACCCTTTTGTTTCTTCCAAAAACTACCTAAGGGTTACTCTACATACCAAATATGAACTTCTTCGGGGTTCCATTAACTTCCCAATTGCCCCTACATTAATTCGGTATTTCAGCTTAAATCACAGCTGCCTTTTTAGCTGTTCCGGGAACCATTCCCGATACAATTTCTTTCGGTGCCATAAATCATACCTCGTATTACTTGTCGATACTATACCATTTTCCTTGGCTATCTAGGGTCTAGGGTACTCCCTCTGACTAATTCGGTCATCTAAAGTTGCGTTAGTGTACCCTATATAGTCTCATTTTTTCGCAAATTCCATTTATGCCCTTCATCAAATATTATTTATACCCTTAATAATTTCCCGGGTATTACAGGCGAGCCACAATCGACCCTCTCTCTCACCTCCGATATCTCTATCTCTCTCCATTTCTCTTCCATGCTCGACCTCCCTCTCGTCTCTCGGCCTCTCTTTCTCTGCTTCACTCGGCCCTACGCTTCAACAGAGAATAATTTTGGATCTAATGCTACTATGTCCCAAGCCATCATTATATATATAATTATTATGCATTAAATTCTCAAAATCCCATTAATTCCACTTAAGAAAATTATAATTGCAGTCGGACCCTCTAAGGCTTTAATTTAATTACCATCAAGCTACATAAATTCTTACTTTATCAAAAATTAATTACTAGCGCTTAATTGATAAAGGTCAATTTTGTCCTTACACTTGCGCGAGACCTTCATTCCACCCGAAAATGCTTCAGGGTTGCCTTACTAGCAAAACCAGACCACCCCTAGGGTCTCCTTAACTTCTCGGAGGTGCCCTACTACTATTCAGTACCGGTACCCATTCAAGCTTATACAAAAATTATTCCGCAAACTATTCTCAGTTTGACTACTTCCAGTGTCATTAACCTTACCTTAAGACGCTCACCAATCTCATGCCTTCTTCCTTGGACATCCAAGTCCCGAGGCATTTCCTGTCGTCGATTCAGTAAATTTATTAATTAATTTCTCCAAATTGACTTTTAGGTTTCTTGGACCACCCGAGGTCCTTTTAAAATAACAGAAAATTATATCTTTTCCATCACCATGTAATATCGGGTATTACAGCTCGCAAACCCACTCTCTTGGGGTTATGCATCTCTATCACGAGGCAATCTTTAGAGTTTGAGGTATCGTCGCAGCACTTTTGACCTAAGTTCCCTGGAACAAAATTAGGCATCTACAAAGAGAGAAAAAAATAGTCAAGTCACAGACCAAACCTCGAAGAATTGAAGAAACCCTAAAAGATACTCCCTATTCAAAAGGTCGTGCGCTTTGCAACGGGGGCCGCCTAAGGTGGAGGGGCTGAGATTACAAGCCTGGTACTCCATGGAAGACTAATCTTAAGGTCATTTAGCCCAAAGGCTCAGAGAATACCTAACAAACTGATTCAAATCGATGCCCTAGAAAATGAAAGAGACACTGACAGAATTAGAGAGACGAAAGAACCACCGAAGGTTAATCGACGATGAACGGTCTGGTGAAAGAGAAGAAACAAAAAGAAAAAACTGCAAGAAGCATACCTATCACTAAATCTCTTGCTAGTGCAAGAGCTTGGAGCAGGCTTGGGGTAGAGATGGACGAATGAGCAATGATAGTCGAAAAAGCTTCATCACAGAGAAAGCTTCGGAGACAAAGGGAGCAGGAGCAAAGAAAAATTTCAAAGTTGCATTAAGAGGGAAAAAGTAAGGCCCTTTGGATATTTATACGCCCAGCAATCCCAACTGTTGAATCAAAATGGCTTATGGCATGCCCCACATCCACCGGTTGCATGACGGCTCGTCGGCCCCGTAGCTATAATCATGCGTAGTAATAGGGAACATGATCATTAAATGTGCCTCAGACAAGGCACGCAACATGAAATGGCATGATGTGAAGTGATTGGGTAGAATTCTAAAAGGTGGATTGACAACTGGAATAGCTAGCATGCATCAGCTCCCAGTCCAAAGATCGCACTGCGAGCTGGGGGCTTGTGTTATGTGCATTTCTCGCACCATTTCTTATGGGCTGGGCACAACCTAGCGGGCCGACCCAATCGCCTGAAGCTTAACGGGCCCAAGGCCGAGCTTGCTAGAACAAGGCCACACATCGCTAAAGGCCGAGCTTAGATTGCAGAGCCAAGCAAGCTTCTAGTAATGTTTGCAACGAGCTTTCAGCTCATCGGCCTAACCTTTAAGCTCTCATATCAACATCGCTGCTTGATAACCGGAAGCAGGGACCTATCTACTTTATGAGGCAAACTTGATCCCTGGTAATACAGAGCCCACTACCGATTTTATGGAGTTGATAAGGACATTTTGTCCCCATGATGTCATTTTTCCACCTTTGAATTTTATGTAATTATAAACACTCCTCACTATAAATAGGGGTCAAAAATCATTGTGCAAAAGAGAAGAGAACCATAATAACATCCTGTCACTCTGCCAGAATAACTAGATGATAGTCGTGGAGTAGACATTGTTCTGGTCGAACCACGTAAAAATCTCTCATGTACTTTCTATTTCGTTCCTCCTCCTTGCATTCTAGCTTATTTCCTCATTGCGGGCCTACGAATCACAGTCGGCTAATTCTGAATGTTGAGAAGCTCATCTTCATTGAGACGATCCTATAGCACTAATCCATCGAAGGGTTTAGGTGTGGCTTAAGCGTGGACGGATTAGGTCATGGGTTGCAGGTCACCCAAAGCCAACAGGTCTAGGAGAAAGTTGTTACAGTTCGTAGGAGCTTGGAGAAGGCAGAAAGCTTGGAGCTTTGGTGCATTGGACAACCGACTACTTCTTCATCCATTTGAGGTATACGTTATTGAACCCTCTATGGGTGAATGTTTTCATATTTGCATATGGATGTATACTACCAAGTCTTGCAAGGGTTTTATTTTGCTTCTGTTGCTATTTTGCTCGTGGTTTTAAAAAAGTTTTAAAAACCCAATTTCTCTTGCATAGTTCCACCAAATGTTGGCGTCTTTTTTTAGTGGTATTAGAGTCTCAGCTCGGTATATTCAACCTATGCAGGTGTTTTGTGTATTGTATATCTTTTTTTAGATGTGTTGTTACTCTCTATTTTATGTAGGTTTGTAGTGATTGTTGACTATTTTATCCAAACAGTCGACCATTTCTAGTGCTTGTAAGGAACACAGTCAATCATTTTTGAAACAAGTCGATAGTTTCAACAAACCTAGAAAAATGATCGACCAGTTATAGAGAAAGTTGATTGGCCCTGAGAGACCCACTTAAATAGTTGATAGGTTGAAAAAGTTGAAGACCATTTGTACTGTTGCGAGAAAAGTTGACAATCTTGTGAAGACAATCGGCCGTTTATGTTCCACTAGGGAAAATGGTTGACTGTTTTGGACTTTCAGTAAGATGGTTGTTGATTTCTCTTGGTGTATGCTTAAATGTGATGAGATTGCATTAGATGGCTTAAACCAAAAGAAATTTGACATGAGATGTCTTAGTTTGAAAAGTGGCATACATTATATAAACTCAAATTTTATTATTTTGATGTGCCAAAAGTTCAATAAGATTGAATGGATGGTCATGGACTGATTCAATGTGATTGAATGGATGAATGAATGTTTACAGGTATTTAATGTGATTAAATTTGTAAATTATTCTTTCATTCAGGTTATAAGAGAGACATAAGTCTCCATTTTCTGTTTCATTTTTAGAATCAATTGTAATGTACAATAATTCTTGTAAAATGAAGAAGAAGCATCAAGAGTTGATGTGATGGAGTAAGGAGGCATCAAGAGTTGGTGATCAAAAGAGTAATAAGGCTAATGGTTTTTCCAGCATATAGATGATATGTTTGTGTATGTCTTTCTGAATGCTGTTAATTAAATCTAGAGGTTCAGATTTAACTAATCATTAAAAGTCCATGATCATCTACATGTTATGATGCATTTGTTTTATTACAATGAGATATACTATTGAAAGCTTATGCATGTGCAAAGTGAGACCTTTATTAAAAATAAGAAATCTTCCCACAGTTGTGTAAAAATAAATATTAGATGAAAATGGTAAACATGATTTATCGTAGCCCTTCATCATCGTAGGAAATCATTACTCGATTGGGTGTACTCTGGCTGTCCATAGGTGGGAGGGTGCATTTCATGAGAATTGATTGATTTTCTTATCTAAAGCATATGATGTTGTTGATGTACCCATACCCTTATGGCCTAAAAATCACCATAGTGTTGTGGTCATAGGAGTTCAAATGGATCATTAGCTAAAATGATGGGTTAAATTTAACTGTGTCATCATCCAAGAGACCACCATAGCATTCCAAATTAGATAGTATAGGCCATAGGGGCCAAAGATCAATCTCCACATGAGATGTGTGTTGAGAAATTTTTATTTTGATTTATAGGGAAAATAATTTAAAAAAATATATTTTCAGTAAATTTGGTTTATTGATGATTTTCAAAAAAAATTTATAAAATTCCTTTTATATATGTAGATTGGAAAACCTCATACTCATATAGTTTTTCAAAACAACTAAGTATAGTTTTTAGTTGATCAAAGGGTATGAAGCTTATTAGCTACGCTTAACCTTGTGCATTTATTTCAAACAAACACATACAAAATAAACAAAGAAGAAACAAGCATGCAGGCACAAGGCATTTATACTCGCCAGTGTATGAGTGTGCGCTGTAGTACAATTTAATTTTCTGGGTAAGTCCAAGTCGATTCACTGGAAGATCGTTAATAAAATGAAAATAGAGCTACGATATAAATTGGGTTGTCAGGCCAATTCATTTGATTTGATTTTAAGTGAACAAAAATAAAGTACTGTAACTGTAAGAAGTCTTGAGTTAAGGCAATGTTCAGTGCCAATCCCATAACTTCCTAACAGATAGATAGGTACCAGAAACATATATCTGAATTAATTTGAGGTTTTGCTATTAAAATGCATCTCAAGATGATGGTAGTTCTTGGTCTAGCAATCTCCATACATGGCATGAGAGATTCTACATTAAGCAACTACCATAAATTAAAATACAGTTAATATGCAGTAATCAGATAACCCATTTGAATTTGGGTATGATAGCATCTCCATTTTAAGTAACCTCCATACATAGCATGGAGACTCTAAGTTAAGCTTATGCTCCACTCCAAATTCAAAGATTCAATGAACGATACTCAAATTAAATCAGGTTTATGGTAATGCATTTGAAGTTCGGCTATCTTGAGAAATCTATGGCATTGGACACTGTCCTCGCTTTGGCCCAAGTTTAAGCTTAGCCACACATCTCCAAAGAAAAAATTAAAGAGATAGGAATTAAAGTTTTGGAATGTAAATACTAAAATTGAAATTAGAGAAATGTAGATGAACAATGAATTAAAGTTACAGAATGAAAAGAACAGAAAGGAAAACTGTAGAATGTAAGTAACTGAAATGAAGAACACTGGAACAACATGAAGAAACAAAAAAACTACTGGAATTTAAGAACAAAAAGAAATGAATGGAACAGTGTGCTTTTCCCCTTATTCTGGTTAAAATGGCAGATGGAGGCCTCTCTTTTTCTTGAAGTCGACGATATATATATATTCATCTTTTGAAAATAGCCCTCGTCAAACAAGAAATTACATCGCATGCCACCACATTCATTTGCGCGTGCTCTGATAATGTATCGCGTGCTGAAGCTACTGTGTGCCTGCTGATTCCCCTAGCTAGGCTTCTTTTTTAATTCCAATTTAATTTCATAGGCTGCTTGGAGCTGGGCCTTCTTTAAATGGTGGAGTATGCTGCTTTAATTTAACACAGTGGGCCTCCAAAGATCAGTGGCTGGGTCCAATTTAATTGGCATTTGTGGGCCTTCCTTCGCTTTGGACTTTGATGAGCCTCCAAGTCCACACATGCTGCGTCCAATTGAAGTGAACATATGTTATATATTATATATTATATATGCTTTTTATGGTATATTACAAGCCATGCACGCATGTATATGTATGGAATATATATATGTTTTATATTTATATAGGTATTATATTTATATATAATTATATATATTATATTATATTTATTTTATTATTACTATTTTTTATATATTATATATATTTTTATAATATTTTTTTTAAACCTGCATATAACCACAAATTGCATATAAATATTCAATTAAAACCAATTTTAAGATTAAACTAGGGGTATAAATAGAATAAAATTTTGACATTTTTGAGCATCAATCACTTATAAATATATGTTTCTTTAAATTTGAGAACTTCAGCCTCATATGCTCTTACATACTCTTCAAAACTGAAAAATATAGTTTTACATAAATCGAAATTGATGTAAAATATTTGAGAAAATATTTTAAAAATTTGGCCATGTACAAAATCCCTTTTGTTAAACTAAGTATATGTATTTTTGAACATTTTGAAGGCAAAGTATTCAAACAATCTTTTAGAACTTCTTCACTGCCTTCAATCAAAATAGATTTATCAAATCAAGTACTGCTCAGTATAATTTTTAATACATTCAAGTTCTCAATCAAGTGTCTCCAAAAACTACTCAAGGATATTTTGCAAAATTTATGTTTCCCTTAAACTCAATCGAGTAAGGTATTTGTATAATCACGTATCTTTATATAATCTAAAATCTAAGCATATTTTTAGCTGAAGTATTGCTTTATGTGTCTTTCAAATCAGTCGATTATGTGCCTTAGTAAAACATTCTTTCAATCGACTATTAAGGTTTTCTATTTGTAACACTTGGTGTAACCGGTGTTAAGAGAATGAGAAAGGAAGTGAGAAAACTTCCAAAAATGCCCTTGAGAAGGTGTTAGATCCTTGAGAATATTAGTGCCTTATGAGAGGGGCATTTTGGTAATTTGGATAGTGAAGTCCAATAAAAGGGTATTTTGTAAATTGGAAATAATTCCTAAGTGGAATTAGGTGTGTAAGTGAATTAAATCCCAATTTTGTATTTATGTGGAGATATATGGGATTAATAAATTCAAAAAGGGTATTTTAGGAATTTTGGAATTAATTCCATAGAGGAATTTAATTATGGAAAATAAGGAAGATGGAGAATATGCAATTATTTGAGAAAATAATTATATTTTTCCTAAAATGGTGAATAAATGTGGTAATGCCACATGGATCGATGAGATGAGAATTTGGAAGCCAAGGTTAGTGTCTTGTTGTAACACTTGGCATTTTGTGGTCCAAGTTAAATGGAGAGATTAAATTAAATGCAAAGGAAATTCAAATTAGTCTTTTAAGCATTTAATGAGAGGCATGATTATATGGATTAAAGAAAATCGAAAAAAAATGGTAAATGGTCACCATTAATGTTTGGAAAATATGGAGATTTTATTAAATGAGAAAGAAAGCAATTATGTCTTTCAAGGCTTGTCTTGAAATTAGTCCAAATTAAATAAATAGAAAAGAAATCTATTTATGGGACTTGATCCAATGGTGGTGGATGGCTCTTGAAAATCCAAAGGCTTGGATTTAAAAAGAAAGGAGCACATGGATTGTGCTTTCTTGTGTTTTCTCCAAGAGAGAAGACTTGTTTATTGAAATGGATGGTTGAGATTTAATTCTCCTTAAGCACATGGATTGTGCTTTGAATGAATGGTGGAGATCCATTCTTGAAAATGGAAAAGAGTAGTATATAAGGGCAAGTGAGGAAGACTTGTTTCCCTTTGGCTATTTGAAGAAATAAAGAAGAGAGATAGGAAGAAGTCTCTCATGGAGGAAAGAAATGGAGAAGAAAAGAAGAAGAAGTCAAGGTAAGCTTTATTCTTTCTTCTCTCCATTTTAGTATGCTTGTATGCAAAGTAAATTTTTTTTGGAATGCCATCTTAGATGGGAGAAAATTGTGATGGAAGCTCTCTTGAGATGAGGATTTAAAGTTTCAAAGAAAATAATGAGGTAAGGGATGGCCCCATGGGAGGGTGGCCTTGCAATGTGTTGTAAGTATGTTTCATAAATGTATATGTTGCATTTGGCATGTTCTTTTATGTTCATGAGACTTATGGCCATAGGTTAGTTTGGGAACATGATTGAAATGGTGGGTTGATGCCTCTAACCTTGGAGGGTTGTGAGGGCAAAGAAACCTAGCCACACTTGCATGCATTTGGCATCATATAATCTTGTTATGTTCATATTTGTTTAGCATTGCACCCTTATTGAGCTTAATAGCTCATGAGGTTTTTACCCTCACATATAGGTTGTGGAAGCATGGGAAAAATCAAATCAAGGTGGAATGGCAAGTGGAGGCATGGAAATGAAGATTCAAGTGTGTTGTATGGCTTAGGGTAGCCTATTTGGTGGCATTTGATTTATGTAATGTAATGTATTTGGTTGGTAATGGCTTGTTAAAGCCTAAGACAATGTGTGTATTATATATTTTGGGAATGTTTAACCTTATTGTGAAAATGAGATTGTGGCTTATGGCATGTTGAAGCCTAAGTTTTGGTGAAAGCCTTATTTTTGGTGTGTTGTGGGATGCACCAAAGTAATTAAATCAAATGATTTTTGTGGAGAAATGAGGCTTTGGGAGGTGAAATGTTGAGATTTTTAATGCATTTATTTGGGATGTGAATTCTGGAAAATTTGGGGTTTAAAAGCCCAAGAAAAAAAAAAGTGAAGATGCAGCAGCAGGGCCAGCAGCCCCGCGCGCGGGCGGCCGTGTCGGCGCGGTCGTGGCCGTGTGCGCGCGGGCAGGCGCCCCGTGGACCCTGCCGGCCGAAATTTTTTTAAAAATTCATAAATTTTGGAATTTTGTGGAATTTTGAAATTGATTTTGAGTCTCGGAGGAATTTTCAAATAAAAGGGATTTTTCGGGCATTTTTTGAGAAAATGCCAAAATTTTGGAAAATTGAAAATGATGAGTTTTTCCTCCAAAATTGGTACAATCAATGTATAGATTGAGCTTGTGAATTTCAAGGAGCCCGGTGAACTTCTTGTAAAGAAGAAAAATTAAAACAAGTATGAAAATGGTTGTTGGGCATCTTAAAGTGATTTCTTTATAGCCAATGCAGTGTGGTTAAAGCCCAATTCCGCTAGTGAATCTTAGGGTTGAGGGAAGGGAAGGACGAGCCTAGTTCCCACCTAGGGTGTTTCGTCTTGAAACATGGTCCACCCTTCACCAAGTGCCGGGCAGGTGGACAATTCGGGTAATTGTTCACGAGTAACACCCGTAAGTGGGAGCGGGGTGTTACAGTTTGGTATCAGAGCGATGGTTAGAGCATCAAGTGGAGGATGCTTCAAAAAATATGGTCGAAGGTTGATTAAAGACCTTGGTAGTGGGACCACATGTAACCGAGGACCCTTGGAGTTAGGTCGGGGCATTAAGGCTTGTGGCAATGTGAATGGAATGCTCGGATATTCCTACTATAGGAAGGGGAAAATATCATGGTTTGAGATGATATTCCGTAAGAGATATACGGGATGAGCAAAGAAGAGTCAAATGCCCAAGTGTGGGTATTGGTGTCGAGAACCCGAATGTGGAAATTTGAGGGTTTATAAGGCATTCTAAGGATAAGAGTTCCTAGTGATTGAAGTATTGAGGCTTGTGTGGGGACACAAAGCCGAATCATGACAAGAGTCATGAAAGGGCCTGGAGGGCTCGAGGTATATCTAATCCGGGAAGGGGTTAACGGAGTATCCTTATGTTGGGGATATGGTCAAGCCCGTATGAAGGAATGGAGTGGTTCCTGTAGAGGTGGTGTGCTAAGGGTTGTGTGCTTGAACTAGGGTGAGCTAAGGTTGAAATTAGCTTGAAGCCCAAAGAAAGAAGTCATTAACAGGTTGTGTGACGAGCTCCGAGAAAGGAGTAAGCTAAAGTTGCTCATAGATAGGCTCTAGGTGGAGCAAGTATATGAAGCATATGCCAGTCATGGCCGGGGTAGGCATGACGTTGGTAGCTTGTAGAAAGACTCTGAATGGGTCGGGTGTGAGGTATGCATGCTAAATGTATATGGTCCGAGGTGATCGTATGGTTATGGCGATCCTAGAGGGGACGTGCCTAGGGTATGAGTGGACCCTAGTTGGTTTCATGATGAAATGGGATTTATCCTAAGAAAGGATAGGTGTGTGGCAAATGGACCCTAGCGGGTGTTTGTTGAGATGGAAATCCCAAGTGAGTCGAGCTAGAATCTAGGGGAATCCAGGTTTGGGATAAAGGAGTTGGGCATGCATAGATATGCGCGTGGGAGCCATGGGATTAGAAGTCCTGATTGGGAAAGGCCAAGTAACCATTCATGTGATTGATGGATGATGGGCCAATCTAAACTCTCATTGATGCTTGGGGTCAGACGGGATTCCTAAGGTCGGGAGATGAGAGGTGAATAGACCCTCATTATGATGCCTGGGGTCGGGATGACACCTAAGGTCACGAGACCCTTGATGGGAAATGCGGAGGTCACCCAATGAAGGGTATGAGCGGTGTGTGGGCCAAGGGTAATGAATTGTGGCAACAGGACATCCTTGGGCTATGCGCTCGCAAGAAATGCCAGCTTTGGATGCCAAGTGGGCAGGGGCATGGTAAGCAATGTGGAAGCCCGGGAATTTTAGTTCCAAGTCTTGGAAGCCGAACGAGGCGTGCGGGAAGGCCAGGCCAGGCGTAGTGGCTGAATGCTTACGTGAGTGTGCAAGGAAAGACGAGAGGTCTCAATTTACTTGGAGGGTAATGGTAGGTGCTTTATGGCTATGGGTACGAAGCTTGAAGAAGGCTCAGCTAGTCGATCATGGATTGAGAGATCATAGATAACCAAGCTTTTGGGATGAGCTAGGTGGTGAAATGAATCATGATGGATTTAGATCCATTGTTATGGAAAGTTGGAGCTTTCAAAGGTTGAATGAGAGCCATGAGGTATGATCTTGTGGGGTAAGATCATGAGGCCTCAAGATGTGAAGTGGCTTGAGAGTCTTTTAAGCGATAAGAGATGTAGAGTCCTGAGGAGCGAGGCTCATGGTATGAGCTTGAGGTTATCAAGGCAAGGATAACCAAGTAAGATGGCTTTGGTAAGATGGTGGTGGAACCATCATAGCTCGGGAAGGCTTTAAGTAGCCTTGATGCTAAGGATGCAAGGCTTAGTGTAACGGACATGATGCTATGGATCGTGTGGCAGAGGACTAATGAGTTGGCTCGTGTTGAGGGCAAGTGGCCCATGGGCCTAAGCAATTTAGTGAACTGCAGGTGACGGTTAGATGTTGAAGAGCTGAAGCAGCACCTTAGGAAATTTGGTCAGGAGAGACCGAGAATATCCTGTAAGGGATAGGACATTTAGAGTAGTCCTAAGGAGGAATCACGGAGCGCGGTAATGATCCGATAGATTTGTTATCGAATAGGAAGCCTGGTAAAGATAATGGCTGCAAGCATGGTGAGGTAGTCATGTTGGGTTCGATATTGGAGGTTGGATTGGAAGATTGAAAGTCACACTACGGGGTGCGAAGCAGATCAGAGTGGGACCTGAGTCATGCTGTTGGAAACTGTTGTTGGGCCAGTGTAAGTGAGCAACACAGTAATAATGATTGGGTGTTGACTCTCCGAAGCATAGGGCAATACGATGGAGAACCAATGTTGGGCCAGTGTATGAGAGTGACACATGATTAGGTGTTGACTCTCTGAAGCATAGGGCAACACGATGGGGAACCAGTGTTGGGCCAGTTTATGGGAGTGACACATGATTGGGTGTTAACTCTCTGAAACATAGGGCAACACAATAGGAAACTAGTGTTGGGCCAATGTATGGGAGTGACACGATGATGATGACCAGGTGTTGGCTCGCCTAAAGCACAGGGCAACACAGTGACTATGCAGGTGGTCAGGGACTGAAGATATATGAGATGCGCAATGGGGGTGGTGAAAGCAGTGGTCAGTTTCGCAACTCAGCTGCGAGTAATAAGCAGTGTTGAGGTAATTTAGCGAATGATGAGGCATTATAGCATCTCGAGATGTTTGAGAAAGAAACCTGGGGAAAAGAAACGGGTCTAGCATGGGAATAACGCTACGGTTGACGCCTATCAGTGACAGGTCTAATGCTAGGGACCACAGGATACAGACGGTTAGTCCACAGGAGGGATTGCAGCCCTCTACGTGGAGTAACCTGTCTGTAGTGGAGACGATTAGACCCGAAGACCTGGGGTATGCTGTAAGTTATGCCTGAGCTAGACCTAAATTTCCGTGAGGGTTGAAGTATCGTAGTAATGCCTTTATTGTCATGGTAACAAAAGGTTGGTGAATCGATTGGGTAATATCTTATGGTGTGATATCAAGATGTGTGGTGATGCTCCTTGTTAAAGGATGCTAACGCAGTTGTGGTTAAATTTGATCAAAGTTGATTGGCTAAATTGAGATGATGAACCCTGTGTGACCTTGCGGTGATGTAAGAAGATGGGTCGATTGGTGGAGTCGGTAAATGGCTCGAGAATGTTACGTAAGTGCCGTGGAGGGTGAGACTTACGAGTTAGAAGCTAACCATGAGATGGGGATATTGAAGCGTGTGAAGGCTTTGAGTAAAGGGATCTCTAATCCAGTGAAGTGAGTTATAGCAAGCTGAACGCGTGGCTAAGGCACGGTTCAAAATTCGTGAAGGCTCGCAATTGCATAGTCTGGTGTTAGTCCTGGTCATGTCGATGCGAAATGAGGAAGTATCCTCATGTGACACTGGAGGGGTTTCCAGTTGATGACACGGGATCAGTTGACAGGTGGTAGCACCTGATGGCAATGATAGAAGCGTAAGGCTCGAGGACTGTGAAGTAAGGCCTTATTGGGTACCGTGTATGCCTTTAGTATAAGGTTCAAAGGGTCCTGGTGGTTAGACCAGGTGAATTTCGAGAAAGAGATCCAAGGTGATAAAAGATGGTTGGTCAGGACAGAATTGTGCCACTTAAAGGAGTGTGACTCCGGAATGAGAGCTATCAATGGTAGTTGAAA
The DNA here is from genome assembly GCF_014633365.1 of Diospyros lotus. Classification (NCBI taxonomy): domain Eukaryota; kingdom Viridiplantae; phylum Streptophyta; class Magnoliopsida; order Ericales; family Ebenaceae; genus Diospyros; species Diospyros lotus. Next base: position 20,540,819 of record NC_068350.1, read on the forward strand.
TGTGGTTAGGGTAGAACTTGAGAGGTTCTCCTAAGAGAAGTTGAGCATGAGGCAACAGTATGGGATGAACGTCTTAATGCACTACAACTCTACCAAGAGAGATCACCCGAGGGACAGCCAGCGAAATGGCGAGTGCCTGAGTAGGAAGGTGAGTCCTACGGCATCAAGTGGAAGTGTGAATTCCACATAAGAGGCAGGGGTGATTCCCAGTGGGTGGAGTTTAAATCGAAGTCATAGTCGTTGATTGCAAGAGTAGTGCTTGGAGACAGGTTGTGTTGGTTGTAAGCTAGGCTATCTGGCTAGAGCTAATCAAGTCGGTTAGATGGAAGATGAGGGCGAATTTTAGGTGTCGCCAATGGGTGGCGAGAGCTCGAAGGAAGAGCTTATGGGACGAGATTGGTTTCCATGAATGATGATGAGGTGATGAAATCACTTAATAGCCGTGAGTGATACAACTAGAGGGATGCCTTAGTGTGTGGGCAATTGATGGGAATTAACCTCGTGTCTAAGGTTAATGGTTGTAAAAGTAAATCGGCTAGTGAAGCTATGGTGGCGTTAGAGCCAAGGTGGTCGCTCACCAAGTGGTGTGAGCTGGCTGTAGCAAAGTGATTTGTGAAAGGTGGCCTAAGGTGGGGTCGTGCTGGTTGCGATGACTAGTGAGATTCAAGGAGTAACGAGTCTTTTAAGATGACATGGTGTTATCATCATCGCTGTCAGGGAAAAGACGTTGTCAGGAAGGTCAAAGTTAACCATTGGGCATGGTAAGACCTCGAAGTCGAGTGTGAATGGCCATGAAGGCTGGTGCCTATGAAGTTTGAGATGCAACGACCGTGGGGGAAAATTCGTTGTTGTCATGGTGTTGTCCTTACCGAGGGGGACAAAGGGAACCATTACGCATGGTTTAAATTAGGTGTCTAATGCGGTTTGAGAATGAACCTGATTTGGGATGGTTGAAGTTTCGTGCCTCTAGAGTAAGGCTCTGTTGAGAAATGGTGAGATTTGAAAAGTCCCAATGAAATTGAAGCTGGGCAAGTAAATTTAGCTAGAAGACCGCTATAAGAGTGGGGGTGTAACCATGTTAGCTTGTTATGGTGCAGACCAAAGGCACTAGTCATCCTACAAGTGCGATGCAATAAGTGTTTGTGCAGATGGTAATAATCCAATCACTTGTGCCATGCACCGTGGGTGATGACAAGGGCCAATTAATGGTTCCGCGACCTTAAGTGCAATGGTAGGATCCTTGACCCACGGTAGGGTTTAATAACCAAAGTAAGGCCTAGCATGGGGATGATTGTGAAAGCTGAACTGGGTGACGTATTGAAGGGGGTTGCTCGGTGAAGAGTTCCATGTTATGGGTATGAGACCCCTACTAGCATGTGATATCGGCTAGTAAGTATCTTTGTGTGCTTAATGCGAAGAACTCCTGGTTGGGAGAAGGTTGTGGCCCGAGCATGGTTAAGCTCAAGGTGAGATTGTAATGGTGCGTGTGTCGCCAAGCTCGAGGTGGACTCGAGTAATGCACGTATAGTTGAAATGTGTAAGTACCTGGCATGGTGTTGGGTAGGTCGATTATGCATCATTGTATCGATAAATGAGGGTCGGCTGGTCAAGGTAGAAGACCATGTATAAAATGGTCGAAGTTGGCAAGGTGGGCCAAATGGGTGCTTCCCATGTAGTGCTAGCACGATAAGTTGATCGATAATGAGAGGTTTCCATGAGGATCAACTTAAGCTATGCATTCGTGTGATTAATGGCAGTATGCCATGATGAATGGGTGTCAGAGTGTCTTGTGGGCACTTGAAGTGACATTGCGGTGGATGATCAGTGCTAAGACGTTGCTGGTTGGACCAACGTAAAATCGTGGTCATGGGAAACGTTGCCGTGTGTGATTGGCGTAAAATTGTGGTAGATTGATCAACAATGCAATGTTAGTGATTAGTGTAAAATCGCGGTAGACTGATCAACGATGCAATGTTAGTGAGAGTTTGTTCGATCGATAGGAAAATGGGAAGTGGACTGCAAAGCGATGCTTTGAAGCAGAGAAAATCCATCCGGTGATGGACATCGTTGCAGTAAGCATGACTAGCGACCAGTAGTGTGATTTGGTAGGAGGCCAAAGCGATATTCGGTTGGTAAATGTCCTCGAGAGTTGGGGGGACCAAAAGCCTAAACAAAGCCTTGAGGTAAGTGTAACCCGAGATAAATGTAAGGAATGGATATGCTATGGGATTCTCGAGCAGGAGAATTTGACAAGTAGCCCGAGAATGTGATTGTCTTGGGTAGGAGAATATGGTAAAGTGAATTTCGATGACGAAATTCTTTTAAGGGGGGTGGAATGTAACACCCGATGTAACCGGTGTTAAGAGAATGAGAAAGGAAGTAAGAAAACTTCCAAAAATGCCCTTGAGAAGGTGTTAGATCCTTGAGAATATTAGTGCCCTATGAGAAGGGCATTTTGGTAATTTGGATAGTGAAGTCCAATAAAAGGGTATTTTGTAAATTGGAAATAATTCCTAAGTGGAATTAGGTGTGTAAGTGAATTAAATCCCAATTTTGAATTTATGTGGAGATATATGGGATTAATAAATTCACAAAGGGTATTTTGAGAATTTTGGAATTAATTCCATAGAGGAATTTAACTATGGAAAATAGGGAAAATGGAGAATATGCAATTATTTGAGAAAATAATTATATTTTTCCTAAAATGGTGAATAAATGTGGTAATGCCACATGGATCGATGAGATGAAAACTTGGAAGCCAAGGTTAGTGTCTTGTTGTGACACTTGGCATTTTGTGGTCCAAGTTAAATGGAGAGATTAAATTAAATGCAAAGGAAATTCAAATTAGTCTTTCAAGCATTTAATGAGAGGCATGATTATATGGATTAAAGAAAATCCAAAAGAAAATGGTAAATGGTCACTATTAATGTTTGGAAAATATGGAGATTTTATTAAATGAGAAAGAAAGCAATTATGTCTTTCAAGGCTTGTCTTGAAATTAGTCCAAATTAAATAAATAGAAAAGAAATCTATTTATGGGACTTGATCCAATGGTGGTGGATGGCTCTTGAAAATCCAAAGGCTTGGATTTAAAAAGAAAGGAGCACATGGATTGTGCTTTCTTGTGTTTTCTCCAAGAGAGAAGACTTGTTTATTGAAATGGATGGTTGAGATTTAATTCTCCTTAAGCACATGGATTGTGCTTTGAATGAATGTGGAGATCCATTCTTGAAAATGCAAAAGAGTAGTATATAAGGGCAAGTGAGGAAGACTTGTTTCCCTTTGGCTATTTGAAGAAAGAAAGAAGAGAGATAGGAAGAAGTCTCTCATGGAGGAAAGAAATGGAGAAGAAAAGAAGAAGAAGTCAAGGTAAGCTTTATTCTTTCTTCTCTCCGTTTTAGTATGCTTGTATGCAAAGTAAATTTCTTTGAATGCCATCTTAGATGGGAGAAGATTGTGATGGAAGCTCTCTTGAGATGAGGATTTAAAGCTTCAAAGAAAATAATGAGGTAAAGGATGACCCCATGGGAGGGTGGCCTTGCAATGCGTTGTAAGTATGTTTCATAAATGTATATGTTGCATTTGGCATGTTCTTTTATGTTCATGAGACTTATGGCCATAGGTTAGTTTGGGAACATGATTGAAACGGTGGGTTGATGCCTCTAACCTTGGAGGGTTGTGAGGGCAAAGAAACCTAGCCACACTTGTATGCATTTGGCATCATATAATCTTGTTATGTTAATATTTATTTGGTATTGCACCCTTATTGAGCTTAATAGCTCATGAGGTTTTTACCCTCACAAATAGGTTGTGGAAGCATGGGAAAAATCAAATCAAGGTGGAATGGCATGTGGAGGCATGGAAATGAAGATTCAAGTGTGTTATATGGCTTAGGGTAGCCTATTTGGTGGCATTTGATTTATATAATGTAATGTATTTGGTTGGTAATGGCTTGTTAAAGCCTAAGACAATGTGTGTATTATATATTTTGGGAATGTTTAACCTTATTGTGAAAATGAGATTGTGGCTTATGGCATGTTGAAGCCTAAGTTTTGATGAAAGCCTTATTTTTGGTGTGTTGTGGGAAGCACCAAAGTAATTAAATCAAATGATTTTTATGGAGAAATGAGGCTTTGGGAGGTGAAATATGGAGATTTTTAATGCATTTATTTGGGATGTGAATTCTGGAAAATTTGGGGTTTAAAAGCCCAAGAAAAAAAAAAGTGAAGATGCAGCAGCAGGGACAGTAGCCCCACACGCGAGCAGGGCCGCATGTGCGCGGGAGCTCACGCGGCCGTGCGCGGGCAGGCGCGCGCAGCATGCGCGACCAGCGCCCAGCGAGGCCCACGCGGGCCCCGGGGCGCGTCTTGGGCCCCATCGGCCGAAATTTTTTTAAAAATTCATAAATTTGGGAATTTTGTGGAATTTCGAAATTGATTTTGGGTCCCGGAGGAATTTTCAAATAAAAGGGATTTTTTGGTCATTTTTTGAGAAAATGCTAAAATTTTGAAAAATTAAAAATGATGAGTTTTTCCTCCAAAATTGGTACAATCAATGTATGGATTGAGCTTGTGAATTTCAAGGAGCCTGGTGAACTTCTTATAAAGAAGAAAAATTAAAACAAGTATGAAAATGGCGGTTGGGCATCTTAAAGTGATTTCTTTATAGCCAATGCGGTGTGGTTAAAGCCCAATTCCGCTAGTGAATCCTGGGGTTGAGGGAAGGAAATGACGAGCCTAGTTCTCACCTAGGGCGTTTCATCCTGAAACATGGTCCACCCTTCACCAAAGGCCGGGCAGGTGGACAATTCGGGTAATTGTTCACGAGTAACACCCGTAAGTGGTAGCGGGGCGTTACACTACTCAAGCAAGTTTTATATGTCGGTCCCTTAGGAAATAACCACTCAAGAAGGGTGTGAATTGAGTGATTTAATTTTTTCTCGATTTTAATGAATATTCTTGATTAATGATTTTACTAAAGAATATATTTTTGAATAGTGTTTGAGATGAATGATAAAAGCAAGACACAATATATAGTAAGAATAAATAAATTGGGCACAAGACAATTTATAGTGGTTTGGTGTCTCCACACACACCTACTCCACTTTTTCAAGGTCTCAACCACCCTTGGGGTTCTACTAATCTCACCAAGGTTTCCACACTAGCTCACCTTAGAAACTAGATACACTCTTAGATTATAACAGATTATAGGAAAACCACCACTAAGGTTTTCACCCTAGCTTACCTTGAAATCTAGATACACTCCTAGATTAGAACGCATTCTAGACAACCACCAACACCAAAGTTTTCTCCCTAGTTTACCTTGAAAACTAGAAACATCTATATTTTAACAGTTATAGGAAACCAATACAATCTACAAAAAATATTTAAATATTTCCAAATATTAGTCCACATTTGGACACAAATGAATAAACAATTAAGAACAAATATACAAGGCAATGATGTATAAATAAATAAATAAGTTGTTAGTGTATGCCCTACAGCTTGAGAGTTAAGTTATACTTGATACATTATGATATGATATATTTGTTGAGTAATATATCTAGTTGTTTCAAGTTTATGTTATTTATTGGTAAGCTTTGTCTTTTGTATTTATTTATTTATTCATCAATTACTTAAATACAAGATGCTTAAAGACAAAGTCCTTAGGTTTACTCTATGTAAAAAGGAATTGAGGTGTGACTTTAATTGTAAAGTTCTTGATACACCAAAGAGTACAACCTTAAACCTATCCCTGGTCAAAAGTGTTATTGAGACGGGACATTGATGACACAAAGAGATCAATATGTGCTATGCTGTTACCTTTGAAAAATATAGTAATTGATCTCACAGACTACAGGTATGGGATACCTAAGCTAGTACATGGGTGCTTATTGGTGAGTACAAGTTCACTAAACTATGACTCGACCAAAATAATTCCTTATGGATCTTGCAAGAGTGTCTAAGGAAACCTCTAGTGGTAGTTGTGCAAATGATCATTCGACTTGAGGTCCTCATCGTGTCTTGCATGTGGATTCGTATACTTTGACACTCTTATGGAAGCATCTCAATAAGGGATGTGAATGCGACAGTGATTGTTAGTTCCAATAATGGAGAATTTATCGCAAGAATGAGAGGTGAATTGGATTAAATATAATTTTTCTTCTTTTAAAAACTCTGATTAATGAAGGAGCACTATGTTTCGAAATATAGGATGTATGTTTCAAAATATATGATATATGTTTCGAAATATACCTTTATGTTTTGCAAGTTTCGAAATATACAATATATGTTTCGAAATGTACTTTTCTATTTCAAAATCTTTTAGCTTGTAATTTGAAATAACAACTTTGACACAGGTAGTTTCCTTGAGAAAGAGTATACCAAAGGATGTTTGAGATCAATGCTTGATATCAATGGTATGTGTATAAATACTTATATTCAAAAGGACATTTGCTTTTATCTTTGAAAACGATTATTTTTAAAATTCTGAGCAATGAGTTATAAACAAAACAATAAATCAAGGCACCCAAGATATTTAGTGGTTCGACACTCATCCTAGCCCACTACCTTCAAGCTTTTCCACTCGAATTATTTTCAATCCCAACTCTATCAATCAAGATAAACAAGGGTTTTACCAAGGTTCACCCTAAAACCTTTACATATAATGAGTTTTTAAGGGTAAACTCAAACCTCTTAACAGTTGATAAAAATAATAGATTTAAATCTTATAACCCAAAACAATTTGTAACAATAACTTCTCACCAAACCTTTAGACAAGGAGAGCCTAGGAGTAAATGCACCAGTTGAATTCACTTGCTCTTCCTTTTCACATTCAATGCACAAGATTGATTGAGGAAAGATAGCTTGATGCTTCAATAAATGTTTTTGTTCTTCTCTGTCTGTCCTCTATCTTTAAACACCTGCTATTTATATTAGAACACAAAATTTTGGCCATTTCTAATTGCCAGAGACAAGTTTTCACGAAGATTGAGGACATGTTTCGAAACACAATATATGAGGTTTCGAAACATCCCAATTTTCACTAAGGCTTCGAAACATGTACCCCATGTTTCGAAATCTCTGACCTTACAGCTGGTCCTGCAGACTGGGACATCATTTAATGCAAAGAAAAAGAACCTACCAAGATTTGTAAAGATTACCTTTTTGAATTTGAAATAATTTTCACAAGAATGGTTCTAACAGCTTGAGAAGCTTTTAGATACAAAAGGAAAAATTTCCTTAAAAATGTATTTCAAATTTTTTTGACCTTCTGTCAGAAATGACAAGTTTTGAAACATGAGATGCAAGTTTCAAAACATGAATATTTAAAGAAAAAACATATACATTATAAGAAGTTTCGAAACATAGCATAGAACATGACTTACATAGGTTTTGAAACATACTTACCAAGTTTCGAAACATTAATGTGTGATCGAGGTATTGCCAAGTAAAGGTACGATGTGAGCACGAGATAGCCTTAGGATGGCGTTTAGGTTATGATATCATAATGAGAAATCCTTGTTGATGTTTTTTAATGTGATTGATGATGTCTCCTGAGCTGATCAAGGTGCTAGTGGTCATAACATGGCCCAAATAAGGTTATAAATTAAATAGATGTGTTAAAGTGTAAAGTCGATGCATTTAACGGGCTTGAACTAGTTGGAAATCTGGGATGTAAACGTAATATCAGATTTGGGTTTATTGTCCCCAATATCAACACTAAATGTGATTAGATCTTGAAGTGTTAAATATGTGGTTGAATTAGTTATGCTTAATGTGAAAAATAGGGTAACGGGTTGGATTGGGAGCCAAGGGAAGTTGAGGTCATTTAAATTATTGTGGACAAAAAATTTGTCGAGTTAGGAATTGTTAGACTCTAGGGGTTAGGAAAGAAATGAGATGTGTCTCTCTTAATGGATTGAGTGAGCCAATGAGAATTTCGAGGATGAAATTATAGTAAGGGGATGAGACTATAGCATCCCGTTATTTTGAAAAAAAAAAATAATTATTAATCTTGGTATTTGTAGTGATTTATGATTTATTAAAGTTTTGTGGATTTGAATAATTTAACGAGAAAATTAATTATTGTATGTGAGGTGATTATTGAATATTTGTGAATTTAAGGAGAAATATTAATTTATTTTGTTTTAAAGAAACAAACAAGTATTTGGTAAAATTGGGGTATAAGTGATATTGATGATATGGGGTGTGAATGTTAAATTTCAGAAATCTTGGAGTCTAGGTGTAATTTTTGGAAACTATTATGGGTCGCTTTAAAATAAATTGTGTGCATAATGTAGGTAACAAGGCTTGTGGAGCAGTTGGCACGCTCGCCAGGAAGGTTAGCTGGGGACGGAGGATCAAGGCCTGGTGTACCCACGTAAGAGGAAGAAAGGCTGGAATTTTCTAGCTAAGCCTTGCCCAAAACGGCATCGTTTTGGACCAAGGCGGTACAGCCGCTGGCTACCATGCGGCCAGCTCTCAAGCCATTCATTGTTTTGCAATTTAAAAGACTTGAGTGTGAGCTGAATTCAGGCAAGGCAGCAAAGGAAATTGGGGTAGAAGAAGAAGGCGAACAACAATGAAGAAGATGAGAAAATTAAGGAAATTGGGAGAAAAAATTATGCAATTAAAGCTAAAAGGAGCCAGGTAAATTAGATTTCATTGTTAGATTGTGATGAAGGGATATTTCACTAAGGACAAAATTACTATACTATCCTCGGAGTATACCAACCCGGTGCTGTCACGTGGCACTCTCAGGAAGCACCATGTGTCATTTAAATCTTCAGTCCATATTTGATTTTAAACGAGACTGACTCGGTCAACTGAGATTATCTCCATTATTCAGAGGTTATCTTATCTCTTCAGGGTATGCTCTATGCCATCTTTAAATAGCGGTCAAGTTCTACAGATATGGATGATCTGACTACGGTGTGATTTTCTATTTCGGATATTCTTTTTCTACTGACTTGAGTGTCGGAGTTCTCCCGGGGGATTAAAAGTCTCAGCTTTGCAGGTACTTGCTTCGAGGCAGACCTCGGTGATCGGTCTAGTATTATCAGATTGCAAACTTATTATTTTTGATAAAAATATTATTTTGCAGCATGTGACCAAAACAATTGGAATATTCTACTAAAGGCAAGTTCCTACCCATTATATCACATGTTAATCACTTATTGGATTTAATCTGTTATTTAATACTAAAAACAGAGAACATAATTAAAAGTAGATTATAAAAATACTGAATTCCGCGGTCATTTGAAGTTTCTGTCTAAACAGATTAGTGGTAGGCAATATTAAAATTGAATCAACGAGAGAAAGTCTACGTGTTCAGACTAGATGCTCATTCTCCCTCTTCAATAATTGTATGGATGGTATCAATGTGATAAAAGACCACAATTTTCTATTTAAATAGAAAATTAAATTTTGAAAGAGAGAGAGACCTAACTTAGGGTTTCTTTAATCAACTTTCCTATTAAATAGCCCAATAGCTTACGAGATCTTTACACCTTTTTTTGTATATCACATAATTAAATATTAAAATAGATCTAAATCTAGAAACTTTATTTGATCACTTAGTGGAGTTTTACTGATTTTATTAATTCATTTTATACAATTCAAAATTTAAATTAGTGGTAATCCATTTATAAAAAAAAAAAAAATCTAACAGTTATATCCACCATATATGTCTTTTTGACTCAGTCGATTCATTACTTGAAAATTTTAATTTTTGGATGCTAAATCACGCAAATGGAATTGTTAGCACCAATAATTATTTTGTTATCTATGCAAATCTAAATTGTACTTTTAGGTTTCAAAAGGTGAAATTCCTCATCTTAAGGGTCTCTGTAACTCAGCTCCTAAGATTTTTGTAGGAAGAGTTAATCACGAAATCTAGCGATAAAATTTGAACACAGGACCCCAATTGGTTATATAACGGCTCCAATCCAAGAACACCTTAGGTTCTAACTTTTACTCGCCCTCAACCGTTGAGTTATGCCCATAGAGACTAATCTAAATTGTACCCTTGGAACGAACAAACATCATAGTAGTATTATTCCATTGAAGCTGAATGAAACAACAAGATGGGTCAATCTAAACAAGATCTAATTAAGCTGACAGAGATGTATATATGTATATATATATATATATGTTGTTGCATAAATACAACAATAAATTTGTAAAATGAAAACGCCGTCTTCAAGCCATGTAAATCTACAAAAATAAAAAAAAAATAGTTAGAGGGGGCGAGGAAGTCTCTGCGCAAACACTCTAATACTTAAATTAGACACTGAGTATGATGAAATAAATTATATTGAAATTAATATCAAAGACATCATATCCTTTTAAGAATGAATGCTTTCTTATTTATAAAAAAAATATAGAGTGATTTAAAGTATAACAGAATTAGGGCTCTTATAAATAACGTTTATCTTGATTGATCTTAATTTGATTGGAATTGAGATAGTTGTAAATAATATCTATCTTGATATTTTAAAACCTATTACAATTAAGATATAGATAACTTGTATCTTTTATAGATGATATTTATCTTATCTTTTTTAAGGATATAATTTCTTAGAGATGATACTTATCAAAATATTTCATAATCATTTTAGAATTTAGAATTCGCTATGAATAATTATCTATTATTTTCTTGGAACATTCAAAAGGATTTTTAAATGTCAGACTTATCATATTTGCATGCTTTGTGTGGGACCCCTTACATATTGAAAATTTATGTTCTTTACCCCAAAAATATATTCTGACCTTTTGGGCTTTTTTGGTCTTTTAATCAACTTTTACCTATGACACAATAATATATATATCTAATTTAAGATTTTTCTCAAAATATGATTGATAATCATATATATATATATATATATATGGATGTAAGTTAATTATTAGTAGTTAAATTCAAGTATTCTCATTAAGTAAGATTACACTGTATGTCTATAGACAGATCCCACGCACACTTGGCAAGTCGCATAAAGAAGATTATGTGATACAAATTTCATTCTTTTTAAGGAAATTCCATATGTGAAATAATTATTTGAGAGATGCGACTAAGTTATATATAGGGTTTCCATTTTTAAACCAAAAGTACATATAATAAATTTTTATTTAAAATAATATACATAAAAATCAAATAAATAATTTGTAATTAGAAAAATATCAGAAAAATCATGTAATTTAGTAATGTTTATATAAGAATATTAAATTTAATATTTTCAGTAAAGATTAAATTAAGGAGAGGCATGTGAAGGGCCACGGAGTTGGCATCTCAAGTTGAACAGTGTACAAAGAAAAGAAGCCGCTTTTATTCTGTCCGTCCAGCCCATATATGCTACAACTTGCCCCATTTTGGGGGCATCAAACAGTTCTGCGACCCTCTTGCCAATCACACTCCCCTTCGTATTGGGGCATCAAACAGTAATACTCTCTCTCTCTCTCTCTCTCTCTCTCTCTCTGAAAATTAACGATACATTCCCTGACAGCACTTTCTCATAAGGATTTGTTTGGAACTTTAGGAAAGAACAAAAAAGGGAAGGAAAAAGTTGAACAATATTCCTTCTTCCTTGTTGGGTTTTGTTTTTTATATTTTTTCTAAATAAAAAGAGTAAGCACAATATTAAGGGATTGGTCTATAGTATAGTATGATGAGTTAGCCTAACAGTGTAGAATGAACCGACCAACTATTCAAAAATTGTTTAGGTTAATTATCTCAAAACCTAAACATTAAAAATGGATTGGTTTCTTAATTAGGGGTCATTTGACTGAGCTCTCTTCTCTTTTATTTTCAACGTTTAGCTTTAATTTTCATTCTTTCGGATTGTGTTTCCGTTTTCTTTTAAAAAAAAAAAAAAATTAACTCGTTGTTTGATAATTATGATTTATTTAAAATTTTGATTTGTCTTTCTGTATTTTTTGCATTTACCTCCCCCATCCATCTCCTGGAAGGTCGATCTCTGGCAGTGAAGAGGGTGGAAGAAAATAAAATAAAATAATAATTACGAAAATGTATTTTATCTTAATTTAAAAAAAATTAAAAATAAAGATATAAAATAAAGGGCAATTGGTACCTGCAGGTGGGTCCTCAATTTGATGCCTATTCTCTTTTTCCTTCCCATTATTATTATAAAATTCCAAACACAGCCTACAGGCAGACTCATCCTAAGCTCACCTTGTTGGAATAACCAGTGTTGTAAAAGTTGAACCCATCGGTCGGTTGGATTTAGATAATCAAATGTTGTTCTTCAGAAGCGGTCCAATCAAGTAAAAATATATATATAAACAAATCAACTAATTCAGTTTTTTGTTTGAACCAAAGATCCAAATGTAAATGGGTTAGAGGTGTTCAAATCTATCTCTGAACCGGAAAATTGGGTCGGACTATACTAATTAAACAGTTGGTTCGGTCTAGGAGCCTAATTCAGTCTTTGGTCCAAGACTTAAAAAGAGGATTCGGTTCTTGGTCTGGTCCGATTCTAATCTAGGGCCAAAAACCAAATCCTTAATATAATATATTATATATTATTATTATTATTATTATTAGACCCAAATTTCAGAGAATGTCAGGAACAAACCCTACCTTTACTTGGTACGTACTTGCCTCTCGACTCTTAATCTCAAATCTCAATCTCTCATCTTTTTCCTCAAATCTCATCGTCCACTTGCATTGGGCATGCATCTTCAATTCAAAACTGTCATCGTCGCTTGCTGTTGCTAGAGGTGTTGCCTGGTTGAGTTCTAGGTTTCCAATTAATTCATCGTTGACCCGTCGCTTTATCGAGTTGCCTCACTTGCTTAGCTTCCCCTCGCCATCTCCCCTTATCTAAGGGAGTCGTTTGGTGGTCGGAAGCCATCACCCTCTTTCCTTACCAAGTTGTGGCCAACCATCACCGCCACACACCCGGCACTGAACTTAAGTTTTCTACCCCAACCTTGCGTGGCTATTGGCAGCTAGTTTTATGTCACGGATAGGCCCTATGTGAGTTCTGAGTGCGAGTTTTATCAATTAAGACCGATAAATTTAATATATATTTATTAAATTTTAAAAATATAATTATCTACTCACTAAATTTTGAATTGTTATTATTTGTTTATTAAACTTTATTTAATGTCAACCATCCATAAAAATGCCCACATGACTAAATAATTTAACATGCACTCATTAAATTTTAAAAATGTAACCATTTATTAACTAAATTTTAAAATAAATTTAATATACACTTATTGAAATTTAAAAATATAACTACTTACGCATTAAATTTTAAAAGCAAACTACATGAGAAAACCAAAACCAACAAGAAACAAATAAAAAGGCTTGCTCAGATGATTCGATTCTAGAAACACACCGAAAACATAAACTCAACCAAAAAATCATTATTAAGAACAATGAAATTCACATTCAATAATGAGACCAAGAACTAAAAATTAATTACAAAAGCTATCTTCTATACCAAAAACCAAGAGCTAAAAACTTATTACAAAAACTGTCTTCAATAATGAGACCAAGAGCTAAAAATTGATCACAAAATCATCTTTTATTGCAAAAAATCAAGAGCTAAAAACTTTTTACAAAAATTGTCTTCGATGCTGAAAACAAACAATCTTTGAGTGCATTTTGTGGATTTCATTGTTCTTAATGAAGAAAAAAAAAATCTATAGTTTTTTCGTTTATTGATTAGTTAAAGAATGATGATTGATTAGTTTGAGTTTTAACTGTTGGTTTACTTCAAGAATTAATGCATCTGAGCAACCTGTTTTTATCTGTTGTCTTGATTGAGTTTTTGCATATGCATTGCTTCTAAAATTGAGGGTCCTAAACATGCCTTTTTATGATAATTTTTTGATTGAGTTTATGCTAGTTTGCTTCTAGATTGAACCATCTAAGCAGGTTTTTTTTATCTATTTCTTAGTTTTGGTTTTCCCATGTGATTTGTTTCCAAAATTTAGTAAATAGTTACATTTTTAAAATTCAGCGAGTGTATGTTAATTTATCCTAAAATTCAATAAGTAATTAGTTACATTTTTTAAATTCAGTGAATACATATTAAATTTTTTAGTCATGTGGATATTTTTCGTTAGCCACTTCAGATTCCATTAGATTCGTGAGTATTTTCTGTTTGCAAGATCAAATAGTGATATAATGGATGATGGATGATTGACGTTGAGTAAAGTTTAGTGAAAAAATTGTAACAATTCAAAATTCATTAAGTAAATAGTTACATTTTTAAAATTCATTAAATATATATTAAATTTACCCCAATTAAGTTGGACCAAATTGGTCTATTTTGGTTCAATCCCTCCTTTAATTAACTTGATCTTCGATATGTTATTTTCTTATTTTTTGGTCCTAGTTTAGTCCAGTCTTGACCCATTGAACACCTCTAAAACTGCATAATTCGTTTCAGATCAATTTGAAGCTAATGAAAAATAGAAACAAGAGGGCGGGGGGGTCGAGTGTTGAATAAAACTCTTCTCTCCTTCAATTTGTCAACTTCACAGTAGTGAGACGGAGGGTTTAAATAATTGAAGCTTCCTCTCTTTTAACCCATATTTTTTCAGATTTGCTCTACTCTTATTTGCTTTCTTGATCATGTGTTACAAATAGGTTCATTGTTTGGTATAAGCTTTTTAGTTAGTTTCTGCTGCTGATAGTCACAAAAAAAATCCCCAAATATGTTGTATAACTTTTAAATGCTTCTTTTTAAATTAGAAGCTCAAAAGCTCAATCCCACTGTTTGAGAGGCTTTTAGCTTGTAAGATTTTTAAATAGGGTTAATTGCCTAATTTATTCTAAACTTTTTTTTAATTTTTAATTTAATCTCATTTTGAGAATTATTTCAGCTTATGTCTAATATTTTAATATTAGTTATAATTGTATCTTAATTTGCTCGGACATATATCCCTACTGATATGATGAAATAAACTGGCATGCTAATGTGTCAAATTGTTGACTCATCAATGAAATAACGTTGTTTTAAACCACTCAATCGAAATTTAGGGTTTCTCTTCAATACATTGGAAGTGACGGAAGAAGTTATTGTGTATTCGTTTTTGATGTATTTAATGTTCAATTTTGAAAAAGTTTTAAAACTCGGTATCCCTTGCATTAATCCACCATGTGTTAGCTTTTTGGGCTCGTCCCCCCTTCACTCCCCTAATCTTCCACCGCTTTAATCCTCTTTGTCTTGTTGCCTTTCTTCGCTTCCATTGCCATGCAAAAAACTTCTTCTGTCGCTTTGCTTTTGTTGCCATGTAGCAACAGTTTCTTTTACCGCTTCACTTGTGTTGCTGTGTAGCTAGAAGTAGTAGCATCTTTTGTCACTTCTAATATCTTGAGAAAAGATCCTAAATTTTGACTGATTAATTTAAAATGACGTTGTTTCATTAATGAGTCAGCAATTTGACACATCAGTGTGCTAACTTGTCTTGTCATCAGTGGGCACATGTTAGAGCAAATTAAAATAAAATGGAAAACAAGTCTAAAATATTAGACATAAATGAAAATAATTCCTAAAAAAAATTAAACTAAAAATTGACAAAAAATTCAGCATAAATGAGGCTATTTACCTGAGTAATAATTTAACATTTGGCAAGTGGCGCGCCTCTATATAAGCCGATAATAGGACCAAGCCACGAATCAAAATTCTCATACCGATGGCTTGCACTGCAGCCGACTCATCATGCATGGAGACTGAAGTTGGCTGCCGGAAACTGCAAAGCCTTGCCAAGCGGCTTCGCTGCTACAGACCAACAACCAGCTGCAGCTTCAACATGAGCCGACAGATTGAAAATCATGAGAATATTCTTAATACGTCTGATCATTCCGATCGTGCTGTAAACTCATCATCGACCATCACCAATAAGCCTGCCGCCTCTATAGAGAGAAGAGCCGCCGTTTTGATCTGCCTCTTTCAAGGCACCGCCGGCGAGCTTCGCGTCATTCTTACCAAAAGATCCATGAACCTCTACTCTCATCCTGGTAAAATATTGATCTTATTCTTTAATTTTAATTTGAAATTTGAAGTGCTAAACCATCGGAGGATTCTGCTCTGGTGAGAACAGTCGCTGCCGAACGATGTGTTCCGGCCTGCGAATAAGGAGGAGGAGAAGAGTCGCGGGCAGGAAATTTCTTCTTCTTTTGATCTTTTAGTTTTTGGATTTTATTTTCAGTTAATTTTAATTTTATATAATTAATTTAAAATATTAAAAAAAATAAAATTGTTGCTTTGAATGAAAATTGATGGTGTTAGGCTATCTCCAACGCCAATCCCTATTTTATTATTTATTATATTATAAATAATTCATTCACTATTTTTATTTTACCTAAAAAATCGTGTTTACTCTAATCACATTTTACTCCAATCAGATTTTCTATTCTCTTCTATATTTAATTTTATTTAATTTATTTATCAATAAATTTTAATTTTTTTTATTTACATTTAAATTAAATAAAAAAATACTATTTATACTCCTTGGCCTACACATTGTAGTTAAAATGACAAAAATACCCCTCATCCAAGATGTAACCCTTAATGTACAAGTAGCATGGTCCTAAATAAAAACTCAAATACACACATATACAAAATAATATCTTGGCTAAAAATACACAAAATAACCAAATACACACATACACAAAATCAATAATCAAATACAAAAAATAATTGGATACACATACAAAATCAACAATTAAATACACAAAATAATTAAATACAAGCATACACAAAATTAATAATCAAATACAAAAATTAATCAGATACACATACACAAAATCAATAATCAAGTATACACGGGAGACTGCTTGGTGTTCGTGCCTATCATGTGTCATGAGAAAAAATATCGAAAAATAAATTAATAAATAGATCAACCCAACTTAATTGGGATGACCTAGCGACAGAAAGTTGAAAGAGATTTATGGGAAGTGGCTGACATGGCTCATAGGCCAGGAAATGAAACCGTAAAGGGTCTCTGCCAAAGCCACTTCCGTAGCCTAGGGCGCTCGCAAATGGTAGACCACAAGGCCCAATCAGGTAGCTGCGAGGGCGCCCGCTGCCCTACGCACCCCGTGGCCTTGCATGCCTCTCAAGCTTGAGCTCCCTGCAGCCTACGGCCATAAATGGCCTACTACACTAAGGGCTCGTTGTCTTTCCGTCCCTCAAGACGTGTAAGAATATCCGACAACACCGCCAAAGCATTTTCCCAAATACAGGGGGATCCCACACAACACGTAAATCAGTTAATTCTGACAGTTAAAAATCTTTTCAAGAAAAGGATAGACGATCATCCATAAGAAATTCTATCCCTGAAAGGGTAATATAAATGTCATCTATAAGAGATAGAAATTATCCACAACAATCATAATTCGAGTCAGATTGGGAATAATCAAGATAGGCGTTATCTACAAGAATCATAATCCTTAACTACTTCGGATTACTTCATATCCCTCTATAAATAGGTAGCCACTCATTTCAAAAAAATATACGTACATCTCTGATACTAGGGTAAATACTACTCTTGGGCTTTTATTACTCTCAGTTTCTAACTCAAGTAACAGAGTATTTGCGTAGAAACCCTTTCGCGCCCTCTGACTGTTTTCTTCCTTGCAGACTCATGAGGCTTGACAATAATGTTTTCTAGTCAAATAAATTCATTGTTGTATCTTGATAACAACAACACGCATACACAAAATTAATAATTAAATACACAAATCAATAACCAAATACACAATATCATTCATCTAATACAAAAATAAATAAAAAAATTTCCCAAAATCACAAACCCAGTGCTCGATCTGCTCCTCGCCAAAGAAGACATTGCCGGCGCCGATTCTGCTCATCATTGCTGCCTCCATTGGTCGTCGTTGCCGGTGGATCTGGTGGTCGTCGCCCCAATTTCATCTTCTGTCACACTTGCCAACTTGTCTTCTCCGGCCGTTTTCTCTGGATTTGCTAGTCACCACATCTTCAACTTTTCTTCTCCAATCAATTTCGTCTTCGCTGCTTTTGGTCGAGCCTTTTCCGATATTAATGGCCGTTGTGGGGAAGAGATGATGAGGATGGTTTGGCATATTTCAATCGCTACATTTGACGATGGTTGAGTTTCGACAAATTTTGGCGATGACAAGCAGCGTTGGAGGCAAAAATTTACATTTGGCTTGTATATTTGGCTTGGTGAGTAGAATAGCTATCTCGTTGGAGATAGCCTTCAAAGGTTTAGGGTTTGTTAAATAACACTCATGGAGACGGTGTGTGTAAAATATTAAAATCACAAGACTTATAAAACCAATTTTGGTAAGTTGTATTTTAATTCTTCAACATTTCAACTGGTTATTAGTACTTAAGTCCGGGCAAATATTATTTTTTTCCATTAAATGAGACTTGAACTTAATATTCTATACTCATTGGCGCTATTTAGGTATCACTGAGCTACAAACTCTAATGGTAAATGTTAATGTAATGTGTTTGGGACGCAGGAGAGGTAGCGCTGCCTGGTGGAAAGAGGGAGGAAGGAGACGCAGATGACGCTGCAACTGCGCTGCGAGAAGCCGTGGAAGAGATTGGCCTCAATCCAGCCCTCGTAGAAGTTGTGGCAAATCTAGAGCCTTTCATCTCCCAGGTTTTTCTCTTTAATTTCAATCTTATAAATGTCATGGTTTTGAAAAGAATCAAGAGAAGTATGAGGAGAGTTAGTAATATATATAGGCATCAATAATTACAATTTTTTTTATCTAAAGTAGGTAGCTAGGGTCAAATATACGTACCAAGTCTACAAGTTTAGTTATTTTTGGGACTCACAGGACCTCTACATCTAAACAACTACTAACTACTAGGTACAAGAAGTCCCTCAACCCAAATGTTGTGCCACGAGAGGCGGTGACCACAAGGGCGTAACACCTTCCACACTCTATAATTTTAATTAGCTATTTATATATATCTATGTACATATTCTCCGCACATTTATTATATTTTATGTCATGTTTTAATATTTATAGAAGAGCACAAAAGGGAAAAGAAGAAACAAATTTTCAAATATATTTACCAAAGTGGTATTTGGCAGCACCAACTTGTGGTTGCTCCGGTGGTAGGACTACTATCCCAAATCGAAGATTACAAGCCTGTACTTAACGCAGATGAAGTTGATGCCATTTTCGATGCCCCTCTAGAGATGTTTCTCGAGGTAATAATATACAGATATTTGAGCATCTCATCATATGAAAGAACATATACATATATATATATATATGTATTCCTGCAACTTCAGATTAAATTGAGTGTTTGATTGAATTGAAGTTTTGGCTTAAAATTGGCTTTTAGGAAGAAAGGCATAGATGGGAGGAAAGGGAATGGAAAAGCTGGAAATACAGTCGGCATCTCTTCGATTATGAATCGGAGCAAGGGGATTTTGTCATTGGCGGCTTGACGGCGAGCATTCTCATTCGAGCTGCTTCCATCATCTACCAGAGATCGCCATCTTTCACCCAACACCTTCCAGATTTTCAAGAGCTGCAAAAGATCGTCCAGAATGCTGTGGCCTTGTGATCGTTCCCAGTTTTCATCATTGGAATCATCTGTTATGGATATGCTAAACCTAATGCTAGGTTCTAAATCTGGAGATTGTTGTTTGTTAGAACCAATCACAAATTCTGTAACTTTGACATCACTTTAATTGGAAAAGTTAAGGATATCTATATCGCATGATGACAATAGAGAGACGCTAAACCAAAGAAAAATCAAATCACACCTACAGAAACTAACAATAAAACAATTCTTATTCTCTTCTTTTTTTTTTGTTGTTGAAATATATGCAAAACTAAAGGCTCTAGGGCTATACATCCAGATTGAGAAAACCAAAAAACCCAATGGAATTGAAATGTTTGATTTGGTTAATTTGGTTTTCTTAGACTTCGGTTCAATTTAGGTTCACTATGTAGAAAAAACTGAACCTTTAGCAAAATAAGTCTACAGTATGAATAGGCAAAAAATCAGTTGAAGTGGGCCAAAAAAGCAAAAAATTAATTGGTCAAAAACGAGCCAAGGGCTCAGAGGAAAGGGATCGGGCCCCACATGGCCGTCTTGGGGCCACCCTCGACACCCCTGAGTGGGGGTCATTGGGGGGTGGTAGCCAAGGGGTAGCCGTTGTTGGATATGAGCCCTTAAGACTAGTTTTTAATAACACAAAGGGATTCCAACTTGTAATTTTTTAATTTTCAATAAAATAATAAGTTTATGTTTTAATTCAAACTGTAATATATGGTTTAAATTAAAAATATATACCTATTAGTATAATAAGGAGTGGATACCATCCTTAAGAGTTAAGGATAATCCATGGTTCATTATGCTATAAACAAATTCCTAGCTATAAAGTTCAAAATATGGATAATAACAACTCTTAAATATTAGTGTAAGTGCCATAAATACTAGATTTACATTGTTTTGTATGTATGTGAATGACATTGTTGGTTGTTCTTAATGTTAATAAAGGTCATATCTTCGTTCATATCTCTCCATCTCATCTTTATAAATAAGTCCCTAGATTTCTAGGTAGACTTTCTACTCTCAGAGGGTTGAGACTGTATGACTTGGATCTCATGCCCAAGATTTCTTAAAGGTATTCCCAGTCATTAGACTTATTAGAAGGGGATTATGATTTGTTGATTAATGGACTGACACATGGGCTACTACCATTGTTTAGCCTAGGATGTTAATGGGATAGAGTGGTGAGTCACACGCCACATTGCATGGCATGTATATAGTAAACATGTGGGTGGATGTTAGAGAACATCTATTGAATGTGATGTCTGCAACAGATTACATGGTTTGAGGATTAATGATCTGTTACTGGCTCTCAGTTGTGTATATGGTCCTTTGAATGGAGATAACATAGTGTCTTGTGTACTAGTGTCAGGGATTTGCTGTTGAGTGAAACCATCCGATGTAAGAGATGGGAATGCTCTCTGTGCGATGGTGTATAGAGACAGATGCTCATCGATGGGATCCATTGACCTCTATTAGTTGGGGGAGAACATCCTATGTAATCTATGTTGGTGATTGTGATTGGAAATCTCTTTGCCAAGGTGAGTATGAGATTGGAAAGTGTTCCAATGTTAGATTGGATATGATGTGCTACCTCAATTACACCATACTGGGTTTGTCATAGTTATTGAGTTTTATGAGTTTAATCAGTCCATGACTTTCACTCAGTCGGGATGTTAGTTAATGGATGAATTATAGTGCACGATAATCGAGAAGCCTAAATAGGTTCACATGAAGTTAGACTTCATTACCATTAGGATCGTCTTGAGTTTTGGCTAAAGGATACTTAGAATCTTTCGAGGTGCTCTAGGAATTTGGAAACATCATCTTAGTACGTTAAGGAGTTGACGTGTCCTGATTGCTACATGACTATGAATATAAAAAGTCACACACATACTGAATAATGTCTGGATTAGTAATCTATTCCTCTTAGTGTGTTCCTCATTGCTATCAGATAGTGATGTTGGTTGCTTGAATGTGTTGGACACATTGATCTGTGGAAATGGGAGATTACTATTGGATAACAAGAGATTTGTTTGCATTATTGGATAGTGCAAAGGCTATTACTTGATAATAGTAGGGATGGAATGCAATATAGATGAAGTGGGCGGAATGTGACTGCTTCGATCGATAGGACCTTTTAGGTCGGTCGATCGAACTTGAACCAAACGTTTCTGTACAACATCGGTCGACCAAACTATATAGTTCAGTTGATCAAAATTCTGTCACGCCTTGTCTCGTTCGAGCATTAAATGATCTGATCAATTGCATGATTATATGTGGGGCATGGACGAGGGTGAAGCATGTAAGAGAAGGAGAATAAGCTGATTTTGAATTGAGAGGGTATTGGAGAAGGTCACTTGGCTTCTCCCCACTTTTTCTTCTTCTTCCATAGTTGCTGCCATTTCCTTGTTCTTGCTCCAAAAGGTTGGCTAGTGTTGCTCCCTTTTTTCTTCTCCCATTTAGATCAAGTGTGAAAGAACTAGGGTGCAATCGAGAAAGGGACGACAGTAGAGCTTTGGGTTACCTCCATCGAGAGGGTCCTAGCATGGCTTTGTTGGAGGGTTCTGAAGGCATCTCAGGTGTGGACTAACTAGGTGCTCCACACGTGAGATGAGGCTAGTTACTCACCCGACGTTGCGGGTTGCTCATGGGAGATCATCCGGGCGGCAAGGAGGAAAGGCATCGTATTTGACAACCGGTACTAACCTTCTTGAAAGGTATACTGATAAAACTCCCTATGGCATGGTTTATGTTTTTGAATATGGATGAGTTATATTGAGTCTTGTAAGGATCGTTTTTGCTCCTACTTTTCACTTGCTCTAATGAATGTTTTGGTTTTGAAAAATGTTTTAAAACATATAATTCCTTGCATAGATCTACTTGTGTTTGGATTTTAGCCTCGGGCCCCCATTGAAAGTAAAGCAAGATCGCTACGGGGCAAGCAATGTAGTTCAAAAATTTTGAACCTTACCCCGATCCCGGCGATTGGATCAATGTCGAAATCAAATCATTCACATACAAATTAAAATAAATCTAACATTTAGATTATCGAGTCGTTCGCGGATTTGAGCCGTCCAAGCGTTTGGCCTCTAACTCGTGATACGCGGCATGCGTCCGTTGGCAAGGAGAGCGAAATAGGAGTGCTAGCTCCTTCTCTTTTTCGCGCTAGTGTATAGACGGAAAAAGAACGCCCACGTTTCAAATTGATGCCAAAAAGAAACGGGAAAGAGTGAACGACAATATGTTTTCCAACTCTTGAAAAATGACACCAAAACTCACTACTTCTCCTATTTTGGACAACCCATAAAGGGATATTTATAAAGAGTTCTAGGGTTTCTTAAACCCTAATGGATATGGGCCGGCCCATTTAATTTGGTCCAATTAGGAACTTAATTAAATAGGTTTATTCTAGTCCAACTAAAAATATAATTAAATGGCCCAAATCCTTTTATAGGTTTAAATAAAATATTTTGGCCCAAATCTAATTCAAGCCCAAATATAATATTTAATATTTGGCCAAAATCTAATTTGGTCCAAATATATTATTTAATATTTAATATTTTGCCCAAATCCAATTTAGTCCAAATATAATATTTAATTTAATATTTGGCCCAAATCCAATTTAGTCCAAATATTAACTTAAGCCAAAATATATTTTATTTCCTATTTTCCACTCCAACAAATAGAAAATTATTAAATTAGAAACTCTTTCCTAATTTAATCAATTGTCATTTTAGGAAACTCTTTTCATTATGACGACTCCTCGTCATATCGACGTCATTACGTCTATTTGTTCTTTTTTCGTGAGAACCTACGACGACATAACTTCTTGCCGAAGTGTCCCACTTAACCATACGTCCACTCTCCTGGTTTAAGCCAGAGACTGTGCCTATTGCGTATGACTCATTAGGCTTCCGAATATGTTAGCAATATGTCGGTACAAACACATAAGACAAGATTGGCCTCGAGCAAGGCATCATGCCTACCCAATTATTCAAAAGGATGCATAATCTGCAAATAACCTTTCACGAGGATGGTTACCATGTAATTCGATCCTCTCGTCAATGTATCTTATGTGATCTCAAGTATGGCGATGTGTTGCTTTATAATGATCACATGAGTTTTCTTCGGTCTTCCGGATATCTTCACTTAATTAGAAAGTAAATCAGTAACTCCTTATTGATCTCTTTCACCATGGCCATGGATTTAAAGTGAATATCCACCGAAGGCGTCTTAGATACATCATCCTCTATCAAGGGATAGATGAGTCCCATCTTGGCTATGCACCCATCTCCATAAGCCTCACGATATACCCAACGATCGCCCACGTGCAGCCTTTGTCTAGACCCATCGAAACGATGTCAAAGCATACCAGTCTTCTTATGAGATGACCGTGACAACCTCAGGTCCAAGGATTAGTTACACCCATCTCGTATGAGAATTCCATTACATATAACCAAAATAGATTCTCATGGCGAGTCATGTCCAGTAACACGTTCTCCAATATTGGTCACCTATGTACTTGTCTAGACATCCCCATGCTTATGGGTGTGAGACCCCCATTGCTATCACATAGCAAAAACATAGCATATACAAGTCTTACCGCAATTGTCAATGTCCATTCTTGACATTGCTATGACTTGGGATATTTAATGATGTCTAGAAACTGTGATGCATCATCTCACATCTTTATAAATTAATCATAGTATACATTATATGGACTTCTATCTAGTTTCATTTGGTTATTACAATAATAACAAGAAGCTAATAGAATGACTTCTTGTGAATTTAAACAACTCATTATTTAAATAATAAATATGATTACAATTGTCAGTGTACAATTTGCCCAATCCGATTGGGTTTAGAGCACCTACACTAACACCCATTTTCCTTTAGTGGTATCAAAGACTCGGCTCGATATTTTCATCGTATGAACGTTTTTTATGTATTATGTGGTTATTTCAGACATGTGTATATCTATTTTGGTGTTAGTTTGCAATGTACATCGTTGTTCGTCCGAAACTGTTAGACTATTTTTGGGTAAGTTTAGTCGATCGAACTATTCTGGGCAGTGGACCAAAGCTAGAATTTTTTGATTCTAGATGGCTTCGGTCGACCAAACATCCTAGGTTAGTCAACCGAACTTGTGACCCAAATCTTAGGTTGACCATTTTTGGAGCTAGTCTATTGAACATGTAAAACTGACTTAAAATAGACGATTGCTATGAGATTGGGTTTACCGATTATTCTAGTGAGAGGATCTATTGATTATCTTGGAGATAGTCGACTGATCCAGGACCGCAAGGGAATTATGGTGGACCATTTCATGCTTTAGGTTTGCCAGTTGTCAATGTTTTTGAGGTATTCACTTATATGTAACTGGATTACATTGGATAAGCTTGTACTGGAAGAGAATTGTGATGTTAGATGCCATGAGCCCGAAATGGGAAGCACACATTACATAAACATAAAATTTTTGAAATTGTATTTCAAAGGTATATGCCAGCAGAATCAATTTTATTGATCAAGGTGATCATGGGCTTATTCAATGTGAATGAATAAATGATTACAAGTATTCAATCGCAAATATGTAATTATTGTTTATTCATTCGGGTTGTAAAGAGACAGAAGGCTCCACGTCATTTATTTCATTTTTAGAATCACTTGTATTAGAAAATTATTTTTGTAAAATGAAGGAGTATCAAGGTGTTGATGTTAATGGAGACGTCGAGTTATCCGGTGTTGGTGTTTCGAGGGAGCAAGTCAACCTCATTTGTTGGAAGCTGTAAAATGTATGGTTGAATGTCTCTTGGTAGCCTCTTTAATTAAATCCTAAGACTCAAGTTTAAATAGAAGCTTAAAAGGCCATGATCATCCAGGAAATGTGCATGTATGCGTTTTGTTTTACTATGTATTTGATACATTGATTAAAACTTAATGCATGTACAAAGTGAGACCTGAAAATTAAAGACCGAAAAAATCTTTCCAATTGTGCAAATTAATATTAGATTTAAGCTGTGAATTGGATTTATCATGGCCCTCTACCGTCATAGGATATGTCCTCACTCGATTGGGTGTACCCTAGTTGCCCATAGATAGGAGGGTTCATTTTATGACAGTTGGTTGACGTTCCTATTAAGCATTAGATGTTGTCGACCACCCCACACGAATATGGCCAACATACCACTATAGTGTTAAGGCTTTAGACATTGCATATGAATTGATGGCTGGGGTGGTGGGTGGAATCTAACTGTGTCACTATCATAGAAACCATCATAATGTTGCAGATGAGGTGGCACAGGGGCTGAAGGTTGAGCTTCACATTGATTGTGGAAAGGAGACAAGGAGTTGTCTCTTCGATCACCCACTGCGAGTCTTCCAACGGGATTTGCGTTTACCACTTGGGGAGTGTGGATTCAAAAAAATTGGTGGGAGGTACCTAATTCAAGATCAGAATTAAATGGATTTTTCAAGAAAATTAAACTTACAAACTTTAAATTCTTTTGCAACTAAATCTATTTTGAAATAGTAAATCATTTAAACAAGAAGCTTGATGATAGGAGAAGCTTGAGAAAATGAAGACAATAGGAAGTTGTGGCAAGTATACCCATGGGAAGAAAGCAAAGTCCCACCATGCGTCGATGATAAGAAATAGAGGGGTTAACAATTACACTACAATGAGTATGTGGGATGACATGAAAGAGTGGTTGAAAAAGTACTTGAACAAAAGAAATTGGTTCCAACCACCAAAGAACAACCAAGAAGGAGATCCCCATTCACTGAAAACTAACTAGGAAAACCACTGCTAAGAAAATTTAAGATGCCATGGATTACCCCTTACGCTGGCAAAGATAACCTTGATGATCATATTTAGAACTATGAATCATTGATGATACTTCACGGTTGAGACGACGAAATTATGTGTCGGGCATTTTCGTTAACTTTAATAAGACACGCCTGGACTTGGTTCAATGGTTTTCCCGAAGCCTTCTTTTCATCATTTGAGCAATTGGGAACATAAATAATTAAAGCCTTTGTTATTAACAGTTAGAAAAAGAAGAATGCGACACATCTCCTTAATATCCGATAGGGAGACAAAGAAACACTTCGACAATATATGGATAGATTTTGAAATGCCACCCTTTAAATGTGTGATTTACATATCAAAATGGCAGTATCCGCTATGTTGCAAGGAACTCGGTTAACCTCTTTCCAAGAGGTGTTATCCTTGGACCCCCCCAAAGTCCTTGGCAGATTTGTTTGTTAGGGTGAATAAGT
The DNA here is from genome assembly GCF_014633365.1 of Diospyros lotus. NCBI lineage: Eukaryota > Viridiplantae > Streptophyta > Magnoliopsida > Ericales > Ebenaceae > Diospyros > Diospyros lotus. The sequence goes on from NC_068350.1 coordinate 20,567,643, forward strand.
ATATACTCCATACAAATGTAATGAGAACAGTGGGGGGAAATAAAGATAGAGAAGGGAAAAGAAAAGAACGGGATGGTGAAATGGACCCCAATAGGCGACGGGAAAGGGTACGAAAGCTAGATGCACCTAGACTCTAATTCAATCATTACGCTTGGTCACTCAACCACAGTCTACCATATTAGCATCCATAGAAAGGTTGTGACTTATCAGACTTTCGAAGAGAGTTGATCATCTTATGGGGGAAGAATTAGGATGAATACTGCAAATAGCATAGAGCTTGCGACCATTCCACTAACTAATTCTAGGAGTTAAAAAATCAAATTGAGATACTCATTCAAGGACACTTATGGAGATATGTACGAGAGGAAGAGAGAAATGATAGAGAGCCTTAAAGAATAGAAGAAAGGCCTGAGGGATATGAAAGACTGAACTAGCAGCAAAACAAAGGGAGATAAAATGACAAACTACTTGTTCCCTACATAATGTGCCCACACATCAAGCCATTCATGTTATCTTTGGCAGAGAGACCTTAGCCGAAAATACCTATTCTTCTCGAAAAGCTTATGCTCGTCAAACCTATCAAGTGAATTTAGTAATGGAAACACAAGATAATGAAGAGCTGATTGTTTTTACTCCCGCTGACAAGAGAGATGTGATTACTCCCCATGATGATCCCATGGTGATTTTAGCTGTAATAGCAAAGCATCCTATTAGAAGAATCTTGGTTAATAGTGGCAGTTTAGTCAACCTCATTTACTGAAATTGCTTTAAGCAAATGCATATTTCCACGATCAGTTGAGAAAAGTCTCCTCTCCTTTGTACAATTTCACTAGGGAAGTAATGCCAATCGTCGGTTCAATTCAATTACCAGTCACGTTGGGTTCCGATCCACAAAGAGTGACTCACCAAGCTAACTTCATGGTTGTAAAAACTTCTTCAACTACTTATAATGTAATCTTGGGGCGTCCCCTACTCAATGATATGAGGGTAGTAGTCTCGTTGTGTTACTTATTGACGAAATTTCCAACGCCTTAAAGGGTGGGCCAAGTCCATAGGGATCAAAGAAAGGCTCGTACTTTCTATGTCTCTTCCATGAAGGGGAAGAAGAAGGATGAGACTCTATGAATTACTGAGCAAGCTATACATAAGTCACTCACTGAGAAGGCTGTATACAAACCTCAACTAATTGAAAAATTGGAAGGGTGTAATTAAGTACCAATGAACTGGAAAAGCAAGCGTATGTGGGTTCGCAACTCCCTGAAAAGGTAAAGTAAGAGATTGTGAAATGCTTAAAGGAAAATATGGATATCTTAGCTTGGACACTAGCTGATATGCCTGAAATCAGCCCAAAAGTAATTTGACACCACTTAAACAAGGATCCACAATTCTAGCCTGTTCGCCAAAATAAGTGCAATATTGCCCCTAATAGGCTACTAGCTTTGGAAAAGAAGGTGGATAAGTTATTGGAAGCTAAATTTATTTGAGAAGCATTGCACCCGGATTGGCTAACAAATGTGGTGATTGTGAAAAAATCCAATGAGAAATGGTGAGTATGCATGATAGAGCTTAATTGTATACATATTTTTATCTAATTTTTATCTTAATCTTATGTTGTTATTCCTACTAAAAATGTGTGTTTATATAGATTTTACATTATTTTAATATTTTTTTGTAGGAATCCAATAAAGATATTAATTCAAAGATTTGGGTGTAAAAAAAAAAATATTATAAATTAATTTTTAATGTTAATTTTAGAATTAATATTATAATATAACATAAGAATTAATATATAATAAATTGGAAGCAAGAGGCAGGGTAGAAATTGAAGTTGAAATTAGAGATGGGTATGGCATGCACCTATATATATTAAGATGGGAAGTCTAATTTGGAAAATGCTTAAAGGGTTGCGGGAATACACATATATATATAAATATAATAATAATGTTATAAAGCAATTGGATGAGGCATAATATAATATATAATTAAATTGAAATTTAAGGAGAAGGAATTGGAAGAGCTAGGGCATGCGTGCATTATATATATAATATTATATTAAAAGGAGGGGGATTGGTAGGGAGTTGAGGGAGAAAGCGACGCACAAGAGGGAGGTGACAGAGGAAGAATTGGGAGAAGGAAGCCAAGGTGCACAGTAAAGACGCAAGGCTTGTCCCGCGCATAACAAAGCCGCAACACCCACGCACATACCAAAGCGGAAGCGAGCAGCAGCAAGGCTGGGCAAGCACAGACCAATTCGTGCAACCTAGATCTGGGCAGGAAGCTCATTTTCTCAATTCAATTTTAGTTTTTATTTTTATTTTAATAATCTCTAGTTAAATTGTTTTTGCTAGGGTTTGGATGGATTTTAATTTTGTGATTATGTGATTATTTGTTTAGTTTGATTCAAAAATCGATTATTACTTGTATGAGCAATTTATATTGTTGTGCTTAATGGTTTAAAAGATTGGTCACATTTTAATGATTTATTGATTTATGCATGACTCACTAAAGAATTACTATTGTTGTTGACAAAATACAACAATCTATTTTTAATCGAGGGAGAATATAATTTTGTGTGGTTGATCATGATAATTTCGAGAGTGTAGAGTCTTATGAGCATTAGGAATCCTGAGAGTCTTGAGGGTCTTGTGAACCTTGAGAGTCTCGTCACCAAAATGTCTTAAGAGTCTTGTCACCAAAGTGTCTTGAGAGTTGAGAGTCTTGGGTATGTTGAGTAACGGGAGACTCTCGTGATCTTTTGAATGAGAAACCTCATGAGTGGGAGGCTTCTTTGGATCTGACGAGAGGTTTTCAGATGACCGAGAGAGTTTTGATGACTGATAGACCTGTAAGACGAAGGTACAGTTAGGGAAGCGGGTGGGTGTCTCTGCGCAAACCCTCCAACGCTTAAGTTAGTTCTCGAGAGTGGGAGCATAAGAATGTGCTTAGAGTGCTAAAGAGAGCGTACCTAAGGTCGGAGATGTTGCCTCCTATTTATAAAAGAGAGAAAGGGGGAACCGTGGTGGCTATCGCGAGAGTCTCATGGCCCATCCTGAGAATTTCGTGACCGTCCTGAGAGTTTCAGGGCCCATTCCGAGAGTTTCGCAGTCGTGATGGTGTATCTAAGGGATGAGACGTGGGTGGGAGACACCCATTTGGTCAAATGATCATGTGGGTGGCCTTGCTTCTTCATGCCTTGAGGGGTAGAAGAGGGAGAGAGGGATGAGGACCCCCTACTCACTCACTCGATTGTATGATCGAGTGGGTCTTCACTCGCTCAGTCTTGAGTGGCTCCCTTGCCTTTCGCCTTAGTTCAAACCTATTTCTGCTCCAAATGTTTGCATCTGCTCCTTAATCGGATATGGGTGCAATTTTCAGGGCATATCAGTTATAAATTAGATCCATATGCAATATAAATCACATGCTTGACTATGATATCGAGAGATGATTAGCTCATGTGTGGGAATTGAGGAAGTTTAGTCAATCAAATCCCCTTCCAAGATTAGAGGTTTGCAAAGAACTTAATGCTTATTTATTCTTTTGACATTTGCTCTGAAATTTGATGGTGAAATTGAATTAATAAAGGATTAATATGACTTGAGAAAGCTTATTAATTAATTGAGGGAAATCCACCATCACATGCAAATAATTATAAAATACTAAAAGGGTATTTTTGATTTTGAATCGAGTTGAATAGATGATTACATAATCTAGATTAAATGAAATCTAAATCCTAATGCATTCATTAATTAGCTTTTCTCATAAAGAATTTAGTTTTCATTTATTTTTCTTTTTTATTCATCCGATTAATTAATTAATTAGTTCAATTTAGTCTAAATTAAATTTATTTTCGTATTGTGATCTAGTTCTTGTGGGATCGACATTCGTTTTATCACTATATTCATAGTTGACTAGAGTACACTTACCTGAATTAATTATGTATAAATCACATATCAACTTTTGGCGTCGTTGTCAAAGACTAGTTTATTGCATATCAAAACTACATAAGTTAGCCTTAGATTGAACATCTTTTTGTCTTCTTTTAGGATTTACAATTTTAATTTAATTTAATTATTTATTATTATTTTTTCATCCTTTAGGAATTTATTTTTAATTTTTAATTGTAGTATTTTTCTTATTCTTTGTAGGTTTCATGGTGCATGGCATGCACTAGTGGTGGAGAATTGATACCTATTGATCAAGAAATTGAAAAAACTATGAAAAAGTAAAAGAAGGAGAAAAAGAACAAGATGGAGCAAGAACAATAGACCCAAAATAATCCAAGAATATTGAGCTCATATGCTACATCTACTCTAGATGGCACTACATCAAGCATTAGGAGCCCAATGTGCAAGTAAACAACTTTGAGATCAAGCCTGCAATTATTTAGATGATCCAAATGAGTGTACAATTTTCTGGCTCTAATAATGATCCTAACTCTCATATTGCTAATTTTCTTGAAATATGTGATACTTTTAAGTACAATGGAGTTAGTGAGGATGTCGTTTGACTTAAGTTGTTTCCCTTTTCCCTAAAAGATAAAGCAAAAGAATGGCTTAATTCTCTTCCAATAGGTTCTTATACTATATGGAATGGTTTGACACAAAAAAAATTATTTAAATATTTTTCACCTACTAAAATAGCTAAATTAAGGAATGACATAACAACTTTTTCACAATTTGGTAATGAATCCTTATATGAATCGTGGGAGAGATTTAAGGAACTACTTAGGAAATGTCATCACCATGGTCTACCCGTTTGGATGTAAGTGAACTTTTTATAGTGGCATTAATCAATCTCCTCGTTCAATATTAGATGCAACTATAGGTGGTACCCTTATGAGGAAAACTCTCGAAGAAGCATATGAACTTTTGGAGGAGAGACAACCAACAATTATCAATGGGACAATAAGAGAGCAAATAAAAAAGGAGTTGGAATTTATAATGTTGATTTTATCACTGCCTTATCTGTTCAAATTGTTGATTTAAATAAGAATTTGGGTAATTTGGGGGTTTCGGCTATTGATATGTCCTGAAAACTTGGAGAATCACAAGACCTAAAAGAGTTGCGAGACATGGACATGAAGACCAAAGGCCCAGCGGGTTGTAGAAGATTAAGGAAACAAGTCGATGGAGCAAGAGGTCGAGCCGAGACCAAGTGGGGAGGACCCACTCAGTTATGCTGAGTGGGTACGACACTACTTTGATTTTTTGGACATAACTTTCTCATATGAGCCCCGATTGAGGTTATTCAAACTCCTATAGAAACATAAGAGAATTATATACAACTTTCATGTTTTGAGTTTTAAGATATTTGAGCTAAATCAAGGTGTAAATTGGGCATGAAATTGATGCACCTACACTATTAAGGCTCAGAGTCAAGTATTGAAGGAAGATGGATCCGAACTAAGACAAAAGCCAAAAAGAAGGCATGAACAAGTGGCCCCCCACTCGGTCATGACCGAGTGGTCCCTCACTCGGTTCATAGGGAGACCAAATTTCCCTCACTTTTCATGACCCACTCGATTATGCCAAGTGGGTACGACATGGCTTTGGTTTTTTAGCCATAACTTTCTCATACGAACTCAGAATGATCTAATTCAAAGTCCTATGGAAAGCTAAGATAATTATCTACAACTTTCATGTTTTGCGTTTTGAGAGATTCGAGCTCAATCAATGTGAAAATCTGGAATTAATTTGAGGTATGGGAACCACTCAAAACCGAGCCAAGGAAAAGGGCAAAAGAAAGCATGATCGGGTGGCCCCCCACTAGGTCATGATCGAGTGACCCCCCACTTAGTCATGGTCGAGTGGGATTGGACTAATCTCTCCTCTTTTTCTCTCTCTCCTCCGCCATAAATATGAGACCATGCCTTCATCACAAGGTATGCAATTTTGAGTGATTAAAGCATCATTTCGTATTTTCTCGAGATCTGACTTAAGCATCGGAGGGTTTGCGCCGGGACCCCCACCCACATCCTAACGGTGCTCTCATTTTGTAGGCCACTCGTTGCCCTCAGGTCACTTGGTCACTCAGTCACCAAGGCCACTCGTCACTCTCAGGTCACTCGGTCACCAAGGCCACTCGTCGACCTCAGGTCACTTGGTCACTTAGTCACCAAGGCCACTCGTCGCCCTCAGGTCACTCGGTCACCAAGGCCACTCGTTGCCCTCAGATCACTCGGTCACCAAGGCCACTCGTCGCCCTCAGGTCACTCGGTCACCAAGGCCACTCGTCACCCTCAGGTCACTCAATCACCAATGGCACTCGTAACCCTCAGGTGACTCGATCACCAAGGCCACTCGTTGCCCTCAGGTGACTCGATCACCAAGGCCACTCGTTGCCCTCAGGTCACTCGATCACCAAGGCCACTCGTCGCCCTCAGGTCACTCGGTTACCAAGGCCACTCGTTACCCTCAGGTCACTCGGTCACCAAGGCCACTCGTCGTCCTCAGGTCACTCAGTCACCAAGGCTACTCATCACCCTCAGGTTACTCGGTCATCTTGGGCCACTCGATCATCAACCCACCAGATCATTAGACCAGCAGATCATCAGCCCACCAGATCATTAGCCTTATCAGACCATCAGCTCTTTTGGATTACCAGATCTAGACCTCTACCAGATCCAATTGCACGTCAAGATTCTCATCAGTGAAGCACGACTTGGGTCTGTCCGCAATTAAAAATAGATTGTTGTATTTTGGCAACAACAATTGGTGCCGTATGTGGGAAACGCAAGACAAAAAGTCAACTTAAGAATGGCAAACACCCGTGGACACCGACGAACTCTCTCTCAAGACGTAGAAACACGCCTACCACCACGAGACTCTCAGCAACAGGGAGCACCTCCCATTATTCCCGATTCTCACCTACAAGGAGCACTTCCTCCCCCTCATAATGCTCAACCACAAGGTGGTGATCGCTCCGTTTCCCCCAGCCAGCAGGTGGGGAACTAATCAGTCCCACCTCCACTTAACATCGGCTCAGGATCACTTCCTACTGATTATGCTGGGACTTCATGACAACCACCACGTATGGTCCCGTGGGAAGAGTATGAAGCATTGAGACAGCAACACGTTGTGGGTATGCAAGCACTTCGAGACATGGTTGGTGTACTCCAAAGTATGATGCCTGGAGGGACATTGCTTGATACTTTGAAAAAGTTTATGCCACCCCCTGAGCCTCAGCCAGAGGTGGGAGCTGATTCCTATTAAGAGGCCACTCCCGATTCTCATTCCCGATCTACTCCTCGAAGGGAGGATAGGCCCAGATCACCACCACCAAGGAAGAATCCTCGTGCCATGCCCCGAAGAAATGAGAGCCCACGAATGGAAAACAGGGCTAGAAGTGCCCAAAGACGGAGATACCATGAAACTGGGGTCGGCATGCCAACAAGACATGATAACCAAACAATAGCAAGTATACGAGATGACATGAAAAGGGTAGTTGAAGAAGTACTTGAACGAAAGAAATTGATCCCAGCCACGGAGGAGCAACAACACAGAAAATGTCCGTTTACTACAGATTTATTGGAGAAACTACTGCCCAAAAAATTCAAGATGCCTCAAATCACCCCCTATTCCGGCAAGGATGATCCCTATGATCACATTCAAAGCTATGAGTCGTTGATGATATTGCACGGATGGGATGATGACATAATGTGCTGAGTTTTCTCCTTAACTCTGTCAGGGCATGCCCGGACATGGTTCAACAGTTTACCTGAGGCCTTTATCTCTTCATTTGGTCAGCTCAGAATGGAATTTGTTAAGGCATTTATGATTAATAGCCGAAGAAAAAAGGACGCCACATACTTTCTTAGTATTCGACAGGGGAACAAAGAAACTCTGCATCAGTATATGGATAGATTTCAGAACGCCACCCTCGAAGTTCATGATTTACCAATTGCAATGGCAGTATTTGCTATGTTACACGGAACGAGACTAACTACCCTACAAGAATCATTATCTTTAGACCCACCAACATCCCTAGCATATTTATTTACTAGAGCAAATAAATACGTGCTCCATACGGAAGTTATGAGAGCTATAGGTGGGAATGAGGGCAGAGAGCAAAAAAGGAAGGAAAGCAATGTTAAAGAGGACTCCAGGTAGGTTAGGGGATCAGATATACCTCAGCCCCAGTTCCACCATTACACCAAACTTCTCCAACGTCGGTCGGCCATACTTGCAGCCATCAAAGGGTCAGGTGTCATTAGATTCCTGAAAAAGGTTGACCATCCCATGGGGAAGAATAGAGAAGAATATTGTAGATATCACAAAACTCGTGGTCATTGCACTGACCAGTGCCGGGAGTTAAGAGATCAGATTGAGATGCTAGTTCGTGAAGGACATCTTCAAAGGTATGTACAGGTCAAAGATAGTGAGCCTCGAAGAGGAGAAGATAGATAGGAAGAGCGGGGGAGATCAAATCAGAGATGTCAAGAGAGAGGAAGGGATTACGGAGAGAATCCACCTCTAGACAATGAACCAGTTCATGAGCCCATACATGTCATCTCGGGCGGTGAAACTATGGCAGGGGACTCCTCCTATTCCATCAAGACAAGCCACGAAAGGACATGCCCTTAGAAAAAGGCAGTCAGCCACCATTAATGCCCTCAAAGAGAAAACTAGGAGCAAAATTCAGACACATTGAAGAGAGCCTATGTTAAAGAACGAGAAACTAAACTTTTTGAAGTTGTGCATGACTTGTGTATTTCGTGCTCAGAGGCAACAATAAGACCCCAAAATGAAACAGTGGATGTGCTCACTTATTTCAAAAAGTGTCAGCGTTTTCATTACACATTGCTTTATGAAAGTTTGTTTGCTATGCTTTGCTTATAGGAAATAAAAACAAACTCAAGCCTGTTGCCTCGATCACGGCTCGGCAACGAGGGAAAAACAAACTCAAGCCCGTTGCCCCGCTCACGGCCCGACAACGAGGGAAAAATAAACTCAAGCCCGTTACCACACTCACGGCCCGACAACGAGGGAAAAACAAACTCAAGCCCGTTGCCCCGCTCACGGCCCGGCAATGAGGTAAAAGTACATTCAAGCCCGTTGTCCCTCTTATAGCCCGATAACGAGGTAAAAGTACATTCAAACCCATTGCCCCGCTCACAGCCCGGCAATGAGGTTAAAATACATTCAAGCCTGTTGTCCCGTTTATAACCCGACAATGAGGTAAAAGTACAATCAAGCCCGTTGCCCCGCTCACGGCCCGACAATGAGGTAAAAGTACATTCAAGCCTGTTGCCCTACTCACAGTCCGGTAACGAGGGAAAAATGAACTCAAACCCATTGTCCTGCTCATCGCTTGACAACAAGGGAAAAGAAAGTGCAAACCTACTGTCCTATGCACAACACCATAACTGGGAGCAGAATCAAACTCATTGTTCGTTGCATAATTAAACATCTATGGAAAGCGAACTTACTAGTATATCTACCTCATACTTCTACAAAGGAATTGAAAATCACTAGAGCCTAGAAATTTAAAAGCATGGTGTGAAAATAAGCTCAAGAGGATGTGTAGAAGATGAAGCAGATAAAAGAGAAGTAATGTTCAAAACTTTACAAGACAAGATACTCTTTCACTCGGAGTTCCCGGCTAAAAGAGTAGGGAGCAATTGATATGCCTTGCAAACTTAGAGAATCACAAGACCTAAAAGAGTTGCCAGACATGGACATGAAGAAAAAAGGCCCAGCAGGTTGTAGGAGATCAAGAAACAAGCCGATGGAGCAAGAGGTCGAGCCGAGACCAAGTGGGGAGGACCTACTCGGTTATGCCGAGTGGGTACGACACTGCTTTAGTTTTTCAGACATAACTTTCTCATATGAGCTCCGATTGAGGTGATTCAAAGTCCTATAGAAATATAAGAGAATTATATACAACTTTTATGTTTTTAGTTTTAAGATATTCGAGCTAAATCAAGGTGTAAATCTGGCATGAAGTTGATGCACCTGCACTATTAAGGCTCAGAGTCAACTATTGAAGGAAGATGGATCTGAACCAAGACAAAAGCCAAAAAGAAGGCATGAACGAGTGGCCCCCCACTCAGTTATGACCGAGTGGCCCCTCACTCGGTTCATGGGGAAACCAAATTTCCCTCACTTTTCATGACCCACTTGGTTATGCCAAGTAGGTACGACACTACTTTGGTTTTTTGGCCATAAATTTCTCATACGAACTCAGATTGATCTAATTAAAATTCCTATGGAAATCTAAGATAATTATCTACAACTTTCATGTCTTTCATTTTGAGAGATTCAAGCTCAATCAATGTGAAAATCAGGAATTAAATTGAGGTATGGGAACTACTCAAAACCGAGCCAAGGAAAAGGGTAAAAGAAGGCATGATCAGGTGGCCCCCCACTCGGTTATGGTCAAGTGGGATTGGGCCAATCTCTCCTCTTTCCCTCTCGGATGGGCCGCAAAATCATCGAAATGGGCCACGAGATTCTCGCCCCGATTCTCGCACGTCTTCTCTCTCTCCTCCGCTATAAATATGAAACCATGCCTTCATCACAAGGTATGCAATTTTGAGTGATTAAAGCATCATTTCATATTTTCTCGAGATTTGACTTAAGCATCGGAGTGTTTGTGCGGGGACCCCTACCCGCATCCTAACGGTGCTCTCGTTTTGTAGGCCACTCGTAGCCCTCAGGTCACTCGGTCACCAAGGCCACTCGTCGCCCTCAGGTCACTCAGTCACCAAGGCCACTCGTCGCTCTCAGGTCACTTGTCACCCTCAGGTCACTTGGTCACCAAGGCCACTCGTCGCTCTCAGGTCACTCAGTCACCAAGGTCACTTGTCACCCTCAGGTCACTCGGTCACCAAGGCCACTCGTCACCCTCAGGTCACTTGGTCACCAAGGCCACTCGTCGTCCTCAGATCACTCGGTCACCAAGGCCACTCGTCACCCTCAAGTCACTCGGTCATCTTGGGCCACCCGATCATCAGCCCACTAGATCATCAGCCTTGTCAGACCATCAGCTCTGTTGGATTACCAGATCTGGACCTCTACCAGATCCAATTGCACGTCAAGATTCTCATCAGTGAAGGCACGACTCCCAAGACTCTTGCATCTGTCTGCAATTAAAAATAAACCGTTGTATTTTGGCAACAACAGCTATGAATGTTTCTTGTTCTTCTCATTTTCTTTCTTGTGAGCTTTGTGGGCGAGGGGGACATGCTAGTGTAGATTGTCAAGTAGGAAATCCTTTTTCTTCTTATTCTTCTGAACAAGCTAATTTTATTTCTTATGGTTGACAACATGCCAAATTTTAATCCCTACTCCAATACTTACAATCTAGGATGGAAGAGCCATCCTAATATTTCTTGGAGTAATAATCAACAAAGAGTACCCCCTGGCTTTCAACAACAACAACAAATTCTGTAAGAGAAGAAGCCAAATTTGGAGGATATGATGACAAATTTTAACAATAGTATAAAGGTAAGAATGCAAAGTTTGGAAACTCAAATTGGACAACTTGCCCAAGCAATTTCTGAAAGACCACAGGGAGGATTGCCTAGCAATACTGAGAAGAATCCAAGGAAATATGCAAAAGCCATCACTTTGTGAAGTGGAAAAGAGCTTGGAAGAGAAGAACAATACAAGGAGCATACAAAAGAAGAAGAAAGTCGAGAGTTTGAGGCTAAAGAAGAGGATCGTGAGTTATCAACGGAGAAAAAAAAGAGTTGTTCTTCTCTTAATTTAAAATCTAACAAACCTGCTCTTCCTTTTCCTAAAAGATTTCTAAAGGCTACTTGGATAAACAATTTTCTAAATTTTTAGAGGTGTTTAAAAAGTTGCATATTAACATCCATCTTCTTGATGTTATTTCTAAAATGCCAAGTTATGCAAAATTGTTGAAAAAAATAATTGCAAACAAAAGAAAGTTGGAGGAATTTGAGATGGTGAAACTTAATGAAGAATGCTTAGCAATTCTACAAAACAAATTACCTCCAAAACTCAAGGATCCAGGGAGGTTTTCTATTCCTTGCACTATTGGTGAAATTAATTTTGATAAAGTTTTATGCGACCTTGGTGTAGAGATGACAAATGGGTCGGGTGGACCATTGGGCCCGCCAAGCCCTCATCCTAGCCCGATACTGTAGCAAAAGGGTAGGGTCGGGCTAGTGCTTTGCGGCTTGACCCACCAAAAATAGGGGTGACCCACCAAAATATCCACCAAAATGAGGGTGGCTCACCAAAATGGCCCGCCTCGCTCGAGGGCCAAATTCGGCTCGACCCACCAAATGGGTGGGCCAAGCGAGAGGTAGGTCGGCTCGCCCATTTTCCATCTCTACCTTGGTGTAAGTATTAATTTGATGCTCTTTTCTATTTTCAGGAAGTTTGGATTAAAAGAACCAACACCCATCACTATTTCTCTTCAATTGGTTGATAAAAGTATGAAATATCTAAAGGGAGTAGTGGAAGATGTTTTGGTAAAAATAGATAAATTTATTTTTCTTGTTGACTTCATTGTTCTAGACATGGAAGAAGATTATGATATGCCCCTAATTTTAGAAAGACATTTTCTTGACACAAGGAGAGCTTTGATTGAAATCCAGCAAGGAACACTTAACCTTAGAATTTATGATGATATAGTTATTTTCAATGTGTTTAAGGCTACGAAACATTCCAATGGCAATGAAAAAGAGTCTTAAGGATATATGGCATTGATGATTTAGTAGAGAGATTAGATGAGCCTATAGAAAATTGTATTACTAACTCTTTTAATGAGTAGGAGAAAATTTTAAATGCTAAGAACAAGGGCGTGGTCGTGGGCTATTTGGGAAAAAAAAAAAAAGTTGTCCATCCAAAAGAGACAAATTGTTGCCTTTCGATGTTTCCTCTTCTTCTTCTTCAAAAGCTTTTCCACTAGGTCATGAAAAGGAAAAGTTGATAAGGGTCTTGAGGGAGCAAAAAGAGGGGATTGGATTGAGAGTTGCTTGCATTCAAGGAATAAGTTCATTAATTGGTGCAAACAAAGTTTTAATGGAAGAAGGATTCAAGCGTTTGTGAAGATGGAGACCTAGTCAAGCTAATGACTATAAAGATGCGCTTGATGGGAGGCAACCCATTTCAAATATTATTTCTTCTTTTTTTCTTTTTATTTCAATTTCTATTAATTTCTAGAATATTTTTGGATTACTTTCTTATTTCATTTTTTTTTCTTTTTAGAACTTTCTTCCTGTAGAAATCCAGCCCTTTCTTTCCAAAAGAATATGCCTAGCATTTTTTAGCAATTCCGAGAAGGCTTACATCAGGGGAGTGTTTTTTTTTTCTCCTCTTTTCTTATGTTTAAACATTGGGGATAATGTTTAATTTAAGTGTGGGGGTGGGAAATTCAATAATTCTTATCTTTTTTATTGCTTGAAAAAAAGAAGAAATATATAATATGCATGAATGATAATTTTCTTCAGAGAAATGTTTTATTTTCATATTTAGACTGATTTCATGTTTCCTATATTAACTTTGGTTCAGTGCATAGATAATTCAAGATTGAGAATTATCCTATTTGATTATTGATTCTAGGTCTAGCTGTGTTAAAAAAAAAGAAATTGATTATGTCATATTATCTTGATAGTTGAAATATATGTTTCTTGACAAAACTCATGGAATTTTGTGATTATGCATGATTGTTTATGTGAGAATAATATTGTGATTATTTCTTGAAACTAGGCCTAAACAGAGTTAAAGTAAAATGGGATGTGAAGAAAAAAAAAAAACAGAAAAAAAAATGTTATTGCTATATATCTACTCTTATGTTTTGAGCTATTTAGTAGTAACTAGGGGTTGGTAGTATGCTCCTGCATCATCATTCATGTCAAACGATGGTTCAAAATATGAGTATGTATATGCATTCTAAACAATTATTTTGGGAAGTAACTGAGTGTCTTCAACACAAAATGTCGACATTCATGTCAAAAGTCAAGTAATGCTTACAAAATATTTATTGAAAAAAAAAACACTCATCCCTATTACTCCTTATGTTTGTGTTAGTGAAGAGAAGTGATTGCAAGAAAACCATTGCATGATTTAATTGTGTCAATTGCAAAGTTTCATGAATTAGTTTTGAAGTATGTATGGAAGCAAGAATGATGATTTTGCATGAGTAATTATTTCAATTAATGCTACTGGATTTAGAGTTGATGTGATAATATGAATAGTAACCAAGTTTGTGATTAAGTATGCATTGATATGTTATCAGATTTTTTGATTTTGGCCTAATGTGAAAATAAAATATTTATTTTTTAATTTATTTTTTGCTTTGCTTGAAGACAAACAAAATGTTAAGTGTGGGGATATTTGATAGGCCTTAACTGTATACATATTTTTATCTTAACCTTATACTATTATTCCTATTTAAAATGTGTGTTTATATGGATTTTATATTATTTTAATTATTTTTGTAGAAATCTAGCAACAGATATTAATTCAAAGATTTGGACGTAAAAAAGAAAAAAAATATTATAATATAATATAAGAATTAATATATAATAAATTGGAAGCAAGAGGCAAGGTAAACATTGAAGTTGAAATTGGAGATGGGCATGGTATATATATAATATTAGATTAATGAGGGAAATTGGTAGGGAATTGAGGAAGAAAATGATGCACAAGAGGGAGGCGACAGAGGAAGAATTGGGAGAAGGAAGCCAAGGCGCACAACAAAGCTGTAAGGCTTGTCCTACACACAGCAAAGCTGCAACACCCACGCACGTACCCAAGTGGAAATGAGCAGTAGCAAGGCGAGGTAGACGCAGACGGATTCGTGCAACCCATATCTGGGCAGGAAGCTCATTTTCTCCATTCAATTTTAGTTTGTATTTTTATTTTAATAATCTTTAGCTAAATTGTTTTAGCTAGGGTTTGGATGGATTTTAATTTTGGGATTATGTAATTATTTGTTTAGTTTGATTCAAAACTTGATTATTATTTGTATGAGAATATAATAAAAGATTGGATACCTTTTAATGATTTATGCATGATTAACTAAAGAATTACTATAAATTAAATCCATAGGCAATATAAATCACATGCTTGACTATGATATTGAGAAATGATTAGCCCATGTGTGGGAATTAAGGAAGCTTAGCCAGTGAATGAAATCCCCTTTCGAGATTAGAGGTTTCCAAAGAACTTAATGCTTATTTATTCTTTTGACATTTGCTCAGAAATTTGACGGTGAAATTGAATTAATAAATGATTAATATGACTTGAGAATAGTTATTAATTAATTGAGTGAAATCCACCATCACATGCAAATAATTATAAAATACTATAAGGGTATTTTTGGTTTTGAATTGGATTGAATAGATAATTACATAACCTAGATTAAATGAAATCTAAACCCTAGTGCATTCATTTATTAGTTTTTCTCATAAAGAATTCATAAAACTTATGCATCTAGAAAACTTAGCATCCAAAATGTTGGGGCCACCTACCAACGCATGGTAAACAAAGTTTTTAAAGATCTATTAGGTAATACCATGGAAGCTCATGTAGATGACATGATTGTGAAGAGCTTAACACAAGAATCACACTTAGAAAAGTTATCTCGGGTGTTTAAAGTGTTCTGGTAATACAACCTCCGACTAAACCCCATGAAGTGTGCCTTCGAAATTCAATTGGGGAAATTTCTAGGATATATGATCATGCAGATGGGAATATAGACGAATCTCGAGAAAATCTAGGTCATATTAGACACAACCCCTCTACCATTTGTTAAGGAAATACAATAGTTAACAGGTAGGGTGGGAACCCTAAATCGATTTTTGTCCAAGTCAGTTGAGAAAAGCCTCACATTCTTTTAAACGTTAAGGTTTGAGAAAGGTTTTGAATGGATGGAGCAATGCCAAGAGTCCTTCGAGGCTTTAAAGGAATATTTGAAAGAAGTTCCCTTCTTCATGCGCCCAACGACTAGAGAATCCCTATACATGTATTTGGGGGTGAGTGACAAAGCTATTAGTGCTGTGCTGCTAAGGAAAGAAGACCAAATTGATTAACCAGTCTATTATGTTAGTAAAGTTTTGTAGGGCCTTGAAACATGATACTCTTTCATGGAGAAAGTAACACTCACTTTGGAAAATGCCTCTTGTCGTACCCTCTCTCTCTCTCTGAGAGAGTTACCTCAGAGAGAAGAGATCTCTCAGGAAGAAAGACCACGAAAGGCCAACTCTCGAAGAAGTCTCTCCGAGAGGACAACAAATCCATTGGACACGTGTCTCAATCAATCATTGGGACCCAGACTTCTATAAAAGGCAAGACACAACACGATTGGCGGGATCCGAACATCTAGTAACCTATCTCAATTCTCTCAAATTTCCTTTTCGAAGTCCTTACATTTCTTCCTACGGCTTTTCCTTTCCCTGTATACTAACTTGACTGTCGAAGGGTTTTCACGGGAGATTGTAACACCCCCTCTCATAGAACTGCTCGAGAAAAGGTGTTACGGGAAAAATAGGTAAAGTAAAATAAAACTCACTGATAAGCTGAAACTGAAATCATCAATAACTCAACTAATCAAAACTGGAAGCGTCTCAATCAACTGAAATTGAACTTTGAGTCAATATAAACGGAAAACCATAAACTATGTCTATGGGAAAATCCCTCAACTGAAATATAAAATAATCCTAAACTAACAAGACACTATAAAATTCCCAAACATCTTTTGTTCTTGAGTGGCTCCACGTACACACACTACTAACCAACACTATTAGGCCCCATATTTGGTACTCCCCTGTTAGGACCTAGAATGGTAAAGAGTACATGGTGAGCTATAAAGCTCAGTAAGTAATAAATTGGAAAGAATAACTGAAACTGAATCGAATAATATCTATACTGATAGCTTACTGATTATTCTTGTACTGAGGGATATAATAATCTCTAGAAATTTTCATTTACAAGATGTAATGCACATAAATTGTAATATAAATGAAGGTATGCAACATTAGCTCATAGGCCCACATAACTATAGTATATACCTCACTGATCTGAATCCTGCATACATAAAAACTGTAAGCATATACTGTGGGCAATAAGCCCCTAGCCCCCTAGTCGTCACTAAGTAAGTAACACACAAACTGAAACTGAAACTGGTGGGATCCCCGCGAACTAGCCGCCCAGCGTGCATAATGCAATGCTCATATACATGCTAGCACACGATATGTAGTGCTCCATAAAAAGTCATGCTCAATGCTCATACCAAGATGTATGCATATAATCCCATAAAATAATGTTGATCATGTCATAATAAAATAATGTTGAACATGATATGATCTCCATCTATATATTGAAATACACTGATTTATGCCTTATGGGCATGTTACATTTATTGTAAATGTCATAAGATTCCAATATTTGAGGATATTTAATCTTTATTTAGCTAATAACTTGGATTGGGGTTCACTAGAAAACATATTCAAAATTCTAAAAAAACCATCCGGATATGAGAGAAGCCATCCAGATATGAATCAAGTCATCTGGATACACTAGAAGCACAAAGAATGAGCTATTCAGATATGCTGGGATGTATTCGGGTATAGCATATGACGTTCAGATATGATTCAGGCCATCTGAATATCTCACAAAGGCATTCGGATGCTACAGGAGACTACTCAAATATGAAATTCAACTTTTGAGAGAAAGGCATCCGGAAATGAAAGGAGGCATCCAGATATGCTAGACCTATCCAGATACATGAAGAAAGCATCTGGATATCATTCATAAAATACTAAAGACTCATCTGGATATCACTCATAGAGAATGATAAACACTTCTGGATACGACTCAAGACATCTGGATATTACTCACAATAGCCACTAGACTCATCCAGATGTGATTGAAACCATCCGGATATCTTATTAGGGCCATCCAGATATCACTCACATAAACTAAACAAACCATCCGGATATGTTCAAACCCATCCGGATGCTACTCACAACTTTTGAAAAAGCCATCCGAATATGAGAGGACTCATCCGGATATCTACATATATATAACCCAGAAACGAACGCTCACAGAGACTATTTTAAAATAAACTTAATCAATACTACACCATTCTGAAAGAAATATTGGGAAAACAAATCCCAATCAACAAGAAACAAAATCATGGATGATTTAATGATTATATTGGGAAGAATTTCTATAAAGAAATCATGCATAACTTGCCAAAATCTCACTGTATACGCATATATATATATGTATCTGCTGGCTGAAAACATAAATCTAAGAACTCAAAGAAGAGATTAAACAATCTGAAAAATATGCTAACATGATCCTGTAATGGAAGGGATTACAGGGAAGAAACTTGCCTTTCGATTCTCTGATCGGATTTCTCAAACGAAACTTGCAAACTCTTTTATGCAAGACACTACTACCTTTTCTTAGCTCTTTATTTTTCACGCGGCGTGAAGAAAATATGCACTTTATGGCTATATATAAATAAAAAGCAACCTTAAAGGCCATCTCATTCTCCTATTATAACTTGGAGACCTTATTCTTAATTAACTTAGATAATTTCCACTTAATCCTTTTCACTCATGGATTTTCCCTTAAATACATAATATCACTAATAAAATTGTAATATCCCATATTTTTCAAAAGGGCTCAAAAGTAATTTTAACATGGGCCATAGGTGAAATTATCAAAAGATTAGGGGCTAAAGTATAATTTCTTACAATTATAAGTATCAAATCGACTGTAGGGAATGCCCCAGAGTGTAAATGTCTATGGAAAATGATATGGTCTTCATGAGTGTCCTGAGATAGGATTTATAGTATTAAAAGAAATGGGAATCAAGACTATTTTTGGTACAACTAAAATATAGCTATGATTTAGGCTGAAAAAATGAATTATCGTAGGGGACTCCCGAAAAATGAATGGAACCTTGAGGGGGCTCCGATTTTTTGTAAGAATCAACCCTAGAGTGATTTCAAGACGAATCAAAGGTTCAAGGATGGCGTAAGGATGAAATTGTCCTTATTAAGTAAGTTTAAAATTATTAATTTTGGGATTTTTCTGTATCGTAATGTAAATTTATTGGACGTTTGAGGGTGTATTTACAAATTAAGAAATTCCTAAGGATAATAAGGATGAAATATGGGGGATTAAATGTGTATTTTCTCATAAGTATATTAGTGTAATATATATATATATATAAGTGTATAATGAATGACAGGTAGTGAGGGATGATATTCATGCATGAGGGGCCAAATTTGCTGTAATTAAGGGACAACCAATTAAAGCATTAGGATAAGAGATTGGGTTAAGGATAAGGATGAGAGATTGACTACAATTATTTGATTAAGTGATGTAATATATATATATATGTTGTGTGTGCGTGCGTGTGTGTGAAGAGGTAGAGGGCTGAGAGCTGTGAGAGCAGCCGAGAAAGAGAGAGAGAGAGGGGGGGTTTGTGAGAACTTGGCCGATGGCCGTGAGAGACCGAGAAAGAGATCAGGGGAGAGAGAGAGAGATCTTCTAAGAGCTTGGGCCGAAGCTATGGCAGCACCGTGATAAGCGCGGGGGGGGGGGGGGGGGGAGGGGCGACGGAGCAACAGTGCGGTGGCGTGAGGAAGTTGTGGAGATGGCCGGGGGCTGGTCGGTTGCAACATGAGGCGCAGCGGGGATGGCCAGAGGCATGGCCATAGCTGACCCACAACAAACAGCAAGCAGGCAGCGATGGCAGCAGTCATAGTGTGGCCGGCGAAGGCGCATGGTGATGTTGGCAAGCGACGACGGAAGTAAGACGGTGGCATCCGCGAGGTGGCAGCGCACAGGTCGGGCATTGCAGGTGTTCGTGCGTAGGCGGGAGGAAGAGGAAGGAGGAGGAAGAAGAAAAAAAAGAAAAGAAAAAAAGAAAAATAAAAAGAACAAAAAAGGAAAAGAAAAATAAGAGAAAAATAGTAGGAAGCTCCCAAAAATTCTAAAAAAGTAGGAAATAGTATTGTATTAATAGTCCAGAGATTTTGGCTAGAAAAATTGATTGAGCACGCGTTTCAAGGTTAGAGCACGCATACCGGGGGAGCCTAAGAGGCTAAGTTAAGGTGAGTAAAATTTCCTAGAAAATTCTAAAAATTGAAGAATGTTATTTTATAAATTGATATAGTGAAATATTTAAGAAAATATTTGAGAAATATTTAATTTGGATTTATTGAGGAAAAAAGGAAGAAATAGAGAAAAAATAAAGAAAATGTAAGAAATTATGGAAAAATAGGTTTGATACTTATTTAAATAAATATGATGATTAGTGTTGTTGTGAAAATACAACAATTTATTTTTAATTGTGGGCAAAGGTAAGAGTCTTCTCACAATGTATTGGGAGTCGTGTCTTTGATGATGGGAATCTTGGTGAACAAGAGAATCTGTCGACCAGCTGAATCTGATAGTCAGGTGAGTCTAGTAGCCCAATGGAGCTGATGGTTTGGTAGGCTAATGGTAGTGCTGATGATCTGGTGGCCTTGGATAACTGAGTGACCCTTGATAACCGAGTGGCCCTTGGATAACCGAGTGGCCCTTGGATAACCGAATGACCCTTGATAACTGAGTGGCCTGCAAAACAAGAGCACTGTTAGGGTGCGGGTGGGGGTCCCTGAGCAAACCCTTCGATGCTTGAGTTAAACCTCGAGAAAAAGTGCAAAATTGTACTTGAATGGCTTAATAGTGCGTACCTTGTGATGAAGACATGGCCTGGTGTTTATAGTGGAGGGTGAGAGGAGCCACGCGACAATCTCAGCGAGAGTTTCGCGGCCTGTTTCGGAGATCTCACGGCCCATTTCAAGGATTTCAAAGTCCATTCGGCTAGGCGCTTGATGACAAGAGGGGATTCACTCAGTCATGACCTAGTGGGCTATGAAAATGGTGGGATTAGCGACCCACTTGGCATAACTAAGTAGACCCCCCACTCGGTTATGCCGAGTGGGTCTTTTTCAGCTCCCTCTTTGCCTTTCTCTTTCTTTTTTATTTCCACGCTAAGGCCCACCTTTAATTCGATATTGATTTGAATTTTTTGGGTATATCAATTGCTTCCTGCTCTTTTAGCCGAGGAAGTTGGTTGAAAGAACATATAATCTTGGGAAAATTTTGCGCATTTCCTGTCATATTTTGATTGATTTCGAAAGATCGTTTGACTGCGTTTGCCCTTTATTTTCTGTATTCATCTGCGAGTCTCAATGCTTTTCTGTCTTTTGAACCCCTATAAATAGGACTCAAGGCTTTCATTTGGTCCTCATGCAATCTTGGATGTGGTGTCTTCAAAGCTAAAACTCCTTTAAGTTTCGGCGCATTTTATACCTCATCACGTTTCAAAGCCCCTTGCGGGAGATGCATGGCCACTCGGTCATGACCAAGTGGGTCTCGGTCATGACCGAGTGGACATGCTGGCTTGACCAAGCCCACTCAGTCATGATCGAGTGGGGGTCTTCTCCCGCTCCCTGCCAGCTATTATTTTGTGCTCTCCTTCCACGGCTTTACGTTTTCTTTATTTCGTACTGAGGCTTTTACTTTGTTTACAGGTGTTGTTTGCTGTGACCCTCCGCCTTGTCCTACTTCCTCAGAATTTAAGTAAGGTAACTTTCTCAAGTCTCTTCAATATGTCGAGGAGAAGACTGGCATCACCACCAGGCCCCGTGCACATTCCCGAAGATTCGAGCTCTCGACTTCATTTTGGAGATTTCGAAAGGGTTTATGATGCCACCACCTCGGGATATATGGTAAGGTATCCTTGCCTTGATGAGCCAGACCCCTCGCAAGTGGATCAAGGCTCCCTTGGTATTCATTTCGCTTCGTTTAAGGTGGGACTCCACTTTCCTTTTCTGCCTTTTTCCATGGAGTGGTTGCGTCATTATGGGATTGTTCCAGCTTAGCTTCATGCTAATGGTTGGGCTCAGCTAGTGGGTTTCTCCATGCTTTGTCATTAGTGGAATGTAGTCCCTTCCTCGATGCTTTTTAGCTGTTTCTATCGGTTGCGAAGGGCTAGTAAAGATTGTCATCTCTACATGCTCCAAAAGATATCTGGCTTCGAGGTGTTTAATGCCCTTCCTAACAAGATCAACCAGTTCGAAGAATGATGGTTGGTAATAGAGCCTCCACTCGAGTGGGATGCTCCCATGCATTGGAATCATCATGATGCTAGCCAAGGGTTCACTCATTGCAAAGAGGTTCGAGGCGTATATCGTCATCCCATTGGGACGCTAATAGCGTAGGGTCCTGTTAACCTGTTGAGCCTCTTGAATTTAGAGAATTTCAGAGTCGCGGGTTGGGAGGTTGTAACGCCAACTGCTCCTCCTCTATCTTCTATGCTGTCCAACCGAGAAATGGAAGGAGTCGTGGAGGAGGAGATGGAAATGCCTGAGCAATCTTCATATCCTCCTTTTGATCCTCAAGAGGAAATCACTCCTAGGGGTAGATTTCCTGTTGCCATTGTCTTCATTGTTATGTTACTGCGTTACTTCCCATACCTAATGCTTTACATTAATATTTGTAGGGATGGCACGATTAGGCAAACTGGTGGAATTACGGAGGCGTCATCGCGAGGAGGAAGCATGTATTACAACAGCAACTAGTACTTCTGATCATCGCGTTGAGGGGTCTACCAGCTCTCGACCTCCTCGCTCGCATAGGCCTGCCGGAGTTTCTCCTCATCGCGATGTTTTTCCTACCATCGTCTCCCGAGAGATGACCATTCAAGCATAGAAGTTCCTTCTCCCATGGAAAGTCCAGCATCAGCTCCTCTTTCACGGGAAAAGCCATTACTGTTCCTTCTCCGGCTCCCAATTCTCAGGGGGGGGGGATGAAGTTCATCTTCTCGATTAGCTGGGAATATGGCCCGAGTGGTGGAAGAATGTCATCGCCCTGTGATCCCTAGCAGGAAGGATCGTCGTCGTCTTGATGGTGAGAAGTCAATGATGCCGTCTCCTATCCTTCCCGTTCCAAGTGAGGTGAAGCATACTATGATTCTTGGGGATGGTATGAAGTTTAGCGGATGGGATTTTCAAGTTTTCCCTGGGGTACTAGAAACAGACTTTGTTTTCAAACTCGGAATTGGTGCTCGTCTTATCTACTCCACCATTCTTCCTTAGGATGAGCGACGATTGGTCGGGCTGTCGAACACCGATAGATTAGATGAATAATGATTCGGATTTGCAATAAGGGTGCAACCCAAAGTCGTCTCCCAACGAACCTCAAACGGATCTGTCAAAACAAGACTAAACGGGGGGGGGGGGGTTTGATGAAAAACAGAAAACAAAATAAACAAGAACACAGTAAATCGAGATGCAACCAGTTGCAACCTTTCCTCCCTACCCGGGTATCATCATCCACTATATAAAGAACCTATTTATCTTTAATCCCCAGATCTAAAAAAAATGCTTGACAATCGTCGAAGACTAAATCGAAACAAATATAAAAATCACAGAATATCTTCTTAATCAATATACAAGTTTCAATTTTTTTAGCACACAGATCTGAAACCGACATGAACAATCGCCCACTAAGTTTATGTTGTTTCTTGCAAACCAATACCCCAATTGAGCCTATTAGTAAAATCTACCCAAGCATCATGCATGCATTCATATGATCGCATAAAATACATACACACTTGAGAAGAAGCAAAGAAACAAAACCATAAGATTAAAGATGAAAACAGATATACAAAAACGTCCAAAGATTCAAACCGGATAAGGAGTATGGCATGCAACCGGTTACAAAATCCTTAGCCTTCCATCTTGATAAGAACAATGGAGAAAAGGAAAATTGGCTACTGTTCACGTGAGAAAAGAATAATAATCCCCTAATGGCCTCTTAATGTGCTTAAATAGAGCTTAGGGAGGAAACCCTAGGTTACCGAAACTTCATAGCTGATTTAGAATAGGATAGAGTGCGTTATGGGCTTTGTCACCTTCATAAAAATTGTATATCAGGAAGATTAGATGAATTTGGGATTTTTAATCACTTGATTTGGATATCGGACGCCCAAGTTATGGCCTTTTAAAGATTCAGCGTCTGTGCAGCTTTCCTAATTTGACCCAACTTTTCGGCCCCAAATTTGAAGCGATGTTTGGAGGCCCAAACGAACTCTGATTTGGACAAACCATCTCATTCCAGAAATCCCAAGAAGTCCTCTAAAATATCTCTGAAGACATCATTCACGTTCTGGAATTATAACTTGGCCAAAAATTTGAAAGAAGCACAGAAGGTCAAATTTATCAGCACACTTTTGGTTTTTCGTCTCCAATCTCCTTGTTTCCCTTCTTGCCATCAAAATTCCTCTTGACCCAGGAAGTCCAAATCTGTACAAAATAAAATAAAATAGTGTGAAGCTCAATCCCTATAAAATAAAATAAAACAAAATCAAGATGAATAAAATGACACAACTAACGTGCAAAAAGACTAAATATGAGGGCTAAATAATATGAAAATATGCGCTCTATCAACTATTTATTGGTAGTAACCATGCCCAGGTTAGGGATGAAGCAGAGCAATTCTTGGTGCAAGGGATTCACGGCATCGTTACCTCTAATGCGAGGCATAGATCATATCGTGAGCAAGTGGATACCTAGATGTTAGAGTGGAGGAATTGCCAATCCACCTGGAACTAAAGTGCTGCGCTCATTGGGCAAAATTCAGGAAAAGAAATGTGGAGGCAAAGCTTGAGGGCATGCGTGTTCAGCTGTTGGAGGTTGTCGTTGGTACCTCGGGTCTTCAAGGAGAAATTCAGGATTTACGCTCTAAGCTGGAGGCCGAAGACAAAAAGAAATTCGGGTTGATGACGAAGCATGAGGCACTTCTACAAGAACACTCTTTACATTTGGTAGAGCTAAAGATAAGTCGTAGGGATGCCCGTGCCATTCGTGCTGATGCGGTGAAGGAATATCATCTTTCTACTGACTGCCAAGATAAGAAGGGGAGGTATGCCTCAAGCTTTTTGAAGTATGAATTTTATCTGGCCCGTGCCTATCTAGAATCTTAGCGTCTGGGAGAGACTTTTCCGGAACTTCTGCTTACTTCCGAAGTTGAGGAATCTACCCAGGTGGACTAGCATCAATATGAGTCGAATGCTCCCATGAGCCCTTCTTATTACTTGGATTCTTTTATGGTGGATGACTTGGAGAATCTGATGGGCCCATGGGATCTTTTTCCCTTCAACTGTGGGGGAGAAGACGTGGTGGACAACCCTGAAGCGATTGAGGAGGATCCTAGCGCAACTGTTGAAGACGTGTCGAATACGAACGAGGTTGAGGAAAGAGAACTTCCAACGGTGTCCTCTGAGATTCCTGCTGCATCATTCGGGTCTACTAGGCATTCATCTCGCAAGTCTCACTCCCGGGAGTAGATCCTCATTGTTATTATTATTTTTTTTTGTACTCTCTATTGTTCTTGCTGCAATAGGAGTTATCGCTTTATTCCTGATATTTATCTTCTCTAATCCCACTCCTTAATGTTTGACTTAATTCTTTAACGCTCACCTTAGTGATAGAAGGTTAGGATTTTTCTTTTGTTCTTGGGCCGTAAGCGGAGCAATGAGCTTGAACTTGTTTTTACCTCATTGCCAAATTGAAAGCGGGGCATCGGGTTTGAACGTATTTTACCTCATTGCCGGGCCGTGAGCGGGGTAACAGGTTTGCATGTATTTTACCGCATTATCGGGCTTTGAGAAAGCCAATGGGGTTTGAACGTATTTTACCTCGTTGTCGGGCTTTGAGCGGGGCAACGGGTTTGAACGTATTTAACCTCGTTGTAGGTGTTTGAGCAAGGCATTGGGTTTGAGCGTATTTTACCTCATTACCGGACCATGAGCGGGGTAACGGGTTTGAACGTATTTTACCACGTTGTCAAGCTTTGAGCGAGGCAGCGGGTTTGAACTTATTTTACCTCATTGCCGGGCTTTAAGCGGGGCAACAGGTTTGAACGTATTTTACCTCATTGTCGGGCTTTGAGCGGGACAACTGGTTTGAACATAATTTACCTCGTTGCTGGGCTTTGAGCGGGGCAACGGGTTTGAATGTATTTAACCTTGTTGCTGGGCTTTGAAGAGGCAACGGGTTTGAACGTATTTTACCTCATTGCAGGGCTTTGAGCGGGGCAACAAGTTTGAACGTATTTAACCTCATTACTGGGCTTTGAGCGGGGCAACGGGTTTGAATGTATTTTACCTCGTTGCCAGGCTTTGAGTGGGGCAACGGGTTTGAACTGGATTTCTTGAGTTTTCTTTCTGTAGGAAAATAATGCGAGTAAAATACTACACAAAAATAAAAGTAATGAACACATAAGCAATTTTACGTGGTTCGGCCAAATGTGCCTACATCCACAACCCTAATTAGGGCTTATATTATTGTAGATACTTTGTCAGGTATTGCGTTCATATACAACTTGAGATAATTCAAATTTCACGTTTTCTCGAGGGTTTCTCCTGAAAGTGTCTGTAAAATGCAGGTGTTGGGACCAATCAACTTCTGAATGCGGTATGGCCCCTCCTAATTTGCTTGTAACTTTCCATCATCCTTGAGCGCGTTAGTCACAGCAGACCTTCGGAGTACTAGATCCCCTTCTTCCATGGGCTTATTCCTTACCCCGAGAGTTATAATAACTGGTGATTCTTCTTTAATAAGAGGTTATCCTCATGGCAACGTTATCCTACTGCTCCTCAATCAAATCCAAATTTTCTTGCAATGCTTCGAAATTCCTCACACCGTTCTCTTCCTCATATGCCATCAGCCTAGGAGACTTCGCTGCAATTTCAATGGGAATTAGGGTTTCTATTCCATATACTAGATTGAATGGAGTTTCACCAGTAGTGATTCGACTAGTTGTTCGATAGGCCCACAAGATCAATGGTAGTTCGTCAGCCCATGTCGCCATGGCTCCTTCAAGGTGGGTTTTTAGTACATGTAATATAGTTCAGTTATTGACCTCAGCTTGCCCATTAGCCTGGGGATATGCCACTGAAGCGAATTGTAGTCGAATCCATAGGTCGTTACAGAATTTTCTAAATGAGTCACAATCAAACTGCTTTTTGTGGTCTGTAACGATAATTCTTGGTACCCTAAACCAGCACACTACATCTTTCCATACCATTGTTTCTACTTTTCTTGCTATAATGGTGGCCAATGCCTCAGCCTTGATCCATTTGGTGAAATAGTCCGTGGCTATCAGTAAGAATTTTCTTTGCTCTGCCCCACTGGGCGAATGGTATAGGCTGGAACGCAGGTTGTAGATAAGATATCGGGGCATATTGGATTGGGGCATGCCGCTGGCATTTGTCACATGATTTAACTTTCTTTAACACATCTGATCGTAATGTGGGCCAAAAGAAACCGACCCTCAAGACTTTAGCAGTTAACGCTTTTGCTCCCAAATGTTCTCCACATACCCCGCTATGGGTTTCTGCCAGAGTATATTCGGCTTCTTGGGGACCCAGACACTTGAGAAGAGGTGTAGTGTAAGCCCGCTTATACAATACCCCATCTATAATGGTAAACCTTGCAGCTCGTCTCCTAAGTCTCCTTGCATCTTGTGGATCATCGGGCAGTTCATTGCTAGTTATGTAATGGTAGAGGGGCGTTCGCCAATCTATTCCTGCTTCAACACATGACACTTCTTTCTCCTCAATGCTCGGTTGATGAAGCACCTCAACAAATACTGTTCGCCTAACCGTTTCTTTAGTGGATGCTAGTTTGGACAAAGCATCAGCGTGTCTGTTGAGCGATCGATTTATTTGTGTTAACTGAAAACTCTGAAACATCTGTGCCAGGCTTTTTACCTTGAGCAAGTATTGTGCCATCACCTACTCTTTGGTTTCATACTGCCCATGAAACTGTTGAACAATCAATTGGGAATCACTATAGGCGATCAATTGTGTTATCTCCAATTTTCATGCCAATCTTATTCCTGCAATCAATGCCTCATACTCTGCCACATTATTGGTGCTTGGGAAAGCAAATCGTAGAGAATATTCTAATGTTTCTCCCTCGGGGGTACAAGTACTATCCCAGCGCCGCTTCCCTGCGAGCTAAATGCCCCATCCATAAACAATAGCCATTATGTTTCCACATTTTCTCCCATTTTACTAGAGTGCATACATTCCACAATAAAGTTAGCCAATGCCTGCCCCTTTATAGCTTGCTGAGGTTGATACTGGATATCATATTCACTCAACTCAATGGACCATTTGGTAAGGCAACCAGAACATTCAGGCTTTTGTAAAATACTCCGTAATGGTTGGTCTGTAAGTACGATGATTGAATGAGATTGGAAGTAAGGCCTCAATTTTCTGGAGGCGTTTAGTAGAGCTAACGCCACCTTTTTAGCAAAGGGGTAACGTGTCTCTGGGCCTTGTAACACCTTGCTAACATAGTATATTGGCCGATCCACCTGTCCCCAGGTATAAGTATAATGTCTCTCAAGTTTCTAGACGTGTCAATAGGGGAACTTCTTTCAAGTACTCCTTTAATGCTTCAAAAGATGTCTGACATTGTTCTGTCCACTCAAACTTTTTCTCGGTCCTCAATGTTCATAAAAATGGGAGCTCTCTCTCAGCTGACTTGGAGAGAAAACGTCGGAGGTTTACCATCCGTTCAGTCAGTCGCTGAACTTCCTTGGTTGATGTTAGCGGTTCCATATCCAGTATTGCTTGAATTTTCTCGAGATTTGCCTCGATCCCCCTTTATGTGATAATGTACCCTAAGAATTTTTCAAACTACACTCCAAAGGCACACTTTGTTGGATTTAGTCGCATTTTGTATTGTCTAAAGACTCCGAGCACCTGCGCTAGCTTTTTTACATGTGATTCATTCTCTCGACTTTTCATAATCATGTCGTCAACTTACGCTTCCATTGTGTCCCCCAGTAATTCTTTAAAGACTTTATTCACCATGCATTAATAAGTGGTCCCAACATTCTTGAGCCCAAAGGGCATGACTTGGTAACAATACGTCCCATTTTCGGTGATAAACGACGTTTTCTCCTGATCTGGAGGATACATCATTATTTGGTGATACCCCGAGAAACCATCCACAAAGCTCTGAAACTAGTACACAAACGTTTCATCTATGAGACAGTCGATCCGAGGTAGTGGGTAAGAGTCTTTGGGGCATGCTTTGTTGAGATTGGTAATGTCCACACACACACGCCATTTTCCATTAGACTTTGGCACCATAACAACATTGGCCAACCATTCAGGATATAATACTTCTTGAATGAAGCCTGCCCTTAGCAATTTATCAATTTCTTCTTCCAATGCTGTAGCCTATCAGGGGCAATGTTTCGCTTCTTCTGTCTGACTGGCTTGAACTGGGGATCTACATTCAAATGGTGACGTATCACTTCTGGACTGATCCCTAGCATGTCTTTTGGTTTCCAAGCAAATACGTCTAAATTTTCCTGCAGGCATTTCACAATCTCTTCTTTTATATGTTCCGGAAGTTGTGGGCCAACATATGTTAATTTCTCAGAATCAACTTCACTCAAATGCACTGCCTCTAATTCTTCAACAGGTTGAGGCTTGTGAGCAATTCCCTCTTCCAAGGATTTATGTATAGCCTTCTCTGTGATAGATAAGGTTTCTTCAGTTCTCTTTCCTTTTGTAGATGACACATAATAGGTTCGTGCCTTCTTTTGGTCTCCCCGAACCTGTCCAACTCCAGTGGGCGTAGGGAACTTCATCAATAAGTAGCATGAGGACATCACAACCCTCATATCATTGAGTAGTGGGAGGCCCAGAATCATGCTGTATGCCACCGAGGAGGTTTTAACCAACATAAAATTCGCTTGTTGAGTCACGATTTGGGGATCTACACCCAACGTGATGGGTAACTGAATAGACCCTGCAACTGTGACTGCTTCCCCTGTGAAGCTGTATAGAGGTGAGGACACTTTTCTTAATCGATCATGAGATAAATGCATCTGCTCAAAATAATTCCAGTAGATCAAATTAACAGAACTACCACTGTCTACCAGAATTCTACTGATGGGGTGTTTGGCCACGACTGCTAAAATAACCATTAGATCATCATGCGGGAGTATTATATCACCTCGGTCGGTAGGGGCATATGTAATTGTCTTTTCATCATCTCTAACTTCCATCACTGAATTAACCTGGTAGGCTTGATGGGCATATGCCTTTTGGGAGGCCGACGTGTCCCCACCTAGGGTTTCCCCTCCTGAAATGACGTGAATGGCTTGTTGAGTTGGCTCATTGTCTAAATGAGGATCTTGCCTGCAATCCCTTCCTCTCTCTTACTGCCTTAGGTTTTGCCTTTCATGCCCATCATGCCTGTCTTCCCTTTGTCGGGGCTCTCGGCCTTCTTCTCCTTCATTTCTCACATATCTTTGTAGGTGCCCCTCTCGAATGAGCATTTCGATCTGATTCTTCAGTTCTCTGCAATGATATGTGGAATGCCCCCGAGTTCCATGGTATCTGCAATACTCCTCTTGGTTTTTCCCCATGGGTCCATCAACTTTGTGGGGTAGTTTAAGGAGTCATTTCCCCTCTACTACTACTAATATAGTTGATCGTGGTTGTAGAAGCTAAGAATAATGATTAAACTGAGGTCTAGGTGTATCTGCCCTCTTAACCCTTTCCTATCATCGTACTAACTCTTCTTCCCCTTCATGTTCTTTACTCTTTCGTTCTCTATCTTCATTCCCCCCCCCCCCACATTCCTCATGATCTCAGTATGGAGGATATACCTGTTTGCCCTGATAAACAAATCGGCTAGGGACATTTGTAATGACCCGCTCCCATTTATGGGCATCACCGGTAAATAATCGATCGGATTACTCACCCGACGAACCACAATTGAAGGGTTGGACTATGTTTGAACAAGAAACGCCCTAGGTGGGAACTAGGCTTCGTCCTTCCCTTCACTCCACTCAGGAATCGGTCCCAACTCAAACAAGAAACACAGTGGACCGAGACCCGAACCCGAGTGAGTCTCACCTCTCTTCAGCTTGCCCCATAGCAAGCCAAAGGTGACCCAGGCATAAAGCTAGCATAACAAACATCTCGCTGAGTATTGGGGATTTATGAGAGCATACCTTGCTGATCTTTACTTGGTCCGAACTTGGCTTCAACAAATCAAGCCACATATAAATCACGCAGACTCACAATCATCTAACACACTGATGATTACAACAATTAGATACATCTAACGCTCATCAATACATACATTTACTCACAAGGGTATACATACACAACACCCCATGGCTACATACAAGAGGTAATAAAATACACAACTCAGGTAACACCGCTAGTTGCCACAATAGCCTCTCGGCACCATCCTTGCTTGCATATGGTCTTGCATCATCTACAACACGAGGTAAAACCTCATGAGTCATAAAGACTTAGTAAGGGTGCAATGCATGTAAATATGAATATAATCATGTTTATGTATGTCAAATGCATGCAAATGAGGCTAAGCCCACTCATCCTCACAACCCACTAAGGTTTGAGGCATCAACCTATTAGCCCCCACCACACTAGTCCTCCATATGGCCATAAGTCCACTAGGTCTTGCATTACACAAGATATAACCACTACATGCCAATGTAACATAAAAACATTATCAAACATATTTACCAACTTGCATGGCCACCTTCACATGGGGTCGTCCCTTACCTGGCTCGAAACCTCTTCTCTGCCTCAGCGAGAACGCCAATCCGAACTCCGAACTCTTCTAGGATCTCCGCCTCCCCGGTCGAACCTAGAGGCAAACACACAAAACCCCAACTCCATTAACATCCGGCATTCAACCGATGCCCTCAACTACGCCGTATACCACAAAACCCCCGACAACAACTTCAAAAAAAACAACCCCAACCAAGGCATAAACTAATCAACTGATCACATTTCATTATCTCACATAATGAAAATATTTTGAAAAGAAGAAAATCGATTAGACACCCACACCAGCGTTAGCTCTCGAACTGCCACTTGCACCTAAAATCTCGATCTCAAGCCTCTGACACGCTCCTCGTGACCCGAAATATTTTCCAAACTTTTTCTAGAATTTTCTGGAATTTCCTCCTTTTTTTCCAGATTTTTCCCAAATTTTCTCTATTTTCTTTTTCTTTTATATTTTTTTTCTCTTCACCTTCTTCCCCCTTCTCCCGCGCACACTCCTTCTTCTTCACTGAACCTACGCGCACAGCGCGCCTACCATCGCTGCTCGGCCTCCACCGGCCACCGCGACAGCTGCTGCTCATCACCACCGGCCGCCCTGAACGCTGCATGACCGCCGCCACAAGCTGCCTTCGCCATTGCTAGTTTCTCCCATGCCCGCACGCTGCTTGCGAGTTACAGCTTCCATGGACGACCTCAGCCTCTACTGCTACAACAGCCATCGCCGGCCACCTTGCCTTCCATTGACACCGCTGTAGCTTCTTCAGGCCTCCGAAACCGCCGCCATCAGCTGCTCCAGTTTCACCCAACACCTCAACCGCCATGGCTGCCTTCTTTGCACATCGGCCATGGCTGTTCGGCTATCCAGCTCTCTCTC
The DNA here is from genome assembly GCF_014633365.1 of Diospyros lotus. NCBI lineage: Eukaryota > Viridiplantae > Streptophyta > Magnoliopsida > Ericales > Ebenaceae > Diospyros > Diospyros lotus. The sequence goes on from NC_068350.1 coordinate 20,600,140, forward strand.
TCTCGCAATCTCTCTCTCTCTTGCACTCGGCTCCTCCCTCCCGAGCTCTTTGTTTCCCACTCTCTGTTCGGCCATTTCAAAATTTGAAACGTTCATAGCACTCACTCATGCTATATATATACATATATAAATATATATATTATATATTAACCCCCCACAACACATTAATTCCACTTAGGAATTTTAATTACACTTGAGGATTTTTATAAATAGCACTTGAACCCTCTAATGCTTTAATTAATTACTCTTAAGCCACTTAAAATCTCGCTTTTTCCAAAATTAATAACCGACACTTTCTCGGGAATATCGATTTCATCCCTACGCCTAGATGGGACCTTTACTCCACCTGAAAACACCTAAGGGTTGGCTTACTCATAAAATCGAACCACCCCTAGGGTCCCCTCAGCTTCCAGGAGGTCCCCCCAACTATTCAGTATTGGCACCCACTCGGGTTTATACAGAATTTATTCCAAAAAGTATTCTCGGTCGGACCGCTTCCAGCTTCACTATCCTCATCTCGAGACTCTCATCAATCTCTTGCCCTCTTTTCTGGACATCCAAGTCCCGAGTCACTCCCTGCCATCAATTTGACAATTTTATTAATTAATTTATCGAGATTGACCCTTGGGCTTTCTAGACCACCCGAGGTCCTGACAAAATAATCCAAATTTATTTATTTATTTTTTAATACCATGTAATACCGGGTATTACAACATTGGAGGGTCTAAGGAAGTGACTCTTGAAAAGAGGCAAGCCATGTCCCCTGAAACATGGCGGACACTACTGCCTGGGCCGGCAGATCGGGAACTTCAAGAGTGGCATTGCGAAATCTATCCACAATTTGACGTAAGGATTCTTTGTTCCCTTATCGTATGCTGAGCAAGTATGTGGCGTCCATTTTCCTTTGACTGTTAATCACAAAAGCCTTGATAAATTTTGTTCTAAGCTACCCAAATGATGAAATGGAGGTTTTCGGTAAGCTGTTAAACCATGTTCGAGCGTGCCCTGATAGTGTTAAGGAAAAGGCTCGGCACATTATGTCGACGTCCCATCCATGCAATATCATCAGTGACTCATAGTTTTGAACATGATGGTACGAATTGTCCTTTTCTAAGTAGGGGGTGATTTGTGGCATTTTGAATTTTCGGGATAAAGGCCTCTCCAATATATCTGTAGTAAAGGGGTATTTTCTGCGTTGGTGCTCCTCTATTGCGGGGATTAGCTTTTTTCGCTCAAGTACTTCTTCAACTAATCTTTTCATGTCATCACGCATGCTAGCTGATGTTTGGTTATCATGTCTTGTTGGCATGTTGGCCATTGTTTCATGATATCTTCGCCTTTGGGAGCTTCTAGCCTTGTTTTCCATTCTTGGTTTCTTATTTCTTCGGGGCGTGGTATGAGGGTTCTTCCTTAGTGGTGGTCATCTAGGCCTATCCTCCTGATGAGGAGTAGATCGGGAATGAGAATCGGGAGTGGCCTCCTGGTGAGAATCAGCTCCCACCTCGGGCTGAGGCTCAGGCAATGGCATAAAATTGTTCAATGTATCGGGCAATGTCCCTCCAGGCATCATTCCTTAGAGTATGCCTACCATGTCTTGAAGTGCTTGCATGCCCTCAACATGTTGTCTCAATGCTTCATACTCTTCCCAAGGAACCGTATGCGGTGGCTGTCGTGAAGTCCCCGCTTGATCAGTGGGAAGTGATCCTGAGCTAATGTTAAGTGGAGGTGGGACTAATTGGTTCCCCACTTGTTCACTCGGGGAAACGGAACAATCACCTCTTTGGGGTTGAGCATTATAAGGGGGCAAAGGTGCTCCTTGTGGGTCAGAATCTAGAATAATGGGAGGCGCACCCTGTTGTTGAGAATTTCGTGGTGGTAGGCATATTTCTACACCTTGAGAGAGAGTTCATCGGTGTCCACGGGTGTTTGCCGTTCTTAAGTTGACTTTTTGTTTTGCGTTTCCCACAGACGGCGCCAATTGTTATTGTCAAAATACAACAATTTATTTTTAATTGTGGGCAGAGATAAGAGTCTTATCACGATGTATTAGGAGTCATGTCTTCGATGATAGGAATCTTGGTGAACAAGAGAATCTATCGAGAGGCTAAGTTAGAGCACGCATATTGAGGGAGCCTGAGAGGCTAAGTTAAGGTGAGTAAAATTTCCTCAAAAAATCCAAAAATTCAAGAATGTTATTTTATAAATTAATATAGTGAAATATTTAAGAAAATATTTGAGAAATACTTAATTTGGATTTATTGAGGAAAAATTGGAAGAAATAGAGGAAAAAATAAAGAAAATGCAAGAAATTATGGAAAAATAAGTTTAAATATTTATTTAAATAAATATGATAATTAGTGTTTTTGTCAAAATACAACAATTTATTTTTAATTATGGGCAGAGGTAAGAGTCTTATCACGAAGTATTGGGAGTCGTCTCTTCGATGATGGGAATCTTGGTGAATAAGAGAATCTGTCAAGCAGCTGAATCTAACAGTCAGGTGAGTTTGATGGCCCAACGGAGCTGATGGTCTGGTAGGCTGATGATAATGTTGAAGATTTGATGGGTCTGATGATTTGGTGCCTTGGATAACCGAGTGACCCTTAATAACCGAGTGGCCCTTGGATAACCGAGTGACCCTTGATAACCGAGTGGCCCTTGATAACCAAGTGACCCTTGATAACCGAGTGATCCTTGATAACCGAGTGACCCTTGATAACCAAGTAGCCCTTGATAACCGAGTGACCCTTGATAACCGAGTGGCCTGCAAAACGAGAACACCGTTAGGGCGTTGGTGGGGGTCCCCGCGTAAACCCTCCGATACCTAAGTTAGACCTCGAGAAAAAGTGTGAAATTATACTTGAATGGCTCAATAGTGCATACCTTGTGATGAAGACATGACTTGGTATTTATAGTGGAGGGTGAGGGGAACCACGTGATAATCTCGGCGAGAGTTTTGCGGCCTATTCCGGAGATCCTACGACTCATTTCAAGGATTTCAAAGTCCATTCGGCTAGGCGTCTCATGATGAGAGGGGGCCTACTCAGTCATGACCAAGTGGGCCATGAAAATGGTGGGATTGGCGACCCACTCAGCATAACTGTGTGGATACCTACTCGGTTATGCCGAGTGGGCCTTTACTCAGCATAATCGTGTGGACCCCCACTCAGTTATGCCGAGCGGGTCTTTTCAGCTCCCTCTTTTCCTTTTTCTTTCCTTTTTATTTCCATGCTGGGTCCCACCTTTAATTCGGTATTGATTTGAATTTTTTGGGTATTTCAATTAGGGTGCTTTGAGACTTAAGTTGAAGTGACTTGTAAGAATTTTGATATTGGCACTCAAATCAAGATGATGCACATATTTTGAGGTAAGCCACAAATATCGAGATAGCCCGATAAGCTTCAGAAGGTAAGTGGTACTTTCTAACTGGATTTAGTTTTATAAAAATGCTTGATTTTGAAGTGGTTCGACCCAAAATCTGATTTTATGTAAATGATTTTGTCATGTTGTCATGCCTTGATGTGAGTATGTCATGTAGATTGCATTTACATGTTTCGATTTATGAAATATGCATATGAGCATGATGAGATTCACGGTCATACGTTACATGGGTTTGGGATTAGGTACTGGCGTTATTGCTTTGCCAAGGGTGCCCCCATACACCCCGGTCTGGCAGGGAGACTGTAAAAATGGCGAGTAATCATAAGGTGCAGTCGACCCAAACATGAGAGTTATGATGTTATGTGCATTGCATATATACATGAGCATTAAATGTTTTGTTCCCTTACTTAGATGATTCATCTTCTAACTTGGGCTTTGCCCCTGGAATATTTAAACGTTTCAGATGAAGATTGTAGCAGAAACGAGGATGAATGGGGCATGAAATGGCACTTAGCAAAGTGCACGATGAGTTGAATGTATGTTATGTAGCCCATGTATTTAAGTTCTACTACTTTAAATTCTGAACGTTTTGAGGAATGATGATGTATAGTCTCATTTATAGTTAATGATGATGTATAACCTTATTTATGGTTAATGAGAATGTAAGAATTGATTTATGATTAATGTTAAGATGTTAGGTTCAATTCTAGCTTCCACATTTAATGTTTGTGTTGATTCTCTTTCGAGATAAATGTATGGAAATTTTGGGATGATATGGTTTAGTTTTAGTAGTATTGAAAAAAAAAATTATTATCCAAGAATTGTCCTAAGTTATAGCGCGCTCGAAAAATGGGGCATTACAAAAATAATTCCCAATAATAGGAAATTATTATTTAAAACTCTAGAATTACCTTCATGCCCTTGCATTTATTTTCCAAATAATTAAATGCCATTAAATGTTATTCTTCTCCTTTAAAAAATTCTAAATTACCACATTAAACAATTAATTGGAAAAAATGCTTTTAAATAATTCTAAATAAATTTTAGACCCTTTAACAGGTCGTTACAGAGATCCTTCCTGTAAGCCTTCTAACACTTATTTTGTGTTGTAGCTCCTCTGGAAGTCGAGATGAGATCAAGCGTGTCCCTCTGAGAGAACCCTTGTTCTCTTCGAGGCCCCTAAAACACCCTCTCGGAAAAGGTACCTTTCCTTTCCAGAAGCCAACCTATTCCTCTTTGAGAGATGTATCAGACCTTCTACGAGAGCTGTCAGTAGACCCGGGCACCTGGCCAACTAATCTCTCTGAGAGGCCCAACTTTTCTCTCCATGAGGAGCCCTCTCACCGAGAGACTAGCCAAACCAGCTTCTCTCCATGATATGCCTTCTCTTTGAGATACTATTTCTCTTTACGAGGTGCCAGCTCTCTCTGGGAGGCCAACTCTCTCTATGAGGTGCCTTCTCTCCGAGAGAGCTCTTTCGATGGCTATGCCTTCGAGCGAAGTATCTTGCAAAAGCCAAAATGTTCAGTTACTAAGTGGTCAATTAAATTGAGTGAATATGATATACAGTTTCAGCCAAGGCAAGCTATAAAGGGGCAGGTGATAGCTGACCTCATAGTTGAGTGCACACCCACTAGTGAAGCAGAAATAGAAAATCAATCAAAATGGTTGATGTTTGTTAACGAGGTAGCTAGTTTGCAAGGAAACAATGCCAAAATAGTTCTCATTCCATTGGAGGGGGAGGTATTGGAATACTCCCTACGATTTGCATTCCTCAATTCGAACAATATGGATGAATGTGAAGCATTGATTCCTCGAATGAAGTTGGCTCGGAAACTTGAGATGACTCAATTAATGGCTCATAACGACTCCCAATTGATTGTCCAACAATTCCACTGGCAATACGAGATAAGGGAGCCAATTATGGCACATTATCTACAAACACTACAAGAAAAAATCCCATTTGATATAGATTTTTCGACCAATTTACCGACAGAATACTAATTTCGTGATAGAATTTTCGACAGAATGTGTTGGTCGGAAAATAGCTTGTTGGTAATTTTTATCGACGGAATACTATGTCGGTCGCAAAAATACCGACCGAGTGAGCAACGGATTATATTTTCGTCGCTAAACTAATGAAATGCATTTAATACCAAATTAGCGATCGATATGTAACACCCGGTGTTACCAGTGTTAAGAGAATAAGAAAGGAAGTGAGAAAATTTTCAAAAATACCCTTAAGGAGGTGATGAATCCTTGAGAATATGGGTGCCCTATGAAAGGGACATTTTGGTAATTTAGATAGTGAAATCCAACAAAGGGTAATTTGGTAAATTAAAAATAATTCCTATGTAGAATTAGGTGTGTAAGTGAATAAAATCCCAATTTGGTATTTATGTGGAGATATATGGGATTAATAAATTCACAAAGGGTATTTTGAAAATTTTGGAATTTATTTCCAAAAAGGAATTTAATTATGGAAAATATTGGGAAATGGTGGATATTCAATTATATGTGAAAATAATTATGTTTCTCTAAATTGGCGAATTAATATGGTAATGCCACATGGATGACCAAGGTAAAGAATTGGAAGCCAAGTTTGTGTCTTAGAATGACACTTGGCATAATCTTGGAAATTTGAGAGAAAAAAAAATTATATATTAGAAATGTGGGAGCATATATATATGTGGATTTATGAGTTGGAGAAGGATTTAATTAAATGCAAAAAGAAATTATTTTAGTCTTTCAAACATTTAATGAGAGGCATGATGGTGTTGGATTAAAAGAAAAATCCAAAAGAAAAAGAATTAGTCATGCATTAATGGTGGAAAATGGTCCCATTAAATTAAATGGGAAAGAAATTATTTATGTCTCTCAAGTGTGATGGTTATGAAAAGGGTCTCATTTAAGTAAATGGGAAATAAATGGAAATTTCAAGAATCCAATGGATGAGATGTATTCTTGAGAAAGAGAATTAATCCAAGGGTGGGGATTTAAAGAGAAGTAATGGCATGGATTGCCAACATATTAAAAGTGTGCTTCCTTTTAATTGTGGAGATGAAGTCTTGTAAAGGCAAAAGTAATCCAATGGGTGAGATTTAAAGGAAGGAAATGGCATGGATTGTGTTTCTTCCAAGAGAGATGTATTTAATCTAAAGAGATGGATGGTTGGGATTTTCTCTCAAAAAGCAATTGGAAATCAAAGGCTAAGATGAAGTCTTGAAATGGAGATTTCAAGACAAGAGTAGTATTTAAAGGGAAAGTAAGCCTTTGTCTCAAGTTTTGCCATTTCTAAGAGAGAAAGAAAGTTGAAGGAAAGAGTTGTCTTCCAATGAGAAGAAAAGAGAAGAAAAGAAAAGGAAGAAGATGAAGGTAAGGGTTCTTCCTTAGTCTAATAATCTTTTTATTTCTCTTGAATGGTAGTAAGTTTCTTTTGGGATACCATCTTAGATGGGAGAAAATGAAGATGGAAGCTCTCTTGAAATGAAGATTTAAAGGTTCAAGAATGAGGTAAGGGATGGCCCCATGTGGAGGAGGCCTTGCATTTCATTGTAAGTAGGTTGCATAAATTTTTATGTATCTCTTTGCATGCTTTACTTGTACATGAGACCTATGGCCATGGGGGTGGGAAAGAAGTGGTAGGTTGATGCCTTAAACCATGTTGGGTTGTGAGGATGGAATAACCTAACCATGCTTGCATGCATTTGCCATTACATAGTCTTGTTATGCTTGTATTTACTTTGCATATGCACCCTTACTGAGCTTTGTGGCTTATGAGGTTTTACCCTCCCCTTGTAGCTTGTTCTTATGTCAAAGGAGAAAAGGGAAAGTGCAAGCTTGTGGTTGAAGCTCATGGTGTATTATTCTTTTGTTGTAAATTTTGGCTTAAAGAAGCCTAGGCATGTCATTATTTAATTTGTGGCTTTATGGCTTGGGGAAGCCTATTTATTGTAAGTGCTTCATGTGATATAATTTAAGGGATTGAAATGGCTTGTGAAGGCCTAGAACCATGGATGCAATTTATTTGGAATAAATCATGAGGTTGGAGAAAATGAATTTTTGTTGTGAAAATAGGCTTGGGAATTGAAAATGGGGAGATTTTCAATGCATTTTTTTTTTAGTATTATTCCTGGAAAAAAAAAGAAAAAGAAGTGAAGGAGTAGCAGGGGGCAGCAAGCAGTAGCTGTAGGGCCGTAGGGAGCGGCCGCGTGCGCGCGGCATGCATGGCCAGCACCCAGCGGGGCCCCGGGGCGCACTGTGGGCCCCGCCGACCGAATTTTTTTAAAAATTCCAAAAATTGGGGAAATTGGGTCATTTCTAAATGGATTTTGGGTCCCAAAGGAAATTTCAAAATAAAGGGATTTTTAGGGCATTTTGGAGAATAATGCCAAAATTTTGGAAAATTGAAAATTATGAGTTTTTCCTCCTAAATTGATTATCAATCAATGGGTTGATTTAAATGGTGATTTTTATGTAGCCTCGTAAAATTCTTGGTTTGAAAAAGAATTAAAAATAATTGAGAAAATGGCGGTTGGGCATCTTCATGAATTTTCTTTTCAACCAAATGCGATGCTGTTGAAGCCCAATTCTATTAGGGAATCCTGGAGGTTGAGGGAAGGGAAGGACGAGCCTAGTTCCCACCTAGGGCCTTTCGTCTTGAAACATGGTCCACCCTTCACCAAAGGCCAGGCAAGTGGACAATTCGGGTAATTGTTCACGAGTAACACCTATAAGTGGGAGCGGGGCGTTACACGATATATCTTGATAGTATTTTGCGACTGAAATTATCGACGACTTTTCAGTCTCTAATTAATTAGTCAATTTTTAAAAGAGATAAATAGTAGAAATTTTATCGACTGAAAATTCGTTGCGAATCTGTCAAAAATATTGTGCATGTAAAGGTGAATCGGGTTTAATTTGGCAATTAAACTTGGCTCGGGTATAATTTGGCAATTAAACTTGGACCGGGTATAATTTGGCAAGTAAACCTATCCCAGGTATAATTTGGCAATTACACCTGGCCTGGGTTTAATTGCGCAATTAAATTTAAAAAAATCATATTAAAAACTGATATGGTAAATTATCAAAATTTTATGTATAAATCAAAATAACACTTGCATTAATATTCATCATTAACTATAAAAACATTATGCCAAAAATATACATGCACATCTAACAGAAGACAAGTCTAAATGTTCCTAGTATGGCTACTGTGGAGGTGTAGTAGCAGCACTTGATCCATATCCTGCATCTCCCATACGCTGCAACACACGTTGAACGATGATCTCTACAACATTATCTATGGCGCCCCCTACAATAGCATGCACCATCCCAGACACCTCATTACGCAATTAAGTCATATCTGCATGGGCTATTGGAGGCGGCGGAGGTGGTGGTGGCCCTGTAGACCGAGAGGAGATAACATGAGCTTCTGAACCCATGCCATATACACGACCCTTTTTTCTACCTCCAACAGCCTGCACCCAAAGACTGCTATCATCAATAGTTTGCTCTGTGTGTTGGGAACCATCACTTCCATCCTCTTGGACTAGGTCCTCCTCATGTGCTTAAGATGAAGCTGCTTGTTCCAATGCCTGAAATTCATCCTGTAAAAGTTGTGGTTAGCTAATGAATAATTAGTAGGAAAGCTAATTTCATAAATATTAAAATTGCAACAAGATAAGTAATGTGTACTTATGTACGTAGTTTTTGATCTTCTATCAATAAATTCTAACATGCCCTTTTTTTGTGTGGGTATCACAAAATAAATGAGATGTAGTAGGCTCAACACCATGTTCTTTAATCTACAATGAAAAACGTTATTCATACAACTATATTTATATAGAAAAATAATCAAGTGAAATGAATAAAGGAAAAAAGGAAATGGGTTTTGTGATTATATATATCTATCCTTATGCTCAGATAAGGGTATGGAACCACAAGTGTGAACATTTCCTCCAAATTCAGAACTTCTATTTTTCTTGGCTTTTTCACACTTTACTTTATAAGTTTTGGTGCTCCAAAATTTCTTCATTTCTTCGAAAATATCTACACCAATCCAATTTGGCTTCTTACTTTGATCCCTTCTAATGACAACCAACATATCTTTTAATTGCTCACTTGTTTTTTTATTGAAATGCCAGTGAATATTCATCTTTTAAATCCCATGCGTACAGTTTCTGTAAATTTATGGTTACGGTGATAGCAACTATGATAAAACTGAAAATGTAGAAAGATTTATAAGTAGAACTTGATCACAGTACCTTAAACTCTCCAAACAATAACTCCTTTAGAGCCGGGTCCATTTTAGCAAATGAGTAAGTCGGACGATCAAACTTTTTCTTAATTATTTTTGTAATTTCACGAACACATTGAGCATTACTAAACCTATTATAACACACAATAATTAGTAATATGCATAAATAAATACACATAGATTGCTATTAAACCCAACCCTTTCAAGAAATACATACGAGTCTATGCCCCTAGGCGTGATCACTTGACGTGTGTCTGTAAATGCTGGTATGGGCGACTGTACATGTGAAGATGTAGACGTTGGTGTGAGAGTGGATGGTACACCTCCTAAAAAGGTAGATGTATGCTGGGTGGTGGTGGTGGTTCGGCTAATATTCAATACAACATCACCCAAAAAAGCATCCCCTACGAAGATATTTTCTTGGGGTGAGGGTGCATACACTGCAATGAATGAATTGCAAAAGATGGGGGAGAGGGTGTACCGGTGAATGCAGACAGACGACCCTCATCACCACTCTCACCTCGGCCAACTGAAGTACCGAGGGAGGAACGCCCCCTATATTGGCCACAACCACCTCGCTTATACAGTTTACCACTTAACATATCCTACGACACAAAGCATATAATAATTTACATTTAGCATAATAGTTAAATGTGTAAAAAAAAAATGAATTTCCAAAACACGATGCAGTCTTCTTTCGTTATATGATCATATAAAAAAATATTAAATAAAATATGATTAATGAGCTCAATAGCCTTACCGTGTTTAATGTGCCAATTAAACCCGTTACGGGTTTAATTGTCCATTTAAACCCGGTAAGGCTATTAATTTCGGTAATGCTCAAACAATAATTTGATTGTGTGACTCTTTAGTGCTTGGGATTCCCCCAACCCCTAAACAATATAGTCTAAAAATTTCAAAATATGATTATTCGAATCAAAAGCATTCACAGATTTAATTGGACAAAACAACTTGGAACGAGTTTAATTGGTACATTAAACTCGAGTCGGGTAATTAAACCCTGTGAGTTGTATATAATATTTTTTATTTTTATTTTTCAAATGTACTCCTACATATCCTTGGTTTCAAATAGCACTTAAATGAGTTATGATTCTAGGAATTTATGTTCACTGTGTTAATTGTGCCTACATTGCACAACAATACACTATATCGGGGAGGGCACATTTCGAGTGCATTAGTTAAGTATAAATGATCAATTGTGTTTCATGGTACTATTTTCACACAATGGAGTTATACATATATGTGTGTGTGTGTGCGCGCGTGCATATTAACCAACAAAAATAAATAAATCGGAGTGATCACCCACCACCCGGAAGGAGTGATAAAATTCTCATCACTCATTAGAGACATACGTATCACTTACAGAAAAAAGACATACCTTTCACAATGAAAATAAAGTATAAATTAGAGTTGCAACCCAGGAAGAAGCCAAAACTACAAAATAAATAAAAGTATAATTAGTCCTAAGAACAATGAATTTAGGATATGTTTATGTGTCACTACATTGTTGCACAAAAGAGCGTTAATTAGTGAAGTAAACAAAATTTATATATGAAATATGCATACCAAAGGAAGACTTGAATGAGGCTGCAAATAGGGAACATGGAGTGAAATTCCACTCCACCAAAATTCTAACAAAACATGCATTATTCATGTGTATCCTCCTCATCATGTTCTTCATATATACCCTCCTCATCATCTTCTTCATTTATATCCTCCTCATCATCATCTTCTTCATTTATATCCTCCTCATCATCTTCCTCTTCAATTGTATCCGCATCCTCATCTTCTTCTTCATTATCAGGCTCTCCATCCTCAACCACAAAAGTGTCATTAATGGAGTACTCTTCAACTTCTTCAGCCTCAACATTGTCTCGTAAGTTATCGAGTTGTTCATCTTCAACTATAGTAGGTTACAACAGCACATCCTCATCTTCCTGATAAACATGCACTGTTTGTTCAGAAGTTGGGGCATCAACCGTGCTCCTTGCCTTGGTTCGAATAACTCCCCACCAATCCACCAAATTACGTTGTTGACATGGATATGGGGCATAGTAAACTTGGTGCGCTTGGGAGGCAAGTATAAAATGATCATATTGATTGTACCTTCTAATTGACCGAATCTCAACTATTTCGTATTGTTTATTTATCCTGGTCCCCCGCCTTGGAGTCGGATCAAACCACTCATAATTGAATAGCGCCAAGTTTTTAAGTGGTAACCCAGGGTACTCCAATTGGATAACCTCCTTGAGTATCCCATAATAGTCATCTTCTGGTTGTCCGTAAACAGAACCCTTAGTACAAACTCCATAATTTTTTGTGGACTTGCCTTCACTCCACAAATCTGTTTGAAACTTATAGCCATTTACAAAATAAGTATGCCATGTTTGCACCATCCTCAAGGGTCCCCATGAGATGTCACGTATTTGTTGATCATGTATCTCATTAGTGGGATCATGCACCTACTCATATTTTGTTTTAAACACAATACATGTTAATAAACAAATTACATTATTCACGAACGTAGAATTTGATCTGCTAACGCACTTATTTTTAGTAATTGAAAGGGACCTACATAGTCATTGAACCATCGTGGAAACTTAGCCTCAATCTTTTTATCAACTTCTTTGGCATCCATGTGTGGTGCAAGCGTTCTTATATTTTCTACATATCTACTGCAGCATTAAGAGAAACCAAGTTCATATACTAAGTCTTAATTAAATCATGATCATTGAACAATTGCGGAGATGTGTTATAACGTACTTTAAGTAAGGTTGGACCTCGTCAAAATTTAAGAGAACGTAGAGTGCCGCACAATGAAGTTCTTGATCAGTTAACATATGTTTGCGATGTTTGCCAGCTAGGCGTCCTGGCTGATTAAAGATAGAAAATGTATTTGCATCCGATTGCACCTTGGCGCCATCATCATTTCATGGTGCTTGTGTCTGCCTTGATTGTACATCAACACCAAAATAATGGCTACAAAATGTGGACATTTCTTCTACAATGTAGGCCTCGCAAATGGATCTTTCCACTCGAGCCTTATTTTTGACCTTCCTCTTCAACATGTGTAAGAACTTGGGGGTTTAAAAGGCAAAATAAAACACCAAAGAGAGGAGTAAAAACATATACTAGTACTAGTGTGAGCAATACTATCATTATTGTTACCTCTCAAAGGGATACATCTAACGGTATTGCACTGGTCCACCAACACGTGCCTCATAAGCTAAATGTATGGGAAAATGCTCCATTGAATTGAAGAAACTGAGTGGGAATATTCGCTCTAGTTTCCACAAGGTTATCTTAATGTTCTCCTCTAACGTTTCCACCTTATTAAGCCTTAGAGTTGATGAACAAATCCCCCTAAAGAATTGGCTAAGCTCTGCAAGGGGCTTCCATATAGGGTCTGGCAATGCCCTCAATGCAATTGGGAGAAGACATTCCATGAAAATATGACAGTCGTGGCTTTTCATCCCGTGAAATTTAGCATTTTGAATGTCCACACACCGAGCTAAATTTGAGGAATACCCATCTAGAAGCCTTAATTGTTTAATCCATTCACAAATAGCTCTCTTTTGTTCCATGTTCAAGGTGTATTGTGCCTTGGGTTTGAGGAGCTTACCGTTCCCTCTGTCCACTAGCTCTAGCTCCCTATGTCTACAATATTCTTTTAAATTCATTCTTGCCTTTGCATTATCCTTGGTCTTTCCCTTGACATCCATAACAGTATTAAACACATTATTAAACACATTATTTTCTATGTGCATTACATCTAGGTTATGGCGAATTAGATTTGTTTTCCAATATGGCAGCTCCTAGAAAATGCTTTGCCTTGTCCAATTGTGATCAATTCCATAACCTGGTAGGCGCATAGGGCCTGCGTCGATTGTTTTTGGCAAGTTTTTAACTCTCTCCCAAACTTCATCTCCACTTAATCTCCTCGGAGGTGGTGATTTGTCAACCCTATTCTTTACAAATGCATCTTGATTTCTTTGAAATGAGTGATTTAAGGGTAAAAACATTCTGTGACAGTCAAAGAATGACATTTTCCGACCATGTTTAACTGTAAATGCCTTTGATTTTTCCATGCAGTATGGACAAGCTAACTTACCTGCAGTCATCCAACCTGATAGCATCCCATATGTAGGGAAGTCATTTATGGTCCACATAAGTGCAACCCTTATTTGGAAATTTTCCTTCAATGAGATATCATACGTTGTCACACCAACATCCCAAAGCATATTCAACTCATCTATGAGAGGTTGTAGGAACACATTGACTTGCCCTGCGAACATATCGTGAAGCATGACAAAGCGTGCACTATTGCTTATCATCATTGTCCTTATAGTATAACATGCACCCATTAATACCACAGTCAATCTTTTGGTAACCAAGGCCTAACTTTGAAACCATCCTCTTTGTTCTATAAAAGTTTGATGGCATTAGATTTTCTCGAGGCATTATCTCATTCATAAGTTGAACCACCCTATTGTAGCATTGTTGAGGCATGTTATAATCAGACTTAATGCTAAGTAGCCTAACTAATGTTGACAACTCTGAATGAGTCAAACAATCCTCCCATAAGGGTGCTTGTGCAGCTGCCAACATTTCATAGAATCCTTGAGCACTAGCATTAGGTTTCTCCTTTTGTTCGTCTTCATGAAGATTAGCTCCAAATGAGGGACCTGTTGCATCCATGACCATCGACTGATATTGGTCTAAATTCTTAATGTAACTCTGTCGTTGCATGTCATTTTGATGAGTTATCGGTTGAACTTCTGGTTGTATGGTGGATGACTCTTCCCCATGGCACATCCAGAAGTGATAGTTAGTCATAAACCCCTTCCGAAGCAAATGTAACTTCACTGTGTCAACATCAAGGAATTTCAAGCAACCACATCTCACACATGGACATCTTATGAGCATGCCATCACGTGTAAATTGCGGTCAAGAGAAAACATAATTTATGAAGCCCTCAACCCCGGTGACGAATTCAGCTAATAGCCTGACTCAAGGTCTCGTTCTATTGTACATCCACCTCCTTTTCTCAAGTACATCCATGGTCTACAAAACACGATGGGATTTTGAATAACGATGTGATTTTGAAGTTTGATTGCCTTGTTAAACATAGAATTAATGACAAATAAAACAACCAAAAGGATACAAGTATATTTCATAAATAACAACATGAAAAATAACTAAAATGAACTAAATAAACCGCACTTGCCTCGAATTCTCTGATCAAACAAGTATATTTATCTAACAAGATGGAAAATAAAACGTAAATCTTTGATGTATAAGAAGATGGAAAATAAAATGGAAGAACAAAAAAATAGAGATTAAGGTGATGTGAAGCATACTGTCAAGCGCGACTTGACTGTCCGTGAATGAGACTGTTGAGGAAAAACAAACACAAGATAAACAGGTCCATACACATTTACATGAACTAGATAAAAACTATATATTTATCTAAAAGGAAATAAAAACATATATACTAGATCTGAACAATAGGAAGAGGAGACAGAGGGAAGACGACGCCGGCGAGACTTGAGATTGACGGAGTGGAAGTAGCGGTGGAGGTGATGGATGGAGGCGACCAGGCGACAATGACAATGAGAGTATGAAAGAGGGAGATGAAGGCGTGAGTATGAGAGAGAGATAAAGAGTATGTGTCTCTGGAAGCAGAGGCGGAGGCGATGGGCTGGAGGCAGCGACGGCGACGGCGGGAGTATGAGAGAGAGAGAGAGAGAGAGAAAGAGATAGAGAAAGAGAGAGAGAGGGTGTCTGGAAATGAAGAAATGAAGACAGTGGGGATTTGGGATTTGGGCGGGATAATATAATATGTAAAATAAAACGATCGAAATGGACATATGACCAAGAAGGATGATATTAAATAAAATATGATTACTAAGGTCAATAGCGTTACATTTAAACAAATGGAAATGTAATGCTCAGACAATAATTTAATTTTGTTTGAGCATAACATTTAACTCCCCCTCCCCCCAACAAAGGAAAAAAAATATTCAATAAAATATGATTAATAAGATCAATATCGTTACCGGGTTTAATATGTCATTTAAACCTGACGCGATTGCATTTACTAATTTTTGCGACAATTTCCTAAAACAATTAACACAATTAAATTATTTAGAGTAACTAGCATTCTCGGGTTTATTAGGACAATTAAACTCTGAACAGGTTTAATTGGCCAATTAAACCCGGGAAAAGGAATTAAATATAAAATTGCATCATGAATATCAGTAGCGTTACCAGATTTAATGTGTCAATTAAACCCGTAAAGGGTTTAGCTGGCATTATAAACTCGATGTGGGTAATTAAAATCGGTGAGTTATGTTTGTTTTTGATAACTGAAACCAATCGACATGGGTAATCACCCCGTGCAATGTAACAACCCACTTCTTCAGGGCGTGTTATGTCTTAGGAAATTTGGTCTCTTTTTTTTTTTTTTGAAATTCCTTAAGACCTTATCTAGTGCTAGACGAGATGTTTACACTAGAAAATAAATACAAAGCGGAAGCTGAATCGAACCTGCTCATGGCAGTATATACATGAATAACTGGTCATAATATTTATTACAAAGTTATTACATAAGCTTCAGAAAATAAAACAATTGTACATAATTTTTACACTATTCATATAACATGGCACATTCCCTCGTTTCTGGATGTCTCGCATCATTACACATCTCCAACCTCGGTATCATTGCTGCAAGTCCCGACTAGAACGTTGAATGTTCTAGGGGCGAACCCGAGTTAGATGATGAACCATCTAAGTAAAAGTACATAATGCTATGTTATGAGTGTATGCAATGTCTTTCATCGTAGGTGTCAACTGCACCCCTCATGCTACCTACCATTTTAGCGGCCACCTCTTTCGAAACTAGGGTGTATGGGTGTACCCTTGGTAAGGTAGCAGTGCCAGTTCGTACTCCCTACGGCCTCATATGCGTGTGATCAACAATATCAATGTGTATTTATGCATGTCATAGTCATGTCATGGATGCATTCTACGTGATAGGTACATTTCATAGTATGTCAATATAACGTAAGCATTCTTAAAGATATAATCGTACTAAGCTTGAAAACAGTACACTTACTGCTAGGTTGCCGTGTTGGTCTCGAAAATCGTGCCGAGTGGCTATTTCTTAATCTTCTCGCCCTCAAGGACTCCTAAAACATAAACTTATTTTTAGAATGTTATTTTACTATTTTTTTCATAATTTCTATAATTTCTCTTTATTTCTAAACCTTACTTCTTCAAAAATTGCATAAAAATTATCTAGACTTTTAAAAAATCTAATTTCTCTTTACTACGATTCTTTAAATAATATTTCTAAAATTCTGGAATTTTCTTGAAATTTTCCAACTCAAATTCCTATTTTTTTTCCTTATTTCCATAATAGCCAAATTCCCTAAATAAATAATTATTACATAATAATTTTCTAAACCTTCAGATTATTAAATTTCCCTTCACTAATATTTCTTAAATAATGCTTCTAATATTCTAAAATTTTCTTGGAATTTTCAAATTAAAATCCCATTTTTTCTTTACTTCCATAATAGAAAAACTACTTAAATAATTAATAAAATTAGCATTTCCAGAAATTTTTTTCATAAAACGTGGCATAAACAAAATTTCAGATTTAAATAAAATTTTTACAAAATTTTATTTCTTTTTTTTATTTTCTTTTCTTTTTTTTCTTTTTCTTTTTCTCTTTATTTTCTTTTTCTGTCGGGCGCGTGGAAGGCACGTGCCTTCTTCCTACTCGCGAGCGCGTGCAGCCACGCGCTCGACTGGTTCATCGTCTCCGGTGGCTGCCACGCTGCCGGCGACGATTCCAACCTCCAAGCTTCAGCTTCAAACGAAGCTTCCCTTTCCCTCAATCTCGACCTCCCGAATCCAAATATAGCCTTAGATTTGCGAAAAAACATAGCAAAATACCTCGATTTGAGCGATGAAGTCTCGGCTCTAGCGAGTCGCGATTTTCTGGCGAGGGCTCGGATCTCCTTCCCCGCTACTCCGTTGGCCACCAAATGCTCCAGAAACGTTGCCCACACCTCGAGGATCAGAACCCTACTCACGAAACCTCTCAACACTGCCCCAATCGACTGCTCTAAGAAGAAAACTTTCGGATGAAATGGGGCTATCCAAGTGCGGCTATTTATAGTTGGAGACCCTGTCGCGAGTGTCCCATCGAGGCACCCACATGCCCTAGAGATCATTTCCGACGACCATACCTCATTTAATAACCCCCCTCTCCCTGTTTACCAATTGCAGGCGCGGCCATGCTTGGCCGTGCGCCTGCCCAGATTTTCGACGATTTTTTTTTTTTACATATATATATACAGATATATATATATCATATACATACGAGATTATATAGCTATATACATACATACTAAATTATATACAGCAAACTATATACATACTTATTTTCATTTACATACTTATATACTTATGTTTACATATTTACATACTTATACATACTTATATAATTTCTGTCATAAGCATACTTTAATAAATTAATTACATATCATATTAAACTTAAATCATATTATTTTCGTTTACATACTTATATATTTACTTATATTTTACATATTTACATACTTACACATACTTATATAATAAGCATACTTTAATAACTTAATTACATATCATATTAAACTAAATAAATATATCATATAAGCATAATTTATTTAAACTAAATAAAAGCATAACTAAGTATAATATTAAATTTATTCATAATGACTTAGGGTATTACATTCTCCCCTCCTTCAAAAAAATTTCGTCCTCGAAATTTGATCATTCCTTACTTACTCTAACTATAGGGTCTTCGAATAGGTATGGAAAATTGAGCCTCATGTCTTCTTCTCGCTCCCAAGTTATCTCCTCACTTACCGTGTTTCTCCACAAAACTTGCACCAGAGGAATTGACTTGTTCCTTAGGACTTGATCTCTATGATCCAAAATGTTGACCGGTTTCTCAACGTACGAAAGATTTTCTTGAATTTCGATAGCTTCAGCTGGCATTACCTGGGAGGGATATGGCTCATGTTTTTGAAGTTGCGATACATGAAACATGTCGTGGAGGTTTGATAGGGCCAGGGGTAGAGGAAGTCGATAAGCGACTGGTCCAATTCTTTCCATTATATCATATGGCCCTATATACTAGGGGCTTAACTTGCCCTTTTTCTTGTTACTTCTAGTCACCATTCTTAGTGGAGATATCCTTAGGTATACTTTATCGCTTACTTGGAACTCCAATTTCCTTCTTCTCGTATATGCGTAGGATTTCTGTCGATTCTAAGCTTCCTTAATTCTCTCTTGAATGATCTTTATCTTTTCTGTCGTTTCCTGAACTATCTCTGGTCCCAAAATTTGACGTTCATCTACTTCAGTCCAACATATCGGGGACCTACATTTTCGTCCGTATAGGGCTTCATAGGGGGCCATTCCAATGCTGCCGTGGTAGCTGTTATTGTAAGTGAATTCTATTAATGGCATATGC
This sequence comes from Diospyros lotus, assembly GCF_014633365.1. Taxonomy (NCBI): domain Eukaryota; kingdom Viridiplantae; phylum Streptophyta; class Magnoliopsida; order Ericales; family Ebenaceae; genus Diospyros; species Diospyros lotus. Next base: position 20,619,330 of record NC_068350.1, read on the forward strand.
TCCTCCTAGCTACCTAGAAAATCAATAGTGCAAGCTCGCAGCATGTCTTCTAGGGTTTGAATGGTTCTTTCCGATTGACCATCTATCTAGGGATGATAGGCTGTACTTAGCCGAAGCTGAGTACCTAAACTTTCTTGCAGACTTCCCCAAAACCTAGAAGTGAAACTCAGGTCGCGGTCTGACATGATGCTTAGAGGTACTCCATGCAACCTGACGATCTCATTGACATACTGTTGGGCTAATTTGCTGATCGGTTGGCTTACTTTCATGGCCAAGAAATGAGCAGACTTAGACAATCTGTCAACTATCACCCAGATAGCATCATTTCCTTTAGGACTTCTTGGCAATCTAGTCATAAAATCCATCGTAATGTGTTCCCATTTCCACTCCGAGATTTCTAATGGTTGTAAACTTCCACCCGGTTTCTGATGCTCGATCTTGATTCTTTGACACGTGTCGCATTGACTTACATATCTTACCACGCTTTTCTTCATTCCGGGCCACTAATATACAGCCTTCAAGTCTTGGTACATCTTGGTGGCGCTAGGGTGTATCGAGTATATAGATTGATGGGCTTCTCTCAAAATTATTTGCCGCAATTCCCTCACACGAGGTACATATATTCTACCTTGAAAACGAAGGATGTTTTCTCTTACCTCAAATTCTGGTCTCTTTACTCGCCCATGCTCGTCAGCCCACATTTTTATTCGAGAGTCTTCTGAGTAGGCTTGTCGTATCTGATCCATTAATTCTGGTTGTAGCGTGAGACTAGTTGCGTAGGCAGAGTTTCCTCTGGAAATTACTCCTACCGTCATCAAGCTAAAAGCTTCAACTAACTTCCACTCTTCCACCATCATTCCGGCCACACAGGTGGTTTCTTTCTTGTTTAGGGCATCTGTTACAACGTTAGCTTTACCGGGATCGTATTGAATAGTGCAGTCCTAATCTTTTAACAACTCCATCCATCTCCGTTGCCTCATATTTAATTCTTTTTGCGAGAAAACGTATTGTAGACTCTTGTGATCAGTAAAAATTTCGAACTTCTCACCATACAAATAATGTCTCCAAATCTTTAGGGCAAACACTACTGCAGCCAACTCCAAATCGTGAGTTAGGTATTTTCGCTCGTGGTTCTTGAGCTGTCAGGATCCATAGGCGATGACCCTACAGTGCTGCATCAGCACACATCCCAAACTGTTTCTCGAGGCGTCAGTGTAAACCATAAAGCCTCCTAGTCCATTTGGTATAGCTAGTACCGAAGCGGTTGTCAGCTTATCCTTAAGTGTCTGAAAACTTTCTTCGCATCGTTCACTCCAGTCGAACTTCACCCCCTTCTGAGTTAACTTGGTGAGGGGCGTTGCAATCTTGGAAAACCCTTCCACGAACTTCCTATAATATCCAGCCAATCCCAAGAAGCTCTTAATTTCAGTAACCGACCGAGGTTGCTTCTAATTCGCCACAACTGCTATCTTGGCTGGGTCGACCGATATTCCTTCAGCTGATATAACATGCCCTAAAAATGCCACCTGGTATAACCAAAACTCACATTTCGAGAATTTGGCATACAACTTATGTTCTTGTAATGTTTGTAATATTACCCTTAAATGTGATTCATGCTCTTCTTCCGAGGGAGAGTATATCAGTATATTGTCTATAAACACGATCACAAATTTGTCCAAGAATGGTCTGAAGACTCGATTCATAGTATCCATAAAAGCTGCTGGGGCATTGGTCAGTCCGAAAGGCATCACCAGAAATTCGTAGTGCCCGTATCAAGAACGAAAAGCTGTCTTAGGCACATCTTCTGTCTTGATTCTCAATTGATAGTACCCTGATCTCAAGTTAATTTTTGAGAAAATCTTGGCTCCTTGTAACTGGTCAAGTAGATCCTCGATTCTGGGGAGTGGGTACTTATTCTTGACCGTTATCTTGTTTAGCTGTCGATAATCGATACACATCCTCAGACTCCCATCCTTTTTCTTAACAAAGAGTACTGGTGCTCCCCATGGCGACATACTTGGTCAGATGAATCCCTTATCCAACAACTCTTGAAGTTGGGTTTTTAATTCTCTTAATTCTACAGGAGCCATTTTATACGGGGGTATTAAAATCAAACCTGCCCCTGGTACGATTTCTATCGAGAATTCGATCTCTCATTGGGGTGGCAATCCAGGCAATTCTTCGAGAAACTCATCTCCGAATTCTCTAATGATTCGCACTTCTTCGACTTTCGACGGTTCCTCGTTTTTCCCTTGGACACAAGTCAAGTATCCTTGTGCCCCTTGACATAATAGTTTCTTGGCCTTTAGAGCCGAGATCCACTTCCGATCACTTGCCCTCTTTTTCCCTCGAAACATGATGTTCGAGTCTCCGTTCCTTAGATAGACTGTTTTAGCTTTACAGTCCAATGTCACGTCTTACTTGGTTAGGAAGTCCATTCATAGGATCACGTCAAAATCTTGAAATTCTAGAACGATTAGATGCACCAGAAATTCAACTTATTTTATCTAGATCTTCCTATTCTTGTATCCTGAAGAAGTTTCTAGAGACTTCCCCATTGGGGTTGCGACAATCATACGACAATTCAAATTTTCTGGTTTATCTCCTAGTACTTTAGCAAATGCATGTGAAATGAATGAGTGACTTGCGCCTGAATCTATTAGAACATGCATGGGAATACCAGATAATAACATGGTACCTTCAATTACGGCTGGGTCTTCTACTGTATCTTGTCGTGTCAGATGAAACACTCTTCCTTGCTGTACTCTGGCATTTTTGGATGTCCCTTGAGGTTGACTCATCAATCGCAGCTTGGGACAGTTCTTTGCAAAATGACCCGTCTGCTGGCAGTTGAAACAAGTGATTCCTCTCTTGGGAAAATTCTGGTTAAGATGTCCCATTTCTCCACAGTTGTAACAACCTTTTGTTCCAAGCCGGCATGGCCTTCCAGGGTGCTGCTTTTGGCACCTGTTGCACGGAGTACTAGGCTTGAACTTCGACTTCTGGAGTTCCAGCTTCTTGCTTGCTTTATGATTGCTTCCTTGCTGACTTCTCCTTGGATAGCTTCAATCCGGCCCAGGTTAGCCTCAGTGGTAAAGGCTTGCAACACCACTTCTGAATAGGACTGAGTACTTATACTACTCAACGCCCTCTGAAGCTTCAGATTTAGCCCTCCCAAAAACTTTTGGGCTTTGATTCTTTCGTCCCCTTTGTAATGTGGGTGTGTTAATTTATTTGATTGCTTTTTCTATGATTGAGTGTCCCATGACGTGACAAAGAATGGTCAATTGCGTGTTAGAGTAGCTTATTCTTGTTTTATAAATTTTGGTTTCAAATTCGAAATTTAAACATTAATGTTGATGTTGTGAATAAAAATTGGCCAGTATAAAATCCGATTGCTATGGGACTAGCAATGTTTAAGTTAGGGGGTGTGATTGATGCTCAAAAATGTCAAAATTTTATTATATTTATACCCCCAATTTAATCTTAAAATTGGTTTTAATTGAATATTTATATTCAATTTGTGGTTATATGTAGGTTTAAAAAATTAATATAAAAATATATAATATATAAAAAAAAATAGTAATAATAAAATAAATATAATATAATATATATAATATATATAATATATATAAATATAATACCTATATAAATATAAAACATATATATATCATATAAGTGCATGCGTGAAGCATATATATAATATAAGCATATAATATATATAACATTATAACATATTATAATGTCTTGGCAGCCATGCGTGAAGCTCAATCCGATAAAGCCAACATTCATTTGGATGCTTCACAATACCCATTCGAATGGATGAAGTCCAAGTATTGTTGAAGATCAAACTCATTCGAATGACTCGTCCCTCATCCGGATGTGCCCTCTCCAAATTGTTCAACGCTGTTTCCAGCACCATCATCGGAATCCCTTTTTGAAGATTTTGTCAGAGCACACGCAAATGACCGTGGTGGCACACGACGTAATTTCTTCTTTGACCAGGGCCATTTGCAGAGTATATACATATATATATATATATCATCGACTTCAAGAAAAAAGAGATCCCCATCCGCCATTTTAACTAGAATAAGGGGAAAAACACACTGTTCTATTCCTTTCTTTTTGTTCTTAAATTCTATTATTTTTTTTGTTTCTTCATGTTGTTCCAGTGTTCTTCATTTCAGTTACTTACATTCTGTAGTTTTCCTTTCTGTTCTTTTCATTCTGTAACTTTAATTCATTGTTCATCTACATTTCTCTAATTTCAATTTCAGTATTTACATTCCAGAACTTTAATTCCTCTCTTTAATTTCTTCTTTGGAGATGTGTGGCTAAGCTTAAACTTGGGCCAAGGTGAGGACAGTGTCCAATGCCATAGATTTCCCAAGATAGCCAAACTTTAAATGCATTACCAGAAACCTGATTTAATTTGAGTATTGCGCGTTCATTGAATCTTTGAATTTGGAGTGGAGCATAAGCCAAACTTAGAGTCTCCATGCCATGTATAGAGGTTACTTAAACTGGAGATGCTATCATATCCAAATCCAAATGGGTTATCTGATTACTGCATATTAACTGTATTTTAATTTATAGTAGTTGCTTAACGTAGAATCTCTCATGCCATGTATGAAGATTGTTAAACCAAGAACTACCATCATCTTGAGATGCATTTTAATATCAAAACCTCAAATTAATTCAGACATATGTTTTTGGTACCTATCTATCTGTTGGGAAGTTATGGAATTGGCACTGAACATTGCCTTGACTCAAGACTTCTTACAGTTACAGTACTTCATTTTTGTTCACTTAAAATCAAATGAATTGGCCTGACAACCCAATTTATATCGTGGCTCTATTTTCATTTTATTAACGATCTCCCAGTGAATCGACCTTGACTTACCCAGAAAATTAAATTGTGCTACAGCGCACACTCGTACACTGGCGAGTATAAGCGCCTTGTGCCTGCATTCTTGTTTCTTCTTTGTTTATTTTTGTATGTGTTTGTTTGAAATAAATGCACAAGGTTAAGCGCAGCCAATTTTGGCGCCGTTGCCGGGGAGATCGGTGATGGAATTAGTGCTGCGAAAAAAAAATACAGTAACTTAGTTTCTATTAATTCTGTTATTAATACATGAGACATAGGTTAGGTAAGATTCATTATTAGGATTCTTATCTGCATTTTCATGTTCAGATTCCATCATGTCTCAGTATTTTGATTACATGTCTGTGTTTGGAAATTCTTTTGGTTATCATGATCCCATTGAGCAAACTGTTTCTAGACCCTTTGAGGATTACCCAAACCTTCGTAGGCAACCAATTCCACCCTACACCACACTTCCTATTATTCCCCATGATTTTAATGACGACCCTAGTGCGACATTGGATTATTTAACTCGGAAGGTGGAGTGGTTGGAATTTCAGAATTTTCAAATTTTAAGTGAGGTTAGGTGTTTGGTGTGCGAGTCTTCAAATCATCAAACAAATGATTGTCTTACCATACTTGTTCTCAAGAAATTTTTTAATAGGCAGCCATCTGATTTTCAGACACACCACAGTGAGGAGAGGTTTCCTTTTAACCATTTGAATCATCCATGGAACAATGACTCTGTGTTCCAATCTCATGAACCTTTTCCTCCATCACCTCACCAATTTGAATTAGAGCAAGGGTTTGCATCTGATGTTTATCAGTCTTCATATGAGAAATCTTTAGAGGATACCCTTCAGAAGTTCATGGAAGGTCAAAAAGTTTTTGAGCAAATGGCCGAACTTCAAAAACAAACCATTAGGGCCACAAGTGACATTTTAGAACAATTGACCTTGTTAACACAGTCCTTGAGCATGAGTGATCCGGGTGAGTTTCCAACCCAACCTAATCAAGATTCTATAGGTCACTGTGTTTGGGAGGAACTTTCGTCTAGTGATACCATTTTAGAAGAAGAAGTCTGGGAGGAGGATGAGGATAAGATCCAGAAGTTGAAATGTCAAGATGACATAGGTCTATCCACATTTGAGCCTAACTTTCTGTCCTTTAGGTTGGTCTATGTAGGAGATCAAATTAAACTAGACATGTGTGAGGTGTTTGTGCAAATTAATATGCCATATTCTGATGTAATAGATCCAACACCTCTGAATGAAACATTTTCAAAAGATGGTCGTGCTTTTATAAGAAAAATCCAATTGCATCATTTTGAAAATAATGTTATAAGTGGTTTAAAGCATGTAATGATTGTTGAGATTCGAAGTGCAACCACTTATTTGATCCTTAATTGGAAGAAGAGGAAAAAGCAATAGAAAAAAAATAATAAGAATAAAAGGCTATTAGTTCTGCTTTCATGTAGTTGTTTTTGAATTAGAGCATTCTGGATTAGATAACAGAGTCTTGTCATCCGATAAAGTAAATCCTTCATTAATTCTACAAATAGTATATATTCGGTTGCAAAATGGCATAGGTGCGTGCTACATAAGTCACATAGATCCTAGGCAATATACTATACAAGTCACGTAGATAGTTAGAATATTTCTAATTAAATCTACTTTGGTCCTAATGACCTCCATATCCAAACATTCTTCTCATCCTCTGACTCATATGGAGGTGCTTCAAGATCGTCCATCACTTCTTCAATCTCTTCCTCGTCTTCAGAGTCCGTGTCCTCGAACTCAAGAAGATCATCTCCAGCCCAGAATATGGGTATGTTGTCTTCTTCTTCAGCTTCAATCGGATCTTCCATTTCTCCTGCTTCTCCTGGTTCGATCGGGTTCTCCATGTCTTCTTCCTCTTCCTCCTCGAGTGGATCTTCCATCTCTTCGTCGGGCTTATCAGCTAGTACTGGCTCGTACAGCTCTACCAATAGCTCGCGAATCCGTGCATAATAGAAATGAATATCAGGGAACTGCTTGCCATGTCGAACCCTACCTGCAAAATCCTGCAAGTCGCCCTTTAGAACGCTGACCATCATGTTTATCTGGAACTGAACTAAGTCAGGCCAGAGTCGATAACTTGGGGGTACATCATTGATAATTTCTTCCATCTAGACTAGGTGTTCCATAATACCCTCGTTTGGCTTCGGAATCCGATTCTCCAGGCGATGAGCCTAATGATCAACCAAGACCTGCTCCGAAAAGTTTCCAGCCATCCTGTCATCACAACTTCCGTTAGTACCCCTAACTGTCCTCGAGTTGGTACTTCCCACCTACTAGGCTAAGTTTTTTTTTTTTTTAGGTACCCTACTTGGTTGAGCTCTGATACCAACTATAATAGCCCACCTCTTCAGGGCGTGTTATGTCTTAGAAAATTTGGTCTCTTTTTCTTTTTTTGAAATTCCTTAGGACCTTATCTAGTGCTAGACGAGATGTTTACATTAGAAAATAAATACAAAGCAGAAGCTGAATCAAACCTACTCATGGCAGTACATACATGAATAACTGGTCATAATATTTATTACAAAGTTATTACATAAGCTTCGGAAAATAAAACAATTGTACATAATTTTTAAACTATTCATATAACATGGCACATTCCCTCGTTTTTGGATGTCTCGCATCACTACACATCTCCAACCTCGGTATCATCGCTGCAAGTCCCGACTGGAACGTTGAATGTTCTAGGGGCGAACCCGAGTTAGATGATGAACCATCTAAGTAAGGGTACATAATGTTATGTTATGAGTGTATGAAATGTCTTTCATCGTAGGTGTCAACTGCACCCCTCATGCTACCTATCATTTTAGCGACCATCTCTTTCAAAGCCGGGGTGTATGGGTGCACCCTTGGTAAGGTAGCGGTGCCAGTTCATACTCCCTACAACCTCATATGTGTGTGATCAACAATATCAACGTGTATTTATGCATTTCATAGTCATGTCATGGATGCATTCTACGTGATGGGTACATTTCATAGTATGTTAATATGACGTAAGCATTCTTAAAGATATAATCGTACTAAGCTTGAAAACAATACACTTACTGGTAGGTTGCCGTGTCGGTCTCAAAAATCTTGCCGAGCGACTATTTCTTAATCTTCTCACCCTCAAGGACTCCTAAAACATAAACTTATTTTTAGAATGTTATTTTACTATTTTTTCCATAATTTCTATAATGTCTCTTTATTTCTAAACCTTACTTCTTCAAAAATTGCATAAAAATTATCTAGACTTTCAAAAAATCTAATTTCTCTTTACTACTATTCTTTAAATAATATTTCTAAAATTCTAGAATTTTCTTGAAATTTTCCAACTTAAATTCCTATTATTTTTTTTCCTTATTTCCATAATAGCCAAATTCCCTAAATAAATAATTATTACATAATTATTTTCTAAACCTTCAGATTATTAAATTTCCCTTCACTAATATTTCTTAAATAATGCTTCTAATATTCTGAAATTTTCTTGGAATTTTTCAAATTAAAATCCCATTTTTTCTTTACTTCCATAATAGAAAAACTACTTAAATAATTAATAAAATTAGCATTTCCAGAAATTTTTTTCATAAAACATGGCATAAACAAAATACCAGATTTAAATAAAATTTTTACAAATTTTTTTTCTTTTTCTTTTATTTTTATTTTCTTTTTCTCTTTATTTTCTTTTTCTGTCAGGCACGTGGAAGGCACGCGCCTTCTTCCTACTCGTGGGCGCATGCAACCACGCACCCGACTGGCTCATCGTCTCCGATGGCTACCACGCCGCTGGTGACCATTCCGACCTCCAAGCTTCAAACGAAGCTTCCCTTTCCCTCAATCTCGACCTCCCGAATCGAAATATAGCCTTAGATTTGCGAAAAAAACATAGCAAAATACCTCGATTTGAGCGATGAAGTCTCGACTTCGGCGAGTGGCGATTTTCTGGAAAGGGCTCGGATCTCCTTCCCGCTGCTCCGTTGGCCACCAAATGCTCCAGAAACGTTGCCCACACCTCGAGGATCAGAACCCTACTCACGAAAGCTCTCAACACTGCCCCAATCGACTACTCTAAGAAGAAAACTTTCGGATGAAATGGGGCTGTCCAAGTGCGGCTATTCATAGCCGAAAACCCTGTCGCAAGTGTCCCATCGAGGCACCCACGTGCCCTAGAGATCATTTCCGACGACCATACCTCATTTAATAACCCCCATCTCCTTGTTTGCCGATTGCAAGCGCAGCCATGCTTGGCCGTGCACCTGCCCAGATTTTTGGCAATTTTTTTTTTACATATATATATATATATACAGATATATATATATATCATATACATACGAGATTATATAGCTATATACATACATACTAAATTATATACAGCAAACTATATACATACTTATTTTCATTTACATACTTATATACTTATATTTACATATTTACATACTTATACATACTTATATAATTTCTATCATAAGCATACTTTAATAAATTAATTACATATCATATTAAACTTAAATCACATTATTTTCATTTACATACTTATATATTTACTTATATTTTACATATTTACATACTTACACATACTTATATAATAAGCATACTTTAATAACTTAATTACATATCATATTAAACTAAGTAAATATATCATATAAGCATAATTTATTTAAACTAAATAAAAGCATAACTAAGTATAATAATAAATTTATTCATAATGACTTAGGGTATTACATGCGATGCACTAGTTTAGTAGTTACAATAATTTAGTAATTTAAATAATTGTTAAAACGAGTAAACAAAACAATTAAGACATAATTTAAATAATTTAGTATAATTTAAACTAGTGTTAAACCCGTATGATGCATGGAAGACGTAATTAAAATAGATTTATAAATTTAAAAATTAAAATTAAACTCGTTATTTTAAATAATCATAACATAATCGATAAATACAATTTTTTTTATTTTAATACTCAACCTTTTATCAAAATTTAAGTTTAATTAATTATTTGCTATTTAATGTGCTAATAGAGAACATTCTTAAACTCATGCATTAAATTAAAGGTAATGATTAATTAATTATTAAAGTAAAACTATTTATCATATTATATATTTATTTATAAATTTATAATAATATAAATATAAATTAAAACTCCTAAATGTGAGGAATTATGGGTTTTCCAATGCTAATTAAAAATTCTCTTAAAATTTTTAATTTTTGATCTTAAAATTTAATTTTTGCAATGATAACAAAACTTTAAAAATATAGATTTTAACTTATTTTTCTTTTAATATGCATTAATTTTCTTCCATAGTCTTGAAAATGTGATATCTTACTTCCTAATTTGTATCGAAAAACCCATGCATTAGTATTGAAAATATGATATATGGATTTTGATTTCTTTCATAGTCTTGAAAATGTGATACATTAAATATTAATTAGTATTAAAAAACTCAATGTATCATATTTTTAAGACTATAATATAGTTATTAAATTAAAATTAATAATTAATTAATCACTACTTTTGGTTTGATGCAAGTTTTTGAAGGAAAAAAATTCACTATTGATTGTCACTTGACAAAATACTTTGGTTGACTATCATACTTTAATATATTATATAGGATATATAGGATTTAAAGATAACATTTTATACGAATGAACGATTTTCTATGATTTAATTAATAGTTTAAGTTATCAAATATTATTTCACATAAATAACATTTATTTTTGATTGATTAATGAGATGATATGACAGAAAATATTTATTTTTGATTAATTAATAGTATTGAAAAATACTTGCAAATTTAATACAAATTTTAGAGACAAAAAATAGTTTGGTAGATTAATTTTTGGAAGGAAAAACTATTTGTAAGCTATTATAATTTATTTAACATATTATATAAAAAAGATAAGATTTTATACAAATGGAGATTTTTTATGACTTAATTAATAGTTTAAGTTGTCTATTCATATTTATCAGAAATAATATTTATTTTTGATTGATTGAGGAATTAATTGATGAGATTATATGACATAAAATATTTATTTTTGATTAATTAATAGCATTGGAAAACCCATATAAATTTAATGCAAATTTTAGAGGCAACGTTTTGGAGGAAAACTGTGTAGGAAGTCTGCTACTTTATATATTAAGATAACTGTAGGAATTTAAAATATTAATTATTAATTATCTAATTAATAATGATAGTGAATAATTAATGTAATTGCGTAGAAGTTGCCCAACTATTATCCCAAAATGTGTGACTGTTAGGAAGTCTCAAGGTCACATTGAAAACTAAATGATGTTTCATTTTAATAACAGTATAAATTTAAAAAGTTAATTGTCTGATTATTCTAGCTGATTAATAATGATAGTGAATAATTAATATAATGGCATAGAAATTGCATCCAGCCAAAACTCTTGTATCCAGCTAATTTTATTATATTATATTATATTTATTTATAAATTTTATAAATATAAATTAAAACTCATAAATGTGAGGAAACATGAGTTTTCCTCACATATAATATAATTTAAAACCTTCTATATATACGATACCAATTATATGGTAACATTCTAATTAATATAATTTGAAGCCTGGGAAAACACATTCGGGCATCCGTCTGTTTGGTTGCCCGTCTTTTGGTATGCTCATAACCTTCTATATATATAGTACCAACTATATGGTAACCTTCTATATGGTAACCTTCAATGCTCGTAACCTTTCCAGTCCAAGGCGAGCAATGTAAAACATCACTTTCTTCGACTTCTCGGATACTAGAGCAGGTTCATTCATAGATTGTGAATTCCCTGCTAGTTCAGATTCCAAGTACATAGCCAATGCAAGGTGGTTTGCCATTTATTTTGCACTTATGTAGAAGTAGAAAACAAAAGGCAAATCACCTTGCATTGGCAATGTGCTTGGTATCTGAACTAGTAGGGAAATCACAGTCTATGAATGAACCTACTCTAGTATCCGAGAAGCCTGAGGAAAGTGATGTTTTATTACTGGCGTTGTACTGGGAAGGTTACTGGCATTGTATTGGGAGGGTCCTCCAATAGAAGGCAAACCACCTTGTTTTATTTTTTTGGATGACCCACGATCACAAGGGTCCCCAACGCTCGACCCCTAGAGATGTCGCTGGAGGAAGAAAATCGCGGGAGACCTTCTAGATTGACACCATCTATACCAAATGCCCTTCCTTTTCCATCCAAGCTATGCGCCGAGGGGGCATACACGTTAAGATTTTTCAATGTAATAGTTTTTTGTTAAGTATTAATGATCTGTTATTCCAATATAATAGTTTTTTAAGGAAAATTGCGGGAGACCTTCTTATAAATAGTATTAATGATTTGTTATTCCAATGTAATAGTTTTTTGTGAATAAATCGGAAGCTCATGTCAAGATTTTTCAATTTCTATACACGTCGCAAGTAAAACTTTATGCCTACGTTGCACAACAAACCACTACATCGGGCACATTTGTAGTCAATTAGTTAAGTATAATTTAACGATCAAGTGTTTGATGGTACTATAGTACTAGAAATGGTCATAGGACCAAGATGATGATATGAGATTTTTTTATAACACAAACCAATCGACATGTATTGTTCAGAAATCAAGGACTGTGTGCCTCTTGAGTCGTTGAGACCCCCCCAAACCCCCTACAAAAAGTTTTACAATAAAAACTAGGATTTTTTGCATCAATAGATTTCCGGGTTTATTTGTCCAATTAAACCCGATATGGGTAATTAAACCCGTATGTTCTATATGTTTAATGTGCCAAGTAAACCCAGACCGGGTTTAATTGGTCATTCAAACCCAATGCGTGTAATTAAAATCGGTGAGTTATATTTGTTTACTCACTGGTGTAATTAAACCCGACGCGCTACATTAATTTTTATTGAAATTATGATTACTCATTACTAATAGCACTTAACTCTGTTTGTGCATTTAGTACTTATTATTCCAAAGCAATTGTAGATCTCCGATAAAGTATCTTGGAACTTTTCACTATCAATTAATTAAATATTATTAATAGGAAATTTGAATAGATAATTTAAATTATTAATTATTAATTAAGTCATGTATAGATATATAATTTTTCAATGTTAATTAAGCTTTCAAGAAAATTATTCTTCAAGATATCACCATAAAATATGTAAATTAAATATTTATGGGTGAATAATTTTAAAATTAATGCATCTATTAAAATTATTATTTTTACCAAGAATAATAGAAAAATGAAACCTGGGAACACACATTCGGGTGGTACATTAATTCTTATTGAAACCTGGGAAACCACATTCGAGCGGTACACTAATGCGTCCATCTGTTTGGTTGCCCAACTTTTAGTATGCTTTACACGGTACCAACTATATATATATATATGCTCGTAACCTTCCCACTTCAAGACCAGCAATATAGATATCCTTTCTCAGGCTTTTGTGATTTCTCTACTAATTCAAATTGTAAGTATATTGCTAATGCAAGGTGGTTTGCCATTTGTTTTGCACTTAGGTAGTGCAAAACAAACGGTAAACCACCTTGCATTGGCAATAAACTTAGAATTTGAACTAGCAGAGAAATCACAGACTGTGAATGAACCTACTCCAATATCTGAGAAGCCTGAGGAAAGTGATGTTTTGTTGTTAGCCTTGGACTGGGAAGGTTACATACGAGATACCATTGCCATAGCAGAAGAGTATAGTAGAAGAAAGTCCTCCAACAGAAGGCAAACCACCTTATTTGATTTTTTTGGATGACCCACGATGATGATGGCCCCCAACGCTCGGCCCCTCGAGTTCGATGGAGGAGGAAAATCCCGAGACCTTCTGGATTACACCTTTACCATCCTTTCCCATCCAAGCTATATATGCCCCGGGGGGCATACACCTTTTCTTTTTATAGTATTAATGATTTGTTATTCCAATGTAATAGTTTTTTGTGAATAAATCAGAAGTTCATGTAAAGATTTTTCATTTTCTATACATGTTGCAAGTTAAACTTTATGCCTACGTTGCACAACAAACGATAAAGTGTTTTATGGTACTATAGTACTAAAAATGGACATAGCACCAAGTGATGATGTGAGATTTTTTTATAACACAAACCAATCGACATGTAATGTTCAGAAATCAAGTTGATTGGGTGCCTCTTGAGTCGTTGAGACCCCCCCAACCCCCCCCCCCCCCCCCCCCCACAAAAAGTTTTTCAAAGAAACATAAGATTTTTGGCATCAATAAATTTTCAGGTTTAATTATCCAATTAAACCCGTTATGGGTCTTAATGACCAATTAAACCCTGTATGGGTAATTAAACTGGCATGTTCTATTTGTTAAATATGCTAAGTAAACCTGGACAGGGTTTAATTGGTCATTAAAATTTGACACGTGTAATTAAAATCGATGAGTTATATTTGTTTTTAATAACACCGTGTGCAATCTAGCCCTTGTGCAAGGCCAGCCTCGTGGCTAGCTCATGCCGCGAGGCTGGCGGCAATTTGCCGCCAACTTTGCTTTTATTTTTATTTTTCATTTTTTATTCTCATTTCTTTTTATTTTTCCCTCAATTTCGATGGCACAACAATTGCCCCCCACTCTTCTGTTTTATCTTTAGACAATATTAAAGAGTAGAATATCGGTTAAAGAGCCGAGCCTAGCACCGAAATTCAATCAAAGGTTCCGGGATGCCCGAAGATCTAACGTTAACCAAGGGCTTTAGGTACCAAATTATCTTTTGGACAACCATGATGCCCTTGAGAGATAATTTCCACTGAGGAGTTCCCGTTGAGGGTCCGAGTTTGCTGGGAGGCCTAGGCGCTGGATCAGCCAAGGAGTCGGGTCTAACTTGGAGCATAGCACCGGACTCAGTCAAGGGGTCCAGTGAGCCTGCAGGCACAGTCTCCGGAGCATCCGATCCTATGATGGATCATAATGCTCGGGCTATTGTGTTCTCCATGTCCGTCTTTTCGGGGTTAGCCTATTTTAGGGAATCTGGGTTTGGCCAGTGGTCTAGCATGGGATTCCTACTAGACATCGGAGTTTGTCAGGAGACCTAGGCACTGGATCAATCAAGGAGTTGGATCTAGCCGAAAAGGCATAGCATCGAACTCAAACGAGGGATCTAGGTGAGTCTGCGGGTATAGGCATCGAATGTTTTGGTAATCCTAGGCTAACTTGTGGTCATAGGCACCAGATTGCAACTGAATGACTCAACTTCGATGAGCGGGGTCATGTCAGAGTTGTCATAGGGTTGTTGTCTTTTCATGCCTTCCTTGGGCCAGTCTACCTCAGGGGATCTGGGTTTTGCCAGTAGGCTGGCGCGGGATTCCTACCAAGCATTCGAGTTTGCCGGGAGACCTAGGCGCTAGATCAACCAAGGAGTCGGGTCACTGAACTCGAACGAGGGATCCGGGTGAGTCTGCGGGCATAGGCATTGGATCCTCTGGTGATCCCAAGCCAGCTTGTGGTCATCAACACCAGATTGCCACTAGGCAACTTGACCTTCGAGAGCAGTCTTTTGCTAGAGCTATCAGGTGATCATTTTGCTTTTTTTTTCTGCCTTCCTAGGGCCAGTCTACCTCAGGGAATCTGGGTTTGGCCAGTGGTCCAACACGGGATTCCTACCAGACATCAGAGTTTGCCGGGAGACCTAAGCACCAGATCAACCAGGGAGTTGGGTCTAGCCAAAAAGCATAGCACCGAACTCAAACGAGGGATCTGGGTGAGTCTGCGGACATAGGCATCGGATGTTCTGGTAATCCCGGGCCAACCCGTGGTCATCGACACCAGATTGCCACTAGGCGACTTGACCTATTGGAAGCGAGCTGTGCTTGATCCGCCATACCTGCATGACACATACAAATAATCTGGGCCCATGGAGATTTTACGTGGTTCGGCTTATAGTTTTGCCTACTTCCACCGGAATACAGGGGGTATATTCTTTTATTTATCGGGGGACGTTATTACAATGGAAAATTAAGGACAATTCCAACCTTCAGCCGGGCCGAGTAACGCTTCAGATGATAGGCTCGACTCTACGTCTCGCACTTTGTCCGTTCCCCTGGGGTTAAAGTTGTGAAATACTTCTTGAGGTGCATGGTGTTCCAAGCTTTCCCTACCGCCTCGCTTTATCGTGTCGGCGATGAGTACCTGTTGGATCCTTCGCACTTCGTGCTGAGTTTCCCTCCCTCTTCTATTACTTTCCCCTGCCTCCAAAATTTCCATTTGGATGATAAACTGTTCTGCTCGGTCGAACAACTTCGTCACAGAGTTTGGCTCGGAGAAGGCTAAGGATCTTCTCAGCGGGGTGTATGTAGTTCCATTTAGTAAGGCTGATGCCGCCAATTCGGTTGGGAGATCCCTTACTTCTTGCGTCGCGATTCTGAATCGCTCGATGTATTGCTTTAAGGATTCATTCGGCCTCTGCTGTAAGCTCATTAGATATATTGCACTCTTCTTTTTTGGGAGATAGACGGAGAATTCATTTAGGAATTCTTTCTTCAATTGCTCGAATGACCGTATATGTCCTGCTGGTAATTCGGTGAACCACTGCTAAGCTTGTCCTGCCAAGGAGAGTGGGAAGGCCCTAGACCTGGTGACCTCATTCCATCCATGTAATACGGCCACTGCAACAAAACGTTGTAAGTGCTTCTTGGGCTCTTCACTTCCTGAGTACACCGAAAGTTGTGGCAGTTCAAACCCTGGTTGCACTGGTTGCCTTTGGAGTTCCTCAGATAGAGGGAACCCTTTCAGAGGAGTTACCTTTAGTACCATCATTACCTGCTTCTGTTCTAGCACTTCTTCTATGAGGCGTTTGATGTCAGACATCCTGAGTGCTTCTTGTTTTGCTTCATTTTGGCAAGGAGATGGGTCATAAGGGAGTCCCGAGTAGGTGTTTTCTATTGTCTCTCTATACGTGGGAGCTCTTCTTGCCCTCCTACTATCTTTCCTTCTCAATTCTGTCACTTCTAGGACTTGGCTATTCAGCCCTGGAGTTCTGATTCTTATCCCTTGGCGAGGGTCCCTTGATGGGTTGTCTTGGGATCTCTGATGTTCCCTTCTCGTACCGATTTGTCCCATGTGGGGGACGTGAATGTCCGGCATTAGCTCACGTAACAAAGCAGTGACTCCCTGTAGTCTCCTCATATTCTCCTCATTGTTCATCATGAGCTCATCATTTTGTTGCTTCAGCTCTTCAAAATTCTTCCGCAATAGTTCATAATCTGAGAGTAAGACTGTGGGTGGAGCTATTCTTGAAGTCCCTACGAGGTTTCCATTTGGAATTAAAGACTGTCCAAAGGAGTGTTGTTCCTGACTAGCAAGCACTGCATGTGGGACTTACTTCTCTCGCCCTGTCGCATATCCCCTCAATCCAACCGCGTGTGCTTCTCCTTGTTCTGAACGCTCCATGCCCCCCGGTCCAGTG
Organism: Diospyros lotus; assembly: GCF_014633365.1. Taxonomy (NCBI): domain Eukaryota; kingdom Viridiplantae; phylum Streptophyta; class Magnoliopsida; order Ericales; family Ebenaceae; genus Diospyros; species Diospyros lotus. Next base: position 20,636,650 of record NC_068350.1, read on the forward strand.
GTATGGTTGCATTCAAGCACCGGGAAGTTCCCTGAACGCGCTTCGTTGTTAGGGTGTTCTATTAAAAATTCTGGCGCTGTAGAATGCGCTTGATGAGGGCCTTTCGTGGCTCGTGTTCGGATACGAGCGCTCCTTTGGGTGGGGTCAGGTGGGTTCGCCCAACCGGCTGATCTTGTCCCTCTTGGCATCTTATGTTAAAATTGGCTTTTTGTTGCGTTTCCCACAGATGGCGCCAAATTGTTGTTGCCAAAATACAACAATTAAAATTTGTGATGTGGGGTCCACTCGAGCTTGTTGTCAAGTGAGGTTAGGTTGCCGTAAAAGATGTAGCCTCAAGGGAGTTTGTCGCTAGGAATGCTCGCCGCAAGGATTCGCCACTAGCTTCGCCGCTAGTTTCACCACAAGGCTTCGCCACTAGCTTCGCCACAAGCTCCGCCACAAGCTTCGCCACTAGCTTCGCCACTAGCTTCGCCACAAGGTTTTGCCACAAGCTTCGCAGGTAGCTTCGCCGCAAGGTTCGGCCACAAGCTTCGCCACAAGGTTTTTTCGCAAGCTTCGCCGCAAGACTTTCGCCACAAGGTTTTGTCGTAAGCTTCGCTGTTAGCTTCGCCTCAAGACTTTTTCCTTCACCGCTAGTTTCGCCGCAAGGATTTGACTCTGTGATGCTCAAAAAATGTGTTAGAGGGCTCGCGGGAATCTCCCCCACGAAGACGCTCCGATGCCAAAGTCAGTCTCGGATCCCAATGACTGTTCACGAAAAATAGTGAAAGTGTATTCAAAGTGACAAGTTTTACCGAAGTTGGCCATCCTCGTTAATGCCCTGTAGCTTGGTATTTATAGGGCACAATTCTCAAGGGTGGCTGGTGTGGACACGTGGCGTTTGCTAAATGGGGGCAACTTCAACGAAGGGGGGATCATCACGAACCTGCAGCGAGGCAAATTGCGGCAGGGGGCCGCGAGGACAAGTGGCCGCAAGGCAGGCACCAAATGGTCGCAAGGCTGAGCCTTGCGGCCAGCCCCTGAGAGGGGCCGCGGCCCTCGTGGCATGCAGCCTCAAGGCCACTTGCAGCAATTAGTCGCAAGCGAGCTCGCGGCAGGCAGTCGCGAGGCCAGCCGCAAGTCTGGCCACGCGGCTAGCCCTTGTGCAAGGCCAGCCTCGTTGCTAGCTCATGCCGCGAGGCTGGTGACAATTTTGCCGCAAGGCTGGCGATAATTTTCCCCAGCTTTGCTTTTATTTTTATTTTTATTTTTCATTTTTTATTCTCATTTCTTTTTATTTTTCCCTCAATTTCGATGGCACAACAGATATATATACAATTATTCGTGTATGTCTTTTTAATATTCGAGTCGAATATAATTTCACTCGAATAATATTTTTTTTGACAAGTACAAAAACTTGTCATTTTAATTAATCTATTAAATGCTATATATATATAGTTACTCAACTAATATAACATTTAATTGATTTACTATTTACTTATTCAAAAAATGTTATTCACTTACTTCGTTCCGAGCTGAAAGCATGATTTCGAGTTCGAAATAGAACAGATATTCAATTAATCTCTTAAATATTTAGGTCTTACTTGATTAATATAAAAAATCAGCCAACCACAATACTTATTACTTGTTACTCAACTAAACATTTCATTACTCGATTAAAACGATAATTGTTCTATTAAGTCCATATATTTGTTGATAAATTTCAATATTAGAACAAATATTTTATATTATCAATATTTTTTACTAATGACATTATTATAATATTTTAAAATTTAATAATTTGAAGTTAAATAATATTTTTTACAAAATAATAAATGAAATCATGAACAAGCTATTCACAATTAAGTTGCTCATGAACCAATAGTCAAGCCTAATAGCGACCAACTTGAGAGCCTACTTGTGAGTCTTTAATGAAGTTTACTCGTAAAATAATAATCGATAACAAATATTTGAAGTCTAAATGCATATCATAATTTAAGAAATAACTACAAAAATAACAATTCGATCATCGATAAAGTAAAATATAAATAAAAAGTTAAAATGTTGACAAATCTTAACAAAAAGCAAATAAAAAGTTAAAAAGTTTTAGGTTATGATTATATCAAGTTGTTTGATCTCTTATTATAATTCTTTATAATTTATATGAATTCATTTAAGTAAATATGAATTCATTTAATTAACTCCAATGTTTTACATGTGATTATTAAGTTTTAATTAAATTATTTTGAAAGTATAATTTAATCATTAAACTTAATTATTTATAAGGTAAATCATTAAATGTAATTATTAAACATTTTTAAATATTTTTAATATAATTATTAAACATTTTTAAATCATTAAATGTATAATCAACATATGTATAAATATTTTTTTCAATTTTATTAAAAAATATGTTTGAAATGTATAATAACTATATGTATAAATATTTATACATATGTTGATTATACATTTTTACATAAATATAAAACATTATGCAACCATTTTTATATAAATATAATTTTTTTTATATAAATCTCATGAATCCATGGTGGTCATAAAATCTCATACACCATGGTGATCAAAAATCGAAATCTCACATAAAATTATAATCATATAAAACATTTTTATAATCATATAACCATACAATTTAATTTAAAAAGAAAATTTATCTTTTTTTAAATCTTAAATCATATTATTAAGTTCTAATTATATATAGTTTAATAATTAGATATATTATTTTTTAAATTTTATATTTTAACTGCCTTTATAACAAATTATTCATAACATCAATTAACTCCTAAAATTTATGCAAAACCTCAAATTCGGCTATGAACTTTGGCGACAATTTCATTACCATTCGAGCAGGCTTCTTAAGTGACGACTTGGTGGATCGAACTTTTGGCAATTTTGTTGGGAAGCATGATCCAGGGCTTACCTCGTCGAATCTCATCAGCGATTTCAAGGAGAATTGTTGTTTCGTTGAAGAAAACGAACTTGGGAGGGAGGGGAAGCGGCTCACCAAGTGGGAACTTTGGAGGATTGATAAAGAGTTGAGGAAATGAAAATAGATTCACAACTGTACAATACACCAAGGGCTTGTATCATATTATTAAGTTACAAGCTTCCCCATGAGGTATTTTCAATGTTTTTGATGTTGTATGAATGTTTGTATAAATCGACAAACCCTGGTTTAAGGGCTTGTATCATATTATTAAGGGTATGATAATGAAATATAATAATGAAACATATGATTTTCCGGATCAATATCGTTACCAAGTTTAATTGCCCAATTAAATCTGGGATGGGTAACTAAACCCGGTGAATTGTATACTGTCAAGTATCAATTTTGTTTTAATTTTTATTTTTTGTGAATTTACTGCTGCAAATCCTTGTTTTCCAATAGCACTTAAATGATCTATGGTGTAAGGAAATTCCGTTAATTGTGTTAATTGAGCGTACATTTCACCAAGATGATAATAGCATATTAAATAATCAAATGATCATTAACTTCTCAAAAAAACTCGGTGAATTATGTTCAATGAACATTGTATCAAGATGATGATATGAGAATTTTGATAACACAAATGATTGGTCGTCTAATTCTAAAAAAAAAATAATAATTTTGTGCTTCTCGTTGTTTTTAATTAAATGTCCTTCCATTTTTTGGATATGTGAACACAATTGTATTTAAAGAATTTAAAAGAAAATGATAATAGGCTAAACTTCATCGGCACTCTCCTTAAACCCGAACTCTTGTGTCTCTACTAAGCCCGATCTCTCCCTCTATAAACTCGACCGTCGCTGTGAAGCCGTCACCACCGAATCTTATCGCCAACGGTTGAACGGTTAGATCTTCTCTCATTTTGTTTGATATTTTGTCGAGGGGATGGATGAGTTTCATTGCGATGGGTTTCGTTACGATGAGTTTTATTGCAAGGCAGGCCGATGGGTATCCTCATCGATGGGGGTTCCTTACACAAGGAAGCCCCATCGGCGAGGGTACCCATTGGCCTTCCTAGCATAGATCCTAGCTGGAGGAGGAGAGGAAGGTCGAAGGTCGCTCAATAACCTACCGAGCTTAATAAGCCTTTTAAGCTCGATGAGAAATAGGCTAATGAAGCCGGGGCATATGTTCCCGGGCTTCCTCACTCTTGTTGAAGGTCGTTGAAGCCCAAGCTTGATCAGCCTTCAAAAAGGCGCGAGGAAGTGTAACACCCGATGTAACCGGTGTTAAGAGAATGAGAATGGAAGTGAGAAAACTTCAAAAAATGTCCTTGAGAAGGTGATGGATCCTTGAGATTGAGAATGCCCATGAGAAGGGTATTTTGATAAATTAAAAATAATTCCTATGTGGAATTAGGTGTGTAAGTGAATAAAATCTGAATTTGGTATTTATGTGGAGATATATGGGATTAATAAATTCACAAAGGGTATTTTGGAAATTTTGAAATTTAATTCCATAGAGGAAATTAATTATGAAAAATAGGGAAAATGGAGAATATGAAATTATTGGAGGAAATAATTATTTTTCCTAAATTAGTGAATAAATGTGGTAATGCCACATGGATGGTGGAGATGGAAGCTTGGAAGCCAAGTTTGTGTCTTAGAGTGACACTTGGCAAAGTCTTGTTCAAGTATAAATAGAGAGATTAAATTAAATGCAAAAAGAAATTAGTTTAGTCTTTCAAGCATTTAAAGAGAGGCATGATTATATGGATTAAGGAAAATCCAAAAAGAAAATGTGAAATTAGTCACCATTAATACTTGAAATTATGGTGAATTAAATAAATCTAAAGGAAAATGGGAAAATGGTCTCCCATTAATGCCTTGAAAAATATGGAGATTTTATTAAATGAGAAAGAAAGCATTTATGTCTTTCAAAGTGGTCTCTCATGTGATGGTGGAAAATTGTCCCATTAAATTTAAATGGGAAAGAAATGAGAAATTGGGAGATGGTGGCTAGGGACACATGGCATAATCTTGTGAATCAAGAATAGGCTATTACATGAAATTCAAATTGGTGAATTAATGGTCTTTCAAGTGTTAAATGCAAGCAATGATGTTGTTGCCTAAAAAGAAAATGCAAAAGAAATGGAAATTAGTCACTCATTTATGAGTGAAAATGGAAGGATTTATTTAAATGAGAAAGAGTGAAATTAGTCACTCAAGTTGATTTGTTGAAATTAGTCAAAATAAATATTTGAGAAAATGGCTAATTTTGGTATTGGAAGACTAAATGATCTAAAGGTTAGGATCAAGTCTTGAAAAGGTGAGATATATCCAATGGATTATATTTAAGTCTTGAAAATGGATATGAAAATAGTCTCATTAAGTAAATGAGAAATAAATGAAAAATGCAAGAGATCTAATGGGTGAGATGCATTCTTGAGAAGGAGAATAAATCCAAGGGTGGGGATTTAAAGAGAATAAATGGCATGGATTGCCAACCTATTTAAAAGTGTGTTTTCTCTTAGAGAGAAGTCTTGTTTATTTGAAATGGATGGTTGAGATTAAGTCTCCCTTAAGCACATGGATTGTGCTTTAAATGGATGGTGAAGATCCATTCTTGAAATTGGAAAATGGTAGTATATAAGGGCAAGTATGGAAGACTTGTTTCCCTTTTGGACATTTGAATGAAAGAAAGAGAGAAGAAGAAAGAAAAGAAAGAAGAAATGAGAGGAAAGGGAGAAGAAATGAAGAAGGAATCAAGGTAAGTCTCATTCTTCTTCTCCTTATTTAGTGTTCTTGTATGCAAGGAAATTAAATATCTTTTGAAATGCCATCTTAGATGGGAGATAATGAAGATGGAAGCTCTCTTGAAATAGAGATTTAAATATTCAAGAAGAGGTAAGGGTTGGCCCCATGGGAGGGTGGCCTTGCAATGGGTTGCAAATATGTTTCATAAATGTATATGTTGCATTTTGTAATGACCCGCTCCCACTTACGGGCGCCACCGGTAAATAATCGACCGGATTACTCACCCGACAAACCACAACTGAAGGGTTGGACTATGTTTCAACAAGAAACGCCCTAGGTGGGAACTAGGCTTCGTCCTTCCCTTCGCTCCACTCAGGAATCGGCCCCAACTCAAATAAGAAAAATCCAGCGAACCAAGACCCGAAACCTTAGTGAGCTTCACCTCTCTTCAGCTCACCCCATAGCAAGCCAGAGATGACCCAGGCACAAAGCTAGCATACAAACACTTCGCTGAGTATTGGGGATTTATGAGAACATACCTTGCTGATCTTAACTCGGACCGAAACTTGGCTTTACCGACTATGCCACATTCAACAAGCAATCTCACAATCATCTATCACACTATGATGATTACAACAATTAAACACCTTTAAGCTCAATAACACAGACATTTACTCACAAGGGTATACATACACCACACCCCCTGGCTACATACAAGCAATATTAAAAATACATAACTCGGGTAACACAGCTAGTTGCCACAACGGCCTCCCGGCGCCTTCCCTGCTTGCATCTGGACTTGCATCATCTACACATGAGGTAAAACCTCATGAGTCATAAAGACTCAGTAAGGGTGCAATGCATGTAAATATGAATATAACCATGTTTATGTATGCCAATGCATGCAAATGAGGCTAGGCTCACACATCCTCACAACCCACTAAGGTTTGAGGCATCAACCTATTAGCCCCCACCACTAGTCCTCCTTATGGCCACAGGTCCACTAGAGCTTGCATCACACAAGATATAACCACTACATGCCAATGCAACATAAAAACATTATCAAACACATTTACCGACTTGCAAGGCCACCTCTACATGGGGCAGTCCCTTACCTGGCTCGAAGCTTCATCTCTGCCTCGGCACGAATTCCAGCCTGCATTTCAAGTTCTTCTAGGATCACCGTCCCTCTGGTCGAACCTAGATGCAACCACACACAAAATCCCAACTCCATTAACCTCCGGCATTAAACCAATGCCCTCAACTACGCCGCACATCACCAAAATCATCCATTAACTAATTTCAAATAACCCCAACACAGGGTTTAATCCAACTAATACTACATAATTCATTATCTCACATAATGAAAATAATTAAATTAATTTACCTCAATTAATTCAAAAGAAATAATTAATTACCTCATTCAATTGGAAGGAAAAATCGGCCAATCGCCCACGTTGACGTTGCTTCCCGAGCTGCCATCTCATGCCCGAAATCCCATTCTCGAGCTTCCGGTATGCTCTATGAGCCTCAATATAATTTTCAGGACTTTCCCCCAATTTTCTGGAATTTTTTCGGGATTTTTCCCCAATTTTTCAGATTTTCTTATTTTCTATTTTCTTTTATTTTTCTTTTTATTTTTATTTTCTTCCCTCTCCACTGTTCACCATCCCCTACCTCTCGCGTGCGCATAGCGCACCTGCGCGCTGGCCACCGGCCACCGCCATGCGAGCCGCTGCTACTGCCGACGCCACCCTCGCCGGTTGCCTTCAATCGCCTCTCCACAACTGCCATCAGTCGACGTCGGCGCAAGCCTCACACCCGCATGCACAGCCGCACCAGCGAGCTGCCATGGCAGCTATTGGCCCAGCTTCGTCGTTGCAGCCCTTGGCCTCCATTGATGACGCTGCTGGCCCCTACTGCTCAAGCCAATGCCGACCATCATCGGCAGCCTCCATCGTGCCATCGCAACCCACTAGCAACGCCACCGAGGGCCGCCTCTGTTCCAGCCATGCTACTGCAACCAACGCCACTGAAATCGCCATGGATGCCGAGCTTCTGGCCGCCTCATGCACCACCGCACGCCTTGGCTGCTTCCCCGCGAGCTACCAGCCACTTGCGGCCACCATCGGCCACCAAGCTCACCTCAATCGACCTCCATTGTAGTGGCTATGGCCGCTGTTGCTTCGACTGCTGGAACCAACCAACAACTTCCCACTACTTCTCTTTCTCGATCTCGCATGCTCTCTCTCGATCTCATTCTCGCGATCTCTCTCTCAATCGCTCGATCTCTCTCTCGGCCAATCTCGCGATGCCTCAGATCTTCTCTCTCATTACCATTTTTACAGAGACATTAACTAGGAAGCTTCAAGGAAGCTTCCTCATACGGCTATATATATATATATTAATTTACATTAAACCCTTTAAGTTCTTCATTATTTCACTTCAACAATTAATAATTGCTCTTGAAGATTCTTATAATTACACTTGGACCTTCCAATTCTTAAATTAATTATAATTAAGCCACTCAAAATCTTGATTTATACAAAATTAATAACCGACCGCTACTCGGGAATACCGACCTTGACCCTGCGCCTGCACGGGACCTTTATTCAACCCGAAAGCACTTTAGGGTTGCCTTACTCAGAAAATTGAACCACCCCTAGGGTCCCCTCAGCTTCCAGGAAGTCCCCTCCGACTATTCGGTATTGACACCCACTCGGGCTTATACAGAATATATTCTGAAAATTATTCCCGGTCGGACCGTTTCTTGCATCATTAGCTTCGCCTTGAGACGCTCATCAACCTCATGCCCTCTTCCCTGGACATCCAAGTCCCGAGGCACTCCCTGCCGCCAATTCGGCAATTTTATTAATTAATTTCCCGGGACCGACTCTTGGGCTTCCCAAACCACTCGAGATCCTTTCAAAATAATAAAAAATTATTTATTTTCAATACCATGTAATACCGGGTATTACACATTTGGCATGTTCTTTTATGTTCATGAGACTTATGGCCATAGGTTAGTTTGAGAACATGGTTGAAATGGTGGGTTGATGCCTCTAATCTTGGAGGGTTGTAAGGGCAAAGAAACCTAGCCACACTTGCATGCATTTGGCATCATATAAACTTGTTATGTTCATATTTATTTGGCATTGCACCCTTATTGAGCTTTAGAGCTCATGAGATTTTTACCCTCACATGTAGGTTATGAAAGCATGGTAAAGTCAAGGCAAAGTGAAATGGAATGGGAAAGCATGGAAGAAGATTCAAGTGTATATTTTGGCTTATGGAAGCTTATGTGTTTGGTTTATGTAATGTAAATTTGTTGTTAGTTGAAGTGTATGTTGTATTTATACAATGAGATAGTGGCTTATGGCACGTTGGTGCCTAGGTTGACTGAGGTCTCATTTGGTGTGTATGGTGGGAAGCACTAAGAAGTTAAATCCTATGATTTTTGGTTGGAAAAATAGTGGGTGTTTGATATATGTTGTGGAGACATCAAGAATATTGTTTAAGCCTTAATTATGGAGAAATAAAGGAAAATTTGAAGGAAGGTGAGGTATTTTATTTATTTTTAATTTCTGGAAAAATTGGGCTTTAAAGGCCCAAGAGAAAAAAAAAATTGAAGTTGCAGCAGCCCCGCGTGCGCAGGCAGGGCGGCGCGCGCAGGTGGTAGTGGCCGCGCACGCGGGCGGTAGCGACCACGCGTGGGTAGGCCAGCCGGCGGGCGCGTGGCCAACGTTAGCGGGGCCCCACGCGGGCCCCGTGCGTGCCAGCGGGCCCCGTCGGCCAAATTTTTTTAAAATTTGGGAATTTTGGGAAATTAAGGGCCATTTCTTAATTGATTTTAGGCCCCGGAGGAATTTTCAAAATAAAGGGGTATTTCGGGCATTTTTGGGAATAATGCCGAAATTTTGAAAAATTGAAAATGATGAGTTTTTCCTCCAAATTTGGTAATCAATCAATGGATTGATTTTAATGGTGATTTTATGGAGCCCGGTAAAAATTCTTGAATGGGAAAAGAATTAAAAAAAATTGAGAAAATGGCGATTGGGAGTCTGAATGAGATTTTCTTTATAGCCAATGCGGTGTGGCTAAAGCCCAATTCTGCTAGCGAATCCTGGGGTTCAAGGAAGGGAAGGACGAGCCTAGTTCCCACCTAGGGCGTTTCGTCTTGAAACATGGTCCACCTTTCACCTAAGGCCGAGCAGGTGGACAATTTGGGTGATTGTTCTCGAGTAACACCTGTAAATGGGAGCGGGGCGTTACAGGAAGCCTGACCTCCTCGGCTTAATAAGACAATTAAGCCCGGGAACATGCCTCTAGGGCTTAATCCCTCGGTGAAACCATTAACCCCATTTCAATCTACTACATGATCCAATTGCTATTCTTGTATGGTTTTCTATTTTCCCTACAGATGACTCACCATCAGTCTGAGCAATTTACTTACGTTCACTCTCAACGAGTAATTGCACAAGGGACACGGGTCACTACATACTGTGAAATAAACCAACTTTCGGTAGTTTGTGATGCTCTTAGACATCATGGGGTATTGGAAAGATTTACTCAGGGCCCACTTGGATAATTGCTACAGATCCCTATGTTCGATCATTTCCAGGGTGGGCGAATGTTGTCGCGGATGCCCTTAGTCGTAGGGATCTTGCAGTCGCGGTCGGGATGATGATGCGGGAATGGCAGCTGATAGAGGTGTTCAGTAGCCTAACGGTGGGTGTAGCGCCTGGGAACGGTATATCCATGGTGGCTAGTCTGCAAATTCAGCCAGGTTGGTGGGAGGAGATACGGTAGGCTATCGGGGAGGATCAAAGGCTTCGCCAATGGGTGGATGAGAAGGGTCAGCCAGTGAAGATAGGTTTTCAGTTCAGTGATGGAATCTTAAGGATGAACGGGCGAATTTATATTCCTAATAACGAAGAATTAAGGCAAAGGATTCTAGATGAAGCTCATTGATCAAAGTACACTGTTCATCCAGGGGCAACCAAGATGTATAAAGACTCGAGAGAAGTTTATTGGTGGCCTGGAATGAAGCAGAATGTGGCTCAGTATGTAGCCAAGTGTGACGCATGCCAGCGTATTAAGATTGAGCATCAGTGGCCAGCGGGATTGTTACGATTGTTAGAGATACCAGAATGGAAGTGGGAGCACATTTCTATGGATTTCATCGTCGGATTGCCTAGGACAGCAAGGAAGAAAGACTCGGTATGGGTTATGGTCGGTAGGCTAACAAAGTCGGCTCATTTTATACTTGTTCGAACCGGTCAAGGTGCTGAAGAGCTGTCACGGATTTATGTCCAGGAAATTGTGCGGCTGCACGGGACCCCAGTCAGCATTGTGTCTGATAGAGATTCAAAATTTTTGTCGAGATTTTGGACGTGTTTGCAAGAAGAATTGGGAACAAGATTGAATTTAACTACTGCATATCACCCCCAGATGGATGGCCAGACAGAGAGGGTGAACCAGGTTTTGGAAGACATGTTGCGGGCATGTGTCCTGAAATTTGAAGAAAGTTGGGATGAGTACTTGCCGTTGGTGGAGTTCTCATATAATAACAGCTATCAGAGTAGCATTGGCATGGCGCCGTATGAAGCGTTATATGGCAGGCGATGCAGATCGCCTTCGTGTTGGCTTGAGGTGGGGCGAAAGGCAGTTGGCCAAGATTGAATTAGTGCAGCAAGCCTCTGAGAAGATTGATGTGGCGAAAAAGTGTATGAAGATTGCTCAAGATCGCCAAAAGTACTATGCGGATCACCGTACGCGAGATTTGGAGTTTCAAGAAGGGGATAGAGTATTTCTTCGGATCTCACCACAGAGACCATCAATGAGAAATAAAAAGCAAGGGAAGCTTAGTCCGAGGTTTATGGGACCGTATAGGATCATTGAGTGAGTAGGTCCTTTGGCCTATCGGTTGGCCTTGTCCAACGAATTAGCTGGATTTCATGTCGTGTTCCATGTGTCTCAATTGCGGAAGTTCATATCGGATCCAAGAATGGAAGTTCCAGAGGAAGAGGTTGAGGTTCGTCAGAACCTAACCTATATTGAGAGGCCAGTGAAAATCTTGGACCGCAAGGAAAAGAGATTGAGAAGCAAATCAATTCCATTAGTTAAGGTTCAGTGGAACCATCACTCGAATCAAGAAGCAACATGGGAGCTAGAAGAAGATTTAAAGCGCCAATTTCTCGAATTATTTGTTGATGTAATGGAAGAGTAGCTTTGATGTATTGATCAATCTCATTAATGAAAATGAAATTTTGGGGACGAAATTATTTTAAGAGGGGTGAAATGTAATACCCTTGATAAGTTATGATAAATTTTATCAATTAAGGGAATATTGGTATATGAAAAATTTCATAATTGCCCTTGAAATAATGAGAAGGCACATAATAGATAGGATGCCTTAGGAGGGGCAAAATGGTAATTTGGAGTTCCATCCCATAAAAAGATAAATTATTTTTGAAGAAATTATTTATATTGGAGAATTGATTTTTGGAGAATTTAATTCTTGATTAAGTGTATGGATAATTAGGAAATTAAAATGGAAGCCAAGTATGGTTAGATTTGTGACACTTAGCAAGATCTCATGGAATGAGATTTAATTTAATTTGGGAATAAGAAATAATTTTATTAAGTGTAATTGGTGACACTTGGCATGATCTTGTGAAGCAAGAGTGGGATTTAAAGAAATGCAAAAAGAAAAGAAATTAGTCTCTCAAGCATTAATGAGAGCCATTATGGAGAGAATTAAAAGAAATTCCATATTAAATGGAAAATAGTCATGCATTTATGTGGGAAAATGGTGGATTTAATTAAATGCCAAAGTAAATTGAATTATGTCTTTCAAGAGCAATTTAAATTAAATCAAAAAGAAAATATAATAGTCTCCATTAATTGCTTGAAAAGTTATGGATTTAAATTAAATGGAAAATGGAGAAATTAGTCAATCTTGAAATTAGTCATTATTTATTAATTGTGAAAATGGGAGAATTACGGGATTTAGAGATTGATCCAATGGTTGAGGATTTAATCTCTAAAGAAAATCAAAGGTTGAGATTTAAAGAGACTAAATCTCTTGGATTGTGTTTCTTTAGAGACTAGAGATGAGTTCTCTTAAAATCAATGGCCAAGATTGAAGATGAGGAGAAGCACAAGGATTGTGCTTGTGTTGGAGAATTGAGATTGAGTCTCTTGAATTAAAGAAAAATAAATGGCTAAGATGTAATCTTGAAATTTGGCATGGATTGAGTTGAAAAGCTCTATAAATAGGGAATTGAGAATTTAGTTCAAGGTTTTCCCCACTTGTGAAGAGAAAGAAAGCAAGAAGAGCTAAGGTTGGGAGAAGAAAGAAGAAAGGCAAGAGAGGTAAGCCTTCTTTCCCTCTCATGAAGTAGCCTTTAATTTTTGTGTATAAGAGCTAAAGTTGTGTTCTTTCTTCTAAGGTGGCTTGATCCAAAGAGAGAGTCTTGGCAAGTGAAGTATTGAAGCTTCAAAGAAGTAAAGAGGTAAGGGATAACCCCAAGTGGTAGGGGTTTTACTTGCATATGTACATGTTTTTAATGAGTTTGCATGTAATGGTCTTATTGCATGTTTTGTGTTCTAGTGGACCTATGGCCATAAGGAGGATTAGTGATGAGAGAGGGGTTGGTTGGTGCCTTAACCTAAGTGGTTATGAGGGCATGGAGGATTACCCATTATATGCATTGAATTTGCATTACATGTTTCATATACATTTGCATAGCACCCTTACTGAGCATTGGCTCATAAGGTCCTTTGACCTCTATGTAGGTGAAGAATCATCTAAGGGAAAAGGAGTTTTGCAAGGTTGAACGTAATGAAGAAAAGAGAAATGCATGTGAAGTGTATGTATTTTATGGATTTAGTGGTTGATATTGTAGTTATTTTGTTAAATATGTAATGAATGCTTAATATGGATGTATTGTGGCAAACTTGAATGTTTTGGAAGCCTTTTGTAGTGTAAAAACATTTTGGAAAATTTGAGTTTAAAAAGAAAATATATATATATATATATATTTTTATTAAAAATAGGAGTGGCAGTGTGTTAGACGCAGCCAGGGGGCGCGCTTGGGTGCGTCTGGCGCGACCGCGCTCAGCAGGTGTACATGGGCGGCCAACGCGCGTGGCCTACGCGCATGGCCCGCCCGGCCGGTGCACGTGGCACATGCGTGCGTGCGGCCCGCGCGGCCGTGCGCGCGTGGCCAGCGCTGGGGGCCCTTGCTGCTGTGATGCTTTTCTTTTTTTTATTTTATTTCCTTTTTGTTTAATTAATTAATTCTGATATTTTGTAAAATTCTAAAATAAATTATGTTTAAATAAATAAATAAAGGAGTATTTTAGCCTCCAAATTAATTATTAAATTAATATAAATTTGAGGTAATTGTGGGAAAAATTTCTATATTTTGGGAAATTAAATAATGAAGTATTTTCCTTAAATTTGAAATTGGATGAGGATGACTTGAGGTTTGTATTTCAAAAATTAATTTCCTAATGGTTGGAAAATTATGGTATTTTGAAATAATTAAAGGGAAAATCAATGGAGATTTAATGAGGAAAATTTATTTAAATTTTTCCAAAGAATATTAATCCAAATATTTTCCAAAGGTATTGGAAGTGAGATAAATGGGTTAATGGTTGGGGCAAAGAAATGAAAACTTATTTTCTTATAATTAAGGCGTTATGCCATAATTTATATGAAGCATGGGAGTTAGTTTATTTCTTTCGATCCTGGGAGGTCGCCCTTAGCTCTTCATTAAAAAGCTTGAGAAGGGGTGACGATTGCGAGGTTTCGGGTTTTAATGGGTTGTTTTGATAATTCCCGGACCCTCGAGTGGAGCGAAGAGAGGGCAAAGCCTAGTTCCCACCTAGGTCGTTTCCCGTTGAAACGTAGCCATCTCTTCATCTTTGCCCTAGCGTGTGAATAATAAGTTGATTATTCGTGAGTAACACCCGTAAGTGGGAGCGGGGCGTTACAGTTTGGTATCAGAGCATGGTTTCTAGTTTGAGATGGGATTTCGTGACTGTTGGGCACTATAGTTATGATGATATGATTGTTGTGGTGGTGATGACCTTGGGTTGATATCTATGGTGTGGTGTTTTGTGCGTAGATATGGAGAGACGAACCCCATTTCGTTCAGTGTGGCTAGTACGAGACTACATCCGGAGGCTGAAGACCCAGTGGACTTTAGCCATATTGGTGATGAGACCCGGTGAGTCCATCTAGCGCTACCTTAGCAGGGTGGAGGACGTCATCGCGGAGACCCCGGGCACGGCCTTACCTCCTGGATTGTTGGGTGAAGTGAAGGTGCACTATGTGAAAGAATTACTCCATGGCAAGTGGAGGCAATACGCGAGGAGGATTGCTAGGCATCCAAGAGTGTCCCAAAACTTTGCCTTATTCATTGAGATGATACAGGATACGGACGTGTGGCAGTCTAGAGAAGTCGCCCGTGGGCATGCGGGACCAGATGAAGAGAGTGTGGGAAGCAATGAGACCATAGATGATTTAGAGGAAGACCTTGATAAGGAGGTAGATTCTCCCGAAGCCCCTTATGAGGACCCCTTGGAGGAGTCCGAGACCCAGATCAGAATCTACTATAGCGACCCGGTCAGTCTGAAGCTTCGAGGCAGGGTGATCCCGGGTAGGCCTCAGAGCAGTTATGTGATTGATGGGCCATGTGGGCCTAATGGCGAGGGTCGTGATGTGGAGGCCATGGGTAGGGCTAAGTCATGCTAGTTAACTGGTGAGCTCTGAGGGTTGGGTTTTGTGGGGCTGGGGGGGGGGGGAGGGAAACATGATGTATTTGTCTTCGTGTGGTTTTGGCTTAAGGTGATTATAGGCTTTTCCTCTCTTTAAAATCATTTTGTAAAGGGGAAAGCTCTTTTGTAAGCCTGGATCTTGTTTGTATAAATAAATAAGTTATGTTGGAAACTTCATCTTGTATGGCATTGCTCGAAACTTGTGTTATGTATGTATGTGTGGTTATGGTGTAGTAGAAAAATGAATGTCGCTTGTGCCATTGTGCAGATGAGCCATGAAGAGTGACTTCACAGAAGAAGGGGCCAGGCCCAGTCATCATCTCGAGACATCCCGGAAGGAAGCGGCTCAGGGGTGCCGAGTGGTGATAGGTCGTTTGAAAGATTTGTTGAAATAATGATGAGTTCAATGAACAGATCAGAAACCTCGACTATTAATTGGCTGAAGATGTTTCGGGATTTGCATCCGCCAAGTTTTAAAGGAGACCCGTAAGTGGACCCAATGTAGGAGAATATTGGATGGAGCAAACTGAAAAGCTGCTGGAACACTTAGAGTGCCCTGAAGAGCACTGGGTAAGATGTGCCACATTTATGTTAGAGGAAGAAGCGACTATTTGGTGGAAGTCTATGTCAGGAGTCTTAAGGACTCGAAATACCATCTAAGAAAAAGGGGAGGTGCGGGTGACACCTATTACTTGGGAGCAGTTTAAGACTGCATTTAATGATAAGTACTTTCCTGAGTACTGGAGAGAGGGGAAGAAGCAAGAGTTCTTGAAGCTAACCCAGTCAGATGATATGTCCGTGGTGCAGTACGAGGCCAAGTTTTCCAAGCTGATAAAGTATGTACCCAGGTACACCATTGATGAATTTGAGAAGGCCCAGAAGTTTTTCCAAGGACTCAGAAAGGAAGTGAAGAAAGTACTGTACGCGTGGAACATTCGCACTTTTGAAGATGTAGTGGAGAAGGCCATTACCGTTGAGCGAAACATGATGGCTTAGGGAGAACTGAAGCTCCGCAGTGATTTGAAAAAGGAAGTGGAGAGCAAGGACAAGTCAACAAACCCTCCAGTAGCTCAATTCAAGAAGCCGGAAGGCCCCAAATTTAAAAAGGAAAGGTATTGCAAGAAGTGCCAGAAGAAGTATGCTGGCAATAAGTGTGGGACCAAAAGCAAGGGAGCAGGTTGCTTTGTTTGTGGAGAAACTGGACATTTTGCAAGAGACTGCCATTCGAGGAAAACGTTAAAGATTGAGGAAGCGGCCAAAAAGGAGGTGACATGCTATGCTTGCAAACAGCAGGGACATTATGCGTGGAACTGCCCCAACGAGGCAAGTCTAACCAAGGAAAGAAGCCAGAAGGAAAATCAGGCCCACAACCAGCTCAAGTGTTTCACTTGACAAAAGCGGAGGCAAATGCTGACCCGAGCGTGGTGGAAGGTACGCTCTTCATCCATACTACTCATGTACATGCATTGGTGGACCCTGGTGCCACTCATTCATTCATAGCAAATGAGTCTGCTAGGAGTTTGGGTCTTGAACCCTCAATAATGGGGTATGGAGTTAGAATTCAATCTCCAATTGGGGAGACTATAGAGACTAATTTAATAGTCCGAGATTGTGATGTGGATATTGAGGATGAGAAGTTTAAGATAGATCTGATACTTATGGAGATGCATGATTTTGATGTCATCCTAGGTATGGATTTTCTTTCTCCATATTGTGCTAATATGGACTGTTTGGACAAGACAGTGGAATTGGGATGTCCAGGGGGAAAAGTGGTGAAGTTTAAGGGACCACGGTTTGGTAGGCAATTAAAATTTGTATCAGCCTTGAAGGCGTGCAGATGGTTGGAAAATGGAGCATATGGATTTATAGCTCATGTTATGATAGTGGACAATAAGTCATAAATGAAGCCGGAGGAGGTAGAAGTAGTGAGGGAATTCTTGGATGTTTTTCCGAAGGACTTAACAGAGTTACCTCCAGATCGAGAAGTGGAGTTTGCCATTGAATTGTTGCTGGGAACAACACCAATTTCTATACCCACTTATCGCATGACCCCGACTGAGTTGAGGGAGCTTAAAGTACAACTTCAAGATTTGGTGGATAAAGGATTTATTCGACCAAGTATTTCCCCATGGGGAGCTCCAGTTTTGTTTGTAAAGAAGAAAGATGGCAGTTTGCGATTGTGTATCGATTTTCGAGCACTCAATAAAGTGATAGTGAAAAATAAGTACCCATTGTCCAGAATTGGAGAGTTATTTGATCAATTGAAAGGTGCCAGAATATTTTCCAAAATTGATCTGCGCTCGGGGTACTACCAACTGAAAGTTAGAAGTGAGGATATACCCAAGACGGCATTTCGGTGTCTATATGGACACTTCAAATTTTTGGTGATGCCATTCGGGTTAACCAATGCCCCTGCAACTTTTATGGATCTCATGAATAGAGTGTTTAAACCATTTCTAGACCAGTTTGTGATCGTCTTTATTGATGATATCTTGGTGTACTCAGCTAGTGAGGCGAAGCACTATGAGCATTTGAGGTTGGTGTTAGAAAAGTTGTGTAACGAAAGGCTATATGCCAAATTTTCCAAATGTAGCTTTTAGCTAAGGGAAGTGGCGTTTCTTGGCCATGTAATTTCGAGTGACGTGTATCAGTGGATCCATCCAAGATAGAGGCCATTAAGAACTGGCACCGACCGAGGTTAGTGTTCGAGGTGAGAAGTTTTCTAGGGTTAGCTGGATACTATCGACAATTCGTTGAAGGATTTTCAAAAATTGCTTTGCCTCTGACACGTTTGACTCAAAAGAATGTGAGGTTCATATGGAATGACAAGTGTGAACAAAGTTTTGAGGAACTTAAGAAGCAGTTGACCACAGCGCCGATTTTGACCCTACCTGAAGGTTCTGGAGGATTTGTGGTCTACAGTGATGCTTCGGGATCGGGATTAGGCTGCGTGTTGATGCAGCATAGTAAAGTGATTGCTTATGGTCGCGTCAACTACGACCTCATGAGAAGAACTACCCGGTCCATGATTTGGAATTGGCTGCAGTTATCCACGCCCTGAAGATTTGGCGACATTATCTGTATGGTGAGAAATTTGAGATTTACACTGATCATAAAAACCTAAAGTATATCTTCTCCCAAAAAGAGCTGAACATGAGACAACGTCGATGGATGGAGTTCTTGAAGGACTACGATTGCACCATCCATTATCATCCAGGGCAGGCGAATGTTGTAGCGGATGCCCTTAGTTGTAGGGATCTTGCAGTCGCTGCCGGGATGATGATGCAGGAATGGCAGCTGATAGAGGTGTTCAGTAGCCTAACGGTGGGTGTAGCGCCTGGGAACGGTATATCCATGGTGGCTAGTTTGCAAATTCAGCCAGGTTGGTGGGAGGAGATACGGCAGGCGACCGGGGAGGATCGAAGGCTTCGCCAATGGGTGGATGAGAAGGGTCAGCCAGTGAAGATAGGTTTTGAGTTCAGAGATGGAATCTTAAGGATGAACGGGCGAATTTATATTCCTAATAACAAAGAATTAAGGCAAAGGATTCTAGATGAAGCTCATTGATCAAAGTACACTATTCATCCAGGGGAAACCAAGATGTATAAAGACTCGAGAGAAGTTTATTGGTGGCCTGGAATGAAGCAGAATGTGGCTCAGTATGTAGCCAAGTGTGACGCATGCCAGCGTATTAAGATTGAGCATCAGCGGCCAGCAGGATTGTTACGACTGTTAGAGATACTAGAATGGAAGTGGGAGCACATTTATATGGATTTCATCGTCGGATTTCCTAGGACAGCAAGGAAGAAAGACTCGATATGGGTTGTGGTCGGTAGGCTAACAAAGTCGGCTCATTTTATACCTGTTCGAACCGGTCAAGGTGCTGAAGAGCTGTCACGGATTTATGTCCAGGAAATTGTGCGGCTGCACGGGACCCTAGTCAACATTGTGTCTGATAGAGATTCAAAATTTTTGTCGAGATTTTGGACGTGTTTGCAAGAAGAATTAGGAACAAGATTGAATTTCAGTACTGCATATCACCCCCAGACGGACGGCCAGACAGAGAGGGTGAACCAGGTTTTAGAAGACATGTTGCGGGCATGTGTCTTGGAATTTGGAGGAAGTTGGGATGAGTACTTGCCGTTGGTGGAGTTCTCATATAATAACAGCTATCAGAGTAGCATTGGCATGGCGCCGTATGAAGCGTTATATGGCAGGCGATGCAGATCGCCTTCGTGTTGGCTTGAGGTGGGCGAAAGGTAGTTAGCCAAGACTGAATTAGTGCAGCAAGCCTCTGAGAAGATTGATGTGGCGAAAAAGTGTATGAAGATTGCTCAAGATCGCCAAAAGTACTATGCGGATCACCATACGCGAGATTTGGAGTTTCAAGAAGGGGATAGAGTATTTCTTCGGATCTCACCACAGAAGACCATCAATGAGAAATAAAAAGCAAGGGAAGCTTAGTCCGAGGTTTATGGGACCGTATAGGATCATTGAGCGAGTAGGTCCTTTGGCCTATCGGTTGGCCTTATCCAACGAATTAGCTGGATTTCATGTCGTGTTCCATGTGTCTCAATTGCGGAAGTTCATACCGGATCCAAGAATGGAAGTTCCAGAGGAAGAGGTTGAGGTTCGTCAGAACCTAACCTATATTGAGAGGCCAGTGAAAATCTTGGACCGTAAGGAAAAGAGATTGAGAAGCAAATAAATTCCATTAGTTAAGGTTCAGTGGAACCATCACTCGGATTGGGAAGCAACATGGGAACTAGAAGAAGATTTAAAGCGCCAATTTCCCGAATTATTTGTTGATGTAATGGAAGAGTAGCTTTGATGTATTGATCAATCTCATTAATGAAAATGAAATTTTGAGGACGAAATTATTTTAAGAGGGGTGAAATGTAATACCCTTGATAAGTTATGATAAATTTTATCAATTAAGGGAATATTGGTATATGAAAAATTTCATAATTGCCCTTGAAATAATGAGAAGGCACATAATAGATAGGATGCCTTAGGAGGGGCAAAATGGTAATTTGGAGTTCCGTCCCATAAAAAGATAAATTATTTTTGGAGAAATTATTTATATTGGAGAATTGATTTTTGGAGAATTTAATTCTTGATTAAGTGTATGGATAATTAGGAAATTAAAATGGAAGCCAAGTATGGTTAGATTTGTGACACTTGGCAAGATCTCATGGAATGGAATTTAATTTAATTTGGGAATAAGAAATAATTTTATTAAGTGTAATTGGTGACACTTGGCATGATCTTGTGAAGTAAGAGTGGGATTTAAAGAAATGCAAAAAGAAAAGAAATTAGTCTCTCAAGGATTAATGAGAGCCATTATGGAGAGAATTAAAAGAAATTCCATATTAAATGGAAAATAGTCATGCATTTATGTGGGAAAATGGTGGATGTAATTAAATGCCAAAGTAAATTGAATTATGTCTTTCAAGAGCAATTTAAATTAAATCAAAAAGAAAATATAATAGTCTCCATTAATTGCTTGAAAAGTTATGGATTTAAATTAAATGGAAAATGGAGAAATTAGTCAATCTTGAAATTAGTCATTATTTATTAATTGTGAAAATAGGAGAATTATGGGAATTAGAGATTGATCCAATGGTTGAGGATTTAATCTCCAAAGAAAATCAAAGGTTGAGATTTAAAGAGACTAAGTCTCTTGAATTGTGTTTCTTTAGAGACTAGAGATGAGTTCTCTTAAAATCAATGGCCAAGATTGAGGATGAGGAGAAGCACAAGGATTGTGCTTGTGTTGGAGAGTTGAGATTGAGTCTCTTGAATTAAAGAAAAATCAATGGCTAAGATGTAATCTTGAAATTTGGCATGGATTGGGTTGAAAAGCTCTATAAATAGGGAATTGAGAATTTAGTTCAAGGTTTTCCCCACTTGTGAAGAGAAAGAAAGCAAGAAGAGCTAAGGTTGGGAGAAGGAAGAAGAAAGGCAAGAGAGGTAAGCCTTATTTCCCTCTCATGAAGTAGCCTTTAATTTTTGTGTATAAGAGCTAAGGTTGTGTTCTTTCTTCTAAGGTGGCTTGATCCAAAGAGAGAGTCTTGGTAAGTGAAGTATTGAAGCTTCAAAGAAGTAAAGAGGTAAGGGATAACCCCAAGTGGTAGGGGTTTTGCTTGCATATGTACATGTTTTTAATGAGTTTGCATGTAATGGTCTTATTGCATGTTTTGTGTTCTAGTGGACCTATGGCCATAAGGAGGACTAGTGATGAGAGAGGGGTTGATTGGTGCCTTAACCTAAGTGGTTATGAGGGCATAGAGGACTACCCATTATATGCATTGCATTTGCATTACATGTTCATATTCTCATGTTTCATATACATTTGCATAGCACCCTTACTGAGCATTGGCTCATAAGGTCCTTTGACCTCTATGTAGGTGGAGAATCATCTAAGGGAAAATGAGTTTTGCAAGGTTAAAGGTAATGAAGAAAAGAGAAATGCATGTGAAGTGTATGTATTTTATGGATTTAGAGGTTGATATTGTAGTTATTTTGTTAAATATGTAATGAATGCTTAATATGGATGTATTGTGGCAAACTTGAATGTTTTGGAAGCCTTTTGTAGTGTAAAAACATTCTGGAAAATTTGAGTTTAAAAAGAAAAAAATATATTTTTTTCTTATTAAAAATAGGAGTGGCAGTATGCTGGACGCAGCCAGGGGGCGCGCTTAGGCGCGGCCTCGCGCAGCAGGTGCGGGCTTGCGGCCAGCGCACGCGTGCGGCCTGCGCGCATGGTGTGCGTTGCCTACGGGCATGGCCCGCGCAGCTGGTGCGCGCGGCACATGCGCGCGTGCGGCCCGCGCGGCCAACGTTGGGGGCCCTTGCTGCTGTGATGTTTTTCTTTTTTTTATTTTATTTCCTTTTTGTTTAATTAATTAATTTTGATATTTTGTAAAATTTTGAAATAAATTATGTTTAAATAAATAAATAAAGGAGTATTTTAGCCTTCAAATTAATTATTAAATTAATATAAATTTGAGTCAATTGTGGAAAAAATTTCTATATTTTGGAAAATTAAATAATGGAGTATTTTCCTTAAATTTGAAATTGGATGAGGATGACTTGAGGTTTGTATTTCAAAAATTAATTTCCTAATGGTTGGAAAATTATGGTATTTTGAAATAATTAAAGGAAAAATCAATGGAGATTTAATGAGGAAAATTTATTTAAATTTTTTCAAAGAATATTAATCCAAATATTTTCCAAAGGTATTAGAAGTGAGATAAATGGGTAAATGGTTGGGGCAAAGAAAAGAAAAATTATTTTCTTATAATTAAGGCGTTATGCCATAATTTATATGAAGCATGGGAGTTAGTTTATATCTTTCGATCCTGGGAGGTCGCCCTTAGCTCTTCATTAAAGAGCTTGAGAAGGGGTGACAATTGCGAGGTTTCGGGTTTTAATGGGTCATTTTGATAATTCCCGGACCCTCGAGTAGAGCGAAGAGAGGGCAAAGCCTAGTTCTCACCTAGGTCGTTTCCCATTGAAACATAGCCATCTCTTCATATTTACCCTAGTGATTAGTGATCAATTTTGTAAAAATTTTGTTATAATTTCACCTTTATTTTGATCTTAAAATGGTTTAAATTGAATATTATCATGCATTTTGTGATTTTGTGCATGTTTAAAAATATTAATATAAAAATATATATAAAATATATAAAATATAAAAAAATAAATATAATATATATAATAATATAATAATATAAAAATATGGAAAGCCCAGACCCAAGCCCAACACAAGGAAGGCTCAAGCCCAAGCCCAACACAAGGAAGGTCCAAGCCCAAGCCCAAAACAAGGAAGTCCCACCCTAAAACAAGGAAGGCCTAAGCCCAACACAAGGAAGGCCCAAGCCTAAAAATATGAAAAGCCCAAGTCTCATAAATTGATGACATCATCGCTTACATCATGGGTTGGAATGACATTATCGCTTACATCATGTATTAGATATTTTACTTATCTTTGTATTTTTAAATTAGTTATTTTTTTCTTTAGATATTTTGTATTATTAAATTATATAATTGAGTGGTCTCTATTGCATCTTTTACCCTATAAATAGAGCACTTGGGATGCATTTGTAACCATTCAATTTTCCTATAATGAAAGCATAGTTGTGTTCTTGAGATTTCTCTCTCAAATTTTTCACTTTAGTTTCAATATAGTTTCGTTCTTAGAATTTCTCTCATAAATCTTCAACCTTTGTTTCCATATAGTTGTATTATGTTATTCATATTGTCTTTTTATTATATACCGCCTATATGGTCGGTTGAATATTGTCTTTAAATATTGTCTTTAAATATTGTCTTTCCATTATATACCGCCTATATGGTCGGTTAAAAAATAGTCTTTCAATTACTGTCTTTCCATTATATACCGCCTATATGGTCGGTTAAAAAATAGTCTTTTAAATACTGTCTTTTAATTCCCGTCATTTAAATTCTTGCCAATTTATTTTCAAATGAAGATGAGTAGCTAAATCCAATCTTGGGTTAAGGCAAGGACAACGTCCAACGCCAATGATTCCCAAAGAAAGCTGCGCTTCAATTGTGTAATATTAATCTGATTTAATTTGAGCAGTGTGCGTATAGTGTATCTTTGAGTTTGGATTGGAGCATAAGCCTAACTTAGAGTTTCCATGCCACGTATGGAGATTGCTAGACCTGGAAATGTTTTCATACCCATGCCCAAATGATTAATCTGTACCTATAAATTCTGTCTGTGAGATATAATTCAATTTATGATAATTGCTTAACTTAGAATTTCTATGTCATGTATGGAGATTGCTTAAACAAGAATTATCATTATTTTGAACTAAAATTACTGACAGATCTGAAAAACTTAATTCAGATGAATATTATTGATCTTTTCTATTAAGTTGGGAATTAATTGATTTTGACACTGAAATTGTCTTGACCCAAGCTACTTAAATTCATTGTTAATTTAGTTTTAATCATTTCCTTTAGATTATCTTAATCACCTCTTAAAATCAAATATTCATTGATTTCTGTTTTCATTCAAAATAATCTCCCTGTGAACCGACTTGGACTCACCGAATTATAAATTTAAAATTGTACTACACGCACACTCGCACACTGGCGAGTATAATCGCCCTATACCTGCTTTAACAAGAGGATTAATGTTTGATAAATTTGGTTGTTATTTTGATAAATAAATGTGCAGGGTAGCGTAGCAGTCACCTAGCGTGTGAATAATAAGCTGATTATTCGTGAGTAACACCCGTAGGTGGGAGCGGGACATTACAACCACCTCCCAAGTCGAACCTAGATGCATATACACACAAACCCAACTCCATTAACATCCGACATTAAACCAATGCCCTCAACTTCAACACACACACCATCAAAATCATCCATCAACAACTCAACAAAATAATACCAACCACGGCATAGACTAGCCATCAATAATTTTCCAAACAATCCCGACATAGGGTTTAATCCAACAAATAACTATTTTACATTAACTCGCTTAATGCAAATAACTTGGGAAGGAAATATTAATTTAGCTCGACTCATCTAGGGAGAAACGTAGCCAAACGCCCATACTGGCCTTACTTTTTATACTGCTCTCTTGCGCTCAAATCTCCATTTCGAGCTTCTGTCACGTTCCATGAGTCCCAAAATAATTTCTAGAAACTTCTCCAATTTTTCTGAAATTTTCCATATTTTCCTTATTTTCCATTTTCTTTTTTCTTTTTATTTTTTCTTTCTTTCTTTCCTTTCTTCCTTCTCGCGCGCGCTGGCCCTGTTCATCGTCTTCTTCACCATCTCCCGCGTGCGCACAACGCTTATCCGAGCCGCCTGCCACTGTTGTTTGCTCCACCAGCTGCTACTCACGAAGCCAACAACCGCCCCAGCTCAGCCGCGTAGGGCGGCCTCCACCAGCTGCTACTCACGAAGCCAACAACCTCCCCAGCTCAGCCGCATAGGGCGGCCTCCACCGCAGCCACCATCGCGACCCCCCCCGGAGCTTCCAGGCATCACTGGCCCAAACGCACAGAGTTGCCGCTGCGCGCGACCGTTTCTGGCCTCGAGCTTCGCCTCCGAGTCACTGCAACCACCGCTTGCCTCACCCAGCTCCAATGCGGCCACGATCTTGCTCGATCGGCCTCCATTGCAGCGGCCATGGCCGTTGTTGCCTTCACTGCGAAAACCCGCCAGCAGCCGCCCTCCGCCTCTCTCTCGATCTCGTACTTCTCTCTCTCTCTCTTTCTCGCTCATAGCTGTAACGACCCGCTCCCACTTACGGGTGCCACTGGTAAATAATTGACCAGATTACTCACCTATCAAACCACAACTGAAGGGTTGGACTATGTTTCAAGAGAAATGCCCTAGGTGGGAACTAGGCTTCATCCTTCCCTTCGCTCCACTCAGGAATCGGTCCTAACTCAATCAAGAAGACACAACGGACTGAGACCCGAAACCCGAGTGAGCTTCACCTTTCTTCAGCTCGCCCCATAGCAAGCCAGAGGTGACCCAGGCACAAGCTAGCATACAAACACTTCGCTAAGTATTGGGGATTTATGAGAACGTACCTTGCTGATCTTTACTTGGTTCGAAACTCATCTTGGCCAACTAAGCCATATCCAAAGAACCATCTCACAATCATTTATCACGCTATGATGATTATAACAATTAAATACATCTAAACTCAATAACACAGACATTTACTCACAAGGGTATATATATACCACGCCCCCTGGCTACATACAAGCAATATAAAAAAAATACATAACTCGGGCAACACAGCTAGTTGCCACAACAGCCTCCTGGCGCCATCCCTGCTTGTATTCGGACTTGCATCATCTACACATGAGGTAAAACCTCATGAGTCATAAAGACTCAGTAAGGGTGCAATGCATGTAAATATGAATATAATCATGTTTATGTATGCCAAATGCATGCAAATGAGGCTAGGCTCACACATCCTCACAACCCTCCGAGGTTTGAGGCATCAACCTATCAGCCCCCACCACTAGTCCTCCTTATGGCCATAGGTCCACTAGGTCTTGCATCACACAAGATATAACCACTACATGCCAATGCAACATAAAAACATTATCAAGCATATTTACCGACTTGAAAAGCCACATCCACATGGGGCCATCCCTTACCTGGCTCGAAGCATCATCTCTGCCTCGGCACGAACTCCAACCCGAACTCCGAGCTCTTCTAGGATCGCCGTCTCCCTGGTCGAACCTAGATGCAACCATATACAAAATCTCAACTCCATTAACTTCCGGCATTAAACCAATGCCCTTAACTACGCCACACATCACCAAAATCACCCATTAACAAATTTCAAATAACCCCAACACAGGGTTTAATCCAACTAATACTACATAATTCATTATCTCACATAATGAAAATAATTAAATTAATTTTACCTCAATTAATTCTGGAGCAGACATCGGGAAAACGCTCACCCGGCATTGCTTCCTAGGCTTCAAATCTCGCGCCCAAATCCCATTCTCGAGCTTCCGGCATGCTCTATGAGCCTCAATATAATTTCCAGGACTTTTCCCCAATTTTCTGGAATTTTTCGGGATTTTTCCCCAATTTTCCAGATTTTCTTATTTTCTATTTTTCTTTTATTTTTCTTTTCTCTTATTTTCTCTTCTCCTCTCACTGTTCATCTTCTTCACGGCTTCTTCGCGTGACCAGCACCTGCGTTTCTTCTTCTTCTTCCTCACACACGGCCGCCTCTTCCAACCGCCGTCCATGGCCACACCGGTCGTCGCTGATGCTCACGCCGCCGCTGCCGACCTCGCATCCGCCGCCATCGCCGCGGCCAGCACCTTCGCGCGCTACCACCTGCGCGCGGCCAGCCATTGCTGCAACCAGCAGCCATTGACGGCTGCTGAAGCTTCTGCCGACGCCGACTCTCGCCTCAGCTGGTGTTCGCACGGCCACCACCGGTCGCTTTCCACCGCAGCCGCTCCGACACCAGCATTCGGCCGCTTCGCTGCTGCCGAGCTTCTTCGTCGGCTGCTTCCATGGCTGCCTTTGCCTCAGCCATTTCAACAGCAGCCGGAAGCTGCTTCTTCAATGGCCGAACTCGGCTGTCTCTCGATCTCGCTCTCAAGCTCTCTCACGATCAGCTCTCGACAAAGCCTTCTCTCGCGTGCTCACTCTCTGGTTCGGCCATCCCTCACATTACAATGGCAGAGGACACACCTAGGAAGCTTCCTCACGCCTGCCACTTTATACATATATATATATATATAAACTAATTACATAATTAACCCACTAATTTCTCATAATTTCACTTAAAGAAACATTAATTGCACTTGAGAACTCTAATAATTACACTTGGACCCTCCAAGTTCTAATTAATTATCATCAAAGCCACACAATAACTTGATTTCTCAAAAATTAATTGACGACATTTACTCGGGAATATTGATTTCATCCCTGCGCCTGTACGTGACCTTTATTCGACCCGAAAACACTTAAGGGTTGCCTTATTCATAAAATCGAATCACCCCTAGGGTCCCTTCAGCTTCTAAGAGGTCCCCTTCGACTATTTAATATTGGCACCCACTCGGCCTTATACAGAATTTATTTCAAAAATTATTCCCGGTCGGACTGCTTCCAGCGTCACTATCCTCATCTCGAGACGCTCACCAATCCCTTGCCCTCTCCCCTGGACATCCAAGTCCCGAGGCACTCCCAGCCGCCAATTTGGGAGTTTTATTAATTAATTTATCGGGATTGACCCTTGGACTTTCCGGACCACCCAAGGCCTGACAAAATAAATCCAAAAATTATTTATTTTCAATACCATGTAATACCGGGTATTACAATAGCTCTCTCTCCCGAGCCTCTTTTCTCCTCTCGGCCGAGCTCCCATGAGCTCTCTTTCTGCCATTTCAAATGTACTGAGACGGTCACTAGGAAGCTTCAAGGAAGCTTCCTCACACGGCTATATATATATATATATACATATATATTACACACATTAATCCCTCAATTTCTTAATTATCTCACTTGGGGATCTACTAATTACACTTAAGACTTTCAATAATATCATTTGGGCCCTCCAATACCTAAATTAATTACTCTCAAGCCACTTAAATTCTCAAATTTCTCAAATTAATAATCGATTTTACTTGATAAAGCCGATTTTGTCCCTGCGCCTACACGGGACCTTTATTCGACCTGAAAACGCTTAAGGGTTGCCTTACTCAAAAAACCGAACCACCCCTAGGGTTCCCTCAGCTTCCAGGAGGTCCCCTACGACTATTCGGTATTGGCATCCACTCGGGCTTATACAAAATTTATTCCAAAAATTATTCCCAGTCGGACCGCTTCCAGCGTCACTATCCTCGTCTCGAGACGCTCACCAATCCCTTACCATCTTCCCTGGACATCCAACTCCCGAGGCATTCCCAACCGTCAATTCGACAATTTTATTAATTAATTTATCGAGATTGACCCTTGGGCTTTCCGGACCACCTGAGGTCCTAACAAAATAATCAATTTTTTTTTAATACTATGTAATACCGGGTATTAGATTCCACCCTCCTTAAAGAATTTCGTCCTCAAAATTCACTTTACCATAATCTCTTGCCCAAGATAATCACGTTCTCAGGCTACTCTCCGAATCCACTGCTCGAGAATCTCGTAGCGGAACCATTTCTCAGCCTTCACCTTGGGTTATACCCACCTCAAGGCTTCACTTAGGCATTTGGTCCTCCGTCTCTTGAAGACATTCACCAACCAAATATCGACTTGGCCTCTCACCAAACCGCACCACTGGTCGCTAGTCATGCTTACTAGAACGATGTCCATCTCTGGACGAATTTTCTCTGCCTCGAAGCATCACTTTGCTGTCCACTTCCCATTTCCCATCGATCAAACAATCTCTCACTAACATTGCCTCACTGATCAGTCTATCACGATTTTACGCCGATCACACACGACAACGTTTCCCATTGTCAATCACACATGGCCATGATTTTACGCTGGTCCAACCAGCAACGTCTTAGCACTGATCACCCACCGCAATGTCACTTCTAGTGTCCATAAGACACCCTGACACCCATTCATTATGGCACACCACCATTTATCACATGCATGCATAGCTTAAGCTTATCCTCGTGGCAATCTCTCATTACCGACCAACTAACCTGCTACCATTACATGGGAAGCAACCATTTGGCCCACCCAGCCAACTTCAACCATTTCATACATGGTATACTACCTTGACTAGCCGACCCTCATTTATTGATATGATCATGCTTAACCGAACACCATGCCAGGCCATTTCATATTTCAATCATATGTGTGCTACCCGAGTTCACCTCAAGCCTAGCGATGCACGCACTATTACATTTTTACCTCGAGCTTAACAATGCTCGGGCCACAATCTTTTCCCAACCAGGAGCTCTTCGCATGAGGACACAGACTACTCTGGCCTTCCTTTCTGGCCAATATTACACACTAGTAGGGGTCTCATACCCATACCAAGGAACTCTTCACTGAGCAACCCCTCTTCAATTCTTCACCCAATTCAGCTTTCACAATCACGTCCCATGCTAGGCCTTACCTTGGCTGTTAAACCCTACCGCGAGTCAAGGATCCTACCAATGCGCTTGAGGTCGCAGAACCATTAATCGGCCCTCGTCATCACCCACGGTTCGTGGCACAAGTGATTGGCTTATTACCATCTGCAGAATCACTTAATGCATCGCACCTGTAGGGTGACTCATGCCTTTGGTCCACACCACAACAAGCTAAAATGGTTACAGCCCCACTCTTGTAGCGGTCTTCTAGCCAAATTTACTCGCCCAGCCTCAATTTCATTAGGACCTTTCAAATTCTTTCATTTCTCGACAGAACCTTATATTCTGGAGGCACAAACCTTCCAGCCTCCTTAAATCAGATTCATTCTCAATCCACATTAGGCACCTGACTTAAACCATGCATAATGGTTCCCCTTGTCCTCCTCGGCAAGGACAACACCATGACAGCAACGAATTTCCCTCCACGGTCGTTGCATCTTAAATTTCACAGGCACCAGCCTTTATGGCCATTTATACTCGGCTTCGAGGTCCTACCATACACAATGGTTACCTTTGACCTTCCTGACAACATCTTTTCCCTGACAGAGACAATGACACCACCATAACATCTCAAAAGACTCGCTGCTCCTTGAATTTCACTGGTCATTACAACCAGCACGACCCCTCTTAGGCCGCCTTCCTCATGTCACTTTGCTATGCTTATAGCAGCTAGCTAATTCCCTGAGAGACTCTGGCTTCTCTCGGACTTCTTATACACTTTGCTACAATCAGCTCATGCCACTCAATGAGCCACCACATGGGCTCTATGCCACAATCATTGGCTAAGACGACCTCTTGCCATCGCTTAGCACCACATCCAGTTGCAACCACGACTCAGGAGCCACCTATGCCACTGACTAACTACTCTCACGACGCCCTACGACCTTGGCCAGCCACTTCATTGCTGCTGCTGCTATCACCGATCGGCGTCTTCAGTCGCCATTGGCTACCCCCAACTAATCACCAATCGACTCCACTAGTTGATTTCCTTCACAACCGTTAACCCCTAACCACGAGGTTAAATCTCATCAATTTCCCACACTCCAAGGCATCCCTCTAACTGTACCACTTACAGCTATTAGGTGAATTCATCACCTCAACACCATTCCTGGAAACCAATCTCGTCCCACAAGCTCTTTCTTTGAGCTCTAGTCACCCATTGGTGATATCTCAAATTCGCCGTCAACTTCTGACTAACCAACTCGATGAGCTTTAGTCGGATCGCCCAGCCCATAACCAACATAACCTTCCTCCAGGCACTGCACTTACAATCATCGACTATGACTTCAATTTAAACTCCACCCACTGGAAATCACCTCTGCCACTCCTGTGGAACTCACACTTCCACTAGACGTCGTAAGACTCACATTCCTACTCAGGTACTCGCCATCACGCTGGCCTTTCCTGGGTGATCCATCCTATTACAGTTTTAGTGCCTTCGAAGGTCCATCTAGTATTGTTGTCCCCTGCTCAACTTTTCTTGGGAGAACATCTCAAGTTCTACCCTGGCCACATTTCACACTACCACTTATAGCTCTCGCTTCAGAGCCACACTCCTTTAAGCAGCATAATTCTACCCTGACTAACCATCTTTTTTTTTTTTCCCTTGGATCTCTTTCTCAATATTTGCCTGGTCTAACCACCAGGACCCATTGAACCTTTATATTAAAGGCTTACATGGCAATCAATAAGGCCTTTTATCACAGTCCTCGAGCCTCACGCTCCTATCATTGCCATCAGGTGCTACCACCTAACAACTGATCCTGTGTCATCAATCGAAAATCCATCCAGTGCTACATGAGGATACTTCCTCATTTGACATCGACACATCAGGACTAACTTTAGACTGTGCAATTGCGAGCCTTCGCGGATTTCGAACTGTGCCTTATTCACTTGTTCAGCCTGCCACAGCTCACCTCACAGATTAGAGATCCCCTTACTCGAAGCCTTCACGCGCTTCAATATTCCCTTCTCACGGTTGGCTTCCAACTTGTAAGTCTCGCCCTCCACAGCACTTACTTAACATTCCAGAGCCATTTACCGACTCCACCAATCAACCCATCTTCTTGCCTCACCGCAAGGTCACACAGGATCCATCATCTTAATTTACCCGATCCATTTCGATCAAATTTAGTCACAATCGCGTTAGCATCCTTTAACAAGGAGCATCGCCACACATATTGTTTTTACACTACAAGATATCGCCCACTCGATTCACAAATCTTCCTGCTGCCAAGACAACAAAAGGCACTACCATGATACTTCAACCCTCATGGAAGTTTAGGTCTGACCCGGACATAACCTACAGCATACCTCAAGTCTTCGGCGTTTAATCGTCTCCACCGCAGACAGGTTACTCCACATAGAGGGCTGCAGTCCCTCCCGTGAACTAACCATCTATATCTAGTGGTCCTTAGCATTAGACCCATCAACGATAGGCATTAACCGTAGCATTATCCCCACGCTAGACCCGTTTCTTTTTCCCGGGTTTCTTCCTTAAACATCTTGAGATGCTACAACACCTGAACATCCCCTAAACCGCTTCAACACCGCTTATTACTCGCAGCGGAGTTATGGAACTGATCATAGCTTTCACCACTTCTATAGCGTATCTTACAAATCTTTAGCCCCTGACCATTTGCATAATCACTATGTTGCCCTGTGCTTTAGGCGAGCCAACACCTCATCATCATTACCGTGTCCTCACACACACTGGCCCAACAGAGGTTCCCCATCGTGTTGCCCTATGCTTCGGAGAGCCAACACCTAATCATCATTACCGTGTTGCTCCCTTACACTGGCCCAACTACAGTTCCCAACAGCATGGCTCAGGTCCATCACTGATTTGCTTCACATTCGTAGTATCACCCTACTAAGATTCCTACTCGGCTACTAATTCATCAGAACGTTATCGCATTCCACGATTTCTCCATAGGACTATTTTAGATGTCCTACCCCTTGCAGGATATTATCGTTCTCATCTGACCAAATTTCCTAAGTTGCTGCTCTCGATCTTCGGCATCTGACCGTCACCTGCAGTTTATTGAATTGCTCAGGCTCATGGGCCACCTGCCCTCAACGCGAGCCAACTCATTAGTCCTCTGTCACACGATTCATTGCATCAGATCTGACACATCGAGCCTTACACCCATAGCATCAAAGCTACTTAAAGTTTTCCTGAGCTACGATGGTTCCGCCACCATCTTACCAAAGCTATCATACTTGGTTATCCTTGCATTGATAACCTCAAGCTCATACCATGAGCCTCGCTTCTCAAGACTCTGCATCTCTTACCGCTTAAGAGACTCTTAAACCACTTCACATCTTAAGGCCTCATGATCTTACCCCACAAGATCATACCTCACGAGTCTCAATCAACATTTGAAAGTCCCAACTTTCCATAACAATGGATCCAAGTCCATCATGATTCACTTCACCACCCAGCTCATCTTAGACCTCGATTATCAATCGATCTCTCAATCTACAACCGATAAGTTGAGCCTACCTTAAGCTCCGGCACCCATAACCATAGAGCACCTACCATTACCCTCCAGGTAAATAGAGATCTCTTGTCTCTCCTTGCACACTCATGAACGCATTCAGTCACGATGCCCAGCTTGGCCTTCCAGCAAGCCTCGCTCAAGCTCCCATGACTTGGAATATAAAATTCTGGGGCCTCACATTGCTCACCATGCCCCCGCCCAACTAGGCATCCGAAGTTGGCATTCCCATCATGCGCATAGCCTATGGATATCCTATTGCCACACACTCATCGCCCTCGGACCACACACACCCGTTCATACCCTTCATTGGGTGACCTCCGTGTCTCCCATCAAGGGTCTCGTGACCTTAGGCGTCATCCTGACCCCAATCATCACAATGAGGGTCTATTCACCTCTCATCTCCCGACCTTAGGCGTCCAACCAAACCCCAAGCGTCATAATGAGAGTTTTGATTGGCCTCTCATCCATCAATCACATTAACGATCTTTTGGCCCTTCACAACTAGGACTTCTAACCCAATGGCTCTCACACGCATATCAATGCATGCCCAACTCCTTAATCCTAGATCTGGATTCCCTTGGATTCCAGCTCGACTCACTTGGGACTTCCATTTCATGCAAACACCCACTAGGGTCTACTTGCCACACGCCTATCATTCCCAATGATAGACCTCATCTCATCATGAAACCAACAAGAGCCCACTCATACCCTAGGCATGTTCCCCCCGGGATCATCATAACAATACGATCACATTGCATCACATATATCTAGCATCCTGACTCCCCTCAGAGTCTTCCCGAATCTTGCTTACGTCATGTCTTCATTGACCATGACATACAAATGCATTACATGCACACTCCCCATAGAGCCTCACTGCAGGCAACCTTACTCCTAGGAGCTCGTCACATAACCAGTTGACAACTCATTTCCTTGAGTCTCGAGCTAACTCCCACTATAGCTCACTCTATCTCAAGCGCTCAAGCCTTACCGCACCACTTCCAAGGGACAACTCTATTCTCTCAAACAAGCTTGGCGAATCCCTGACATAGGGATGCTCCACTAATCCCCTCTTGGACTAGTAAGGCCTCGGCTTCGTGTCTCCACACAAGCCTCAACACTTCAATCTCAAGGAGTTTTCATCCCTAGAACACTTAATATTACCCAAAATTCCCAAATTCAGGTTTCTTGACACCACACCCACACTTGAGTTTTTGGTTCCCCATTGCTCAAGCCGTATACCTCTCACAGGTATATCATCTCAATCCAGGGTATTTTCTCATCCCTAGAATAGGAATATTCCAAACATACCATTGCAGGCCTCAATAACTTGACCCAATCCCTTAGGGTCCTCAGTCCACATATCCAACTTTCAAGGTTATCGGACCAACCTTACATTGAAATCTCAAAATTTCAAATCAATTGTTCTCGACCCCAACTCAGCAGTTAAGACATTCCAACTTACATCCAAATCATGCCAGACGTCCTCTATTCCAAACTTTGGCAATTACTCACATTAATCACTTAACCAACCATACATAATACCTAACCACGCTAGCCTTCCTCACTCATATAGCCAGCCATGCTCTGATACCAATTGTAACAACCCGCTCCCACTTTCGGGCGCCACCGATAAATAATCGACTAGATTACTCACCCGACAAACCATCACTGAAGGGTTGGACTATGTTTCAACAAGAAACGCCCTAGGTGGGAACTAGGCTTCGTCTTTTCCTTTGCTCCACTCAGGAATCGGTCCCAAATTAAACAAGAAAACTCAGCGGACCAAGACCTGAAACCCGAGTGAGCTTCACCTCGCTTCAGCTCGCCTCAAAGTAAGCCAGAGGTGACCCAGGCACAAAGCTAGCACAACGAACACTTCGTTCAGTATTGGGGATTTATGAGAACTTACCTCGCTGATCTTTACTGGGTCCGAACTTGGCTTCAACAACCCAAGCCACATATACAATGAACAATCTCACAATCATTTATCCCACTACGATGATTACAACAACTAGATACCTCTAGTGCTCAATATTGCTTACATTCAAACACATGAATACATATAAAGAATACAGGAGATTACTTAACAACACATCTCAGGCAACAAGTTAATTGCCACAGTAGCCTCCCGGCACCATCCCTGCTTGCTTCTGGAATTGAGTCATCTACACATGAGGTAAACCTATTGAGTCATAAAGACTTAGTAAGGGTGCAATGCATGTAAATATGAATATAATCATGTTTACGTATGCTAAATGCATGCGAATGAGGCTAGACCCACTTATCCTCACAACCCATTAAGGTTTGAGGCATCAACCTATCAGCCCCTACCACACTAGTCCTCCATATGGCCATAGGTCCACTAGGTCCTGTATCACACAAGATATAACCACTACATGCCAATGTAACATAAAAATATTATCAAACATATTTACCAACTTGCAAAGCCGCCTCCACATGAGGCCATCCCTTACCTGGCTCGAAGCCTCATCTCTGCCTCGACGAGAACGCATGCCCGAGCTTCGAGCTCTTCTAGGGTCACCGCCTCCCCAGTCGAACCTAGATGCATATGCACACAAACCCAACTCCATTAACATCCGGTATTAAACCAATGCCCTTAACTTCGACACACACACCATCAAAATCATCCATCAAAAACTTAGCAAAACAATACCAACCACGGCATAGACCAACCATCAATAATTTTCCAAACAATCCCGACATAGGGTTTAATCCAACAAATAACTATTTTACATTAACTCGCTTAAAGCAAATAACTTGGGAAGGAAATATTAATTTACCTCGACTCATCTGGGGAGAAACGTAGCCAAACGCCTATACCAGCCTTACTTTTTATACCGCTCTCTTGCGCTCAAATCTCCATTTCGAGCTTCCGGCACGTTCCATGAGTCCCAAAATAATTTCTAGAAACTTCTTCAATTTTTTTGGAATTTTCCATATTTTCCTTATTTTCCATTTTCCTTTTTCTTTTTATTTATTTATTTTCTTTCTTTCCTTTCTTCCTTCCCACGCACGCTGGCCTTGTTCATCGTCTTCTTCACCATCTCCCGTGCGCGCACAGCGCTTGCCCGAGCCGCCTGCCACTGCCGTTTGCTCCACCAGCCGCTACTCACGAAGCCAGCAATCGCCCTAGCTCAACCGCGTAGGACGGCCTCCACTGCAGCCACCATCGCGACCCCTCCGAGCTTCCAGCCATCACTAGCCTAAACGCACAGAGCCGCCATTACGCGCTGCCATTTCTGGCCTCGAGCTTCGCCTCCGGGTCACCATGACCACCGCTTGCCTCACCCAGCTCCAATGCGGCCACGACCTTGCTCGATCGGCCTCCATTGTAGCGGCCATGGCCGCTGTTGCCTTCACCGCGGAAACCCGCTAGCAGCCGCCCTCCGCCTCTCTCTCGATCTCGCACTTCTCTCTCTCTCTCTCTCTCGCTCATAGCTCTCTCTCCCGAGCCTCTTTTCTCCTCTCAGTCGAGCTCCCATGAGCTCTCTTTCTGCCATTTCAAATGTACTGAGACGGTCACTAGGAAGCTTCAAGGAAGCTTCCTCACACGGCTATATATATATACATATATATTACACACATTAATCCCTCAATTTCTTAATTATCTCACTTGGGGATCTACTAATTACACTTAAGACTTTCAATAATATCATTTGGGCCCTCCAATACCTAAATTAATTACTCTCAAGCCACTTAAATTCTCAAATTTCTCAAATTAATAATCGACTTTACTCGATAAAGCAGATTTCGTCCCTGCGCCTGCACGGGACCTTTATTCGACCTGAAAATGCTTAAGGGTTGCCTTACTCAGAAAATCGAACCACCCCTAGGGTCCCCTCAGCTTCCAAGAGGTCCCCTACGACTATTCGGTTTATACAGAATTTATTCCAAAAATTATTCCCGGTCGGATCGCTTCCAGCGTCACTATCCTCGTCTCGAGACGCTCACCAATCCCTTGCCATCTTCCGTGGACATCCAAGTCCCGAGGCACTTCCAGCCGCCAATTCGGTAATTTTATTAATTAATTTATCAAGATTGACCCTTGGGCTTTCCGGACCACCTGAGGTCCTAACAAAATAATCAAAAATTATTTATTTTTAATAACATGTAATACCGGGTATTACAGACATTCCCATGGGTGGAGAATAAGTGGGCCATAAGATTACCCGTCGCAGTCACCATTCCTAGGTGTAGAAAGTGGTTATCCAATAAAAGGCCTCACAAAATCAATTACGATGAATGCCTTAGGGATGTAAGTTTATTTTGTTATATATAATATCTGACCAAACAATTCAATATTTTACAGGCACGCAAATTGAGCACGACACTCGAGTCCACTGCAGCGAAGTGCGATACAGATTTTTGGCGGACCTTTAACCCTCTATACTCGGTTGGCGTTGATGTGTACAAAAATGGGGGCGGGGGTGATAGAGCGCATATTTTCATATTATTTAGCCCTCATATTTAGTCTTTTTGCACGTTAGTTGTATCATTTTATTCATCTTGATTTTGTTTTATTTTATTTTATAGGAATTGGGATTCACACTATTTTATCTTATTTTGGACAGATTAGGGCTTCTTGGGTCATGAGAAATTTTGATGGCAAGAAGGGAAACAAGGAGATTGGAGACAAAGAAGCAACCAATGTGCTGACAGATTTGACCTTCTATGCTTCTTTCATGTTTTTGGCCAAGTTACAATCCCAGAACGTGAATGATGTCTTCAGAGATATTGTAGAGGACTTCTTGGGATTTTTGGAATGGTATGGTTTGTCCAAATCCAAGTTTGTTTGGGCCTCAAAA
Source organism: Diospyros lotus (assembly GCF_014633365.1). NCBI lineage: Eukaryota > Viridiplantae > Streptophyta > Magnoliopsida > Ericales > Ebenaceae > Diospyros > Diospyros lotus. Next base: position 20,675,062 of record NC_068350.1, read on the forward strand.
CAGCGCTTCAAAGTCGGGACCAGAAAGTTGGGTCAAATTAGGAAAGCTGCATAGATGCTGAATCTTTAAAAGGCCATAACTTGGGCGTCCGATATCCAAATCAAGTGATTTAAAAGCCCAAATTCATATACTCTTCCTGATCTACAATTGTGATGAAGGGACCGAAGGCCAGAGCGCACTTTATCCTATTCAAAATCGGCTGTGAATTTGCGGTAACTTAGGGTTTCCTCCCTAAGCTCTATTTAAGCACATTAAGTGGCCGATTTTGGGATACTTCTTATGATTTCGACCAAGAAGATGGAAGGCTAATTTGCTTGTGATTCACTACATTCTCGTACCCCTTGCCCGGTTTGAGTCTCGGTCATATTGTTGAATCCGGTTTAGAACTCAATTTTCATGTTTTTATGGATGATTTTGTTTCTTTTCCTTCTCTAAGTTTATGTATGTTTCTTTTATGCGATTGTGTGAATGCATGCATGATCTTTGGATGGGTTTAATTGATGTACTCGGTTGAGGCTTTGATTAGAAAGAAACGAAACGGTATATTTGTATGAGCGATTGCTCGATTTGATTTAATCTTTTACGGTTGTAGAAGAGTTTTTCAAATCAAAAGAAAATCAAACCAAACAGATTGTTTTCATAAGTGAGACAAGGATTACCGTGGTAAGAAGGTAGGGTTTGTAGCGGGTTACGTTTTAGTTCATCTTTGTTTCATTCTTGAACGTTTTTAATTCTGTTTTTCACCAAATCCCCCCCCCCTCGTTTAGTCTTGTTTTGACAGATCCGTTTGAGGTTCGTTGGGAGACGACTTTGGGTTGCACCCTTGCTACAAATCAAAATCATTATTCATCTAATCTATCGGTGTTCGATAGCCCGATCAGATTTTAGCGCCGTTGCCGGGGAACCGTCAAACTGTTCTGCCATAACAAGATTTGTTTTCTGTCTTTCTTTTTCTTTTTAGTTCTCTTTCATTCTTTGTTGCTTTCTTTTGTTGCTTCTTCGTATCTTGCTCTTTGGTTTCTCTTTTATTTTATTTCCTTGTTGATTCTTTGTGTTTTCTTTGTTCATTCTTTGTGTTTTTCTTTTCGGTTTGCTTGTTTTCTGCTTCTTTTTTTTTTTTGCCATAAACAGCACTGTTCACTGCCGATGACTATCTCGAAATGCCCTGATTTTTGGTGTCCAAAGGAATGGGGGTGTGGGGAGAAATAGTCACTCCTTTGCAGTGAGGAGGGCATATTTTGGCCAAAATCCAACGTTTAGACCATTTTTTGGGCCATTTTGTGTTTTCTTGGTGTGTTTATGTGATTTTTCCTTGTGTGTTTTGTTTTGTTTTTGTTCTTGTTGATACTTAATGCATAACTTGAGGAATTGAGGTTAGAGGCATATGAGAACTCCAGGATCTACAAGGAAAAGACCAAAGCTACACACGACAAATTGATTGCTAAGAAGGAGTTGAACGTTGGCAATAAAGTCCTCCTTTACAATTCACGCCTAAAGCTGATGCCTGGTAAGTTGCGTTCTAGATGGGTTGATCCTTTTGTGGTTACTCATGTTTCTCCCTATGGTGCAGTTGAGATCATGGACGGGTCGACTACGAAGAAATTCACAGTTAATGGGCAGAGGCTTAAACATTTCTACGAGGGCTTTACAGAACACACAGTGGAGGAGCTATCTCTCTTGGACCTTCCTCCGACTTGATACCACCAGGTTGTTTCTCTCTCCTTACTTTTCTTACTTGTCCTATACCTGATTCTTGCTGCATGCTTACATTGAGGACAATGTAATGTTTGAGTGTGGGGGGAGTTTTAGAATAGAAGTTTCTTTTCAAAAAAAAAAAAAGAAAAGATTTTTGACAAAATGGGGCAAATTGAGTTTGAAAGAATTTGGCATGATTAGAAAGTTGATCTTATCTTTTTGGGCTCTCAAGTAAATTGGCAATGAGTTTGGCTTAGTGGGTTGATTGAGGTAGTATTCGTGAGCATATTTGTGCTCATGCATGTTCTTTCTTATGATATGGTGCATTAACTAATTATGGGTATCACTCCAGGGCTTGTTTTGAGTCTTTATTGAAGCTATCAGTGCTCGTCCATGTGAAAAGATGATTAAGGCATTCTTTCATTTTACTCGCAATCTTCTCAAAAAAAAAATAAATAAATAATAATCTTAACATTCATTGCATCCCTTGATTATGGCAGCATATTAAGCAAGTCCTTTGGAATCAAAAGAAAAATAGATAGAAAGGCCAAAGGCCAAGGTGAGATGGAGCATAAAACGCACTCGCCAAGGTGAGATGGAGCGTAAAACGCACTCACAAAGGTTGGGATGGAGCGTAAAACTCACCCACCATTCAAAAAAAAAAAAAAGTTCTATTTTCTGCTTGCTTAATAGTTCTTCATTGATCTTGGGTTGTCTTGAATGTTTTATTCCTAAGGTTTACTTTACTTTTCATTATTATCTTCCTATCCTTTTCAGAGCCATGAATAAAAGTCCTTTTGATTTGCATGCAAAAAGCATTGAGAGTGGAGATTTAGAAGATGAGCATATCTGGTAGTGGAATTGTGATTGAGTGGAGTGAGGCATAGCATTTGAGGAACTTGAGAGCATATTCTTATTCTATGAGGGTTTGCTTATTTTGACTTGTCTTGCCAAGTAAAATTGCCATGCTACTTGTTTGTCTGGGAAGTGTAAGAAAGATGATCTTTGAGTGTTGAATTCCTATAAAACTTGCCGTGCCTCTCATTTTGCATTTTTCACATCCATTTTGTTATTGAATGTTAGTGTCTAGTGTTTTGCCCAGGAGTGCAAAAGTCTAAGTGTGGGAGAATTTGATAGAGTGCATATTTTCATATTATTTAGCCCTCATATTTAGTCTTTTTGCACGTTAGTTATATCATTTTATTCATCTTGATTTTGTTTTATTTTATTTTATAGGAATTGGGATTCACACTATTTTATTTTATTTTGGACAGATTAGGGCTTCCTGGGTCATGAGAAATTTTGATGGCAAGAAGGGAAACAAGGAGATTGGAGACAAAGAAGCAACCAATGTGCTGATAGATTTGACCTTCTATGCTTCTTTCAAGTTTTTGGCCAAGTTACAATCCCAGAACGTGAATGATGTCTTTAGAGATATTGTAGAGGACTTCTTTGGATTTCTGTAATGGTATGGTTTGTCCAAATCCAAGTTCGTTTGGGCCTCCAAACAGCGCTTCAAAGTCGGGACCAGAAAGTTGGGTCAAATTAGGAAAGCTGCACAGATGCTGAATCTTTAAAAGGCCATAACATGGGCGTTCAATATCCAAATCAAGTGATTTAAAAGCCTAAATTCATATACTCTTCCTGATCTACAATTTTGATGAAGGGGGTGAAGCCCAGAGCGCACTTTATCCTATTCGAAATTGGCTGTGAAGTTGCGGTAACTTAGGGTTTCCTCCCTAAGCTCTATTTAAGCACATTAAGTGGCCGATTTTGGAAGTGGCCGATTTTGGGATTCTTCTCATGATTTCAACCAAGAAGATGGAAGGCTAATTTGCTTGTGATTCACTACATTCTCGTACCCCTTGCCCGGTTTGAGTCTCGGTCATATTGTTGAATCCGGTTTAGAACTCAATTTTCATGTTTTTATGGATGATTTTGTTTCTTTTCCTTCTCTAAGTTTATGTATGTTTCTTTTATGCGATTGTGTGAATGCATGCATGATCTTTGGATGGGTTTAATTGATGTACTCGGTTGAGGCTTTGATTAGAAAGAAACGAAACGGTATATTTGTATGAGCAATTGCTCGATTTGATTTAATCTTTTACGGTTGTAGAAGAGTTTTTCAAATCAAAAGAAAATCAAACCAAACAGATTGTTTTCATAAGTGAGACAAGGATTACCGTGGTAAGAAGGTAGGGTTTGTAGCGGGTTACGTTTTAGTTCATCTTTGTTTCATTCTTGAACGTTTTTAATTCTGTTTTTCACCAAATCCCCCCCCTCGTTTAGTCTTGTTTTGACAGATCCGTTTGAGGTTCGTTGGGAGACGACTTTGGGTTGCACCCTTGCTGCAAATCAAAATCATTATTCATCTAATCTATCGGTGTTCGACAGCCCGATCAGATTTTAGCGCCGTTGCCGGGGAACCGTCAAACTATTCTGCCATAACAAGATTTGTTTTCTGTCTTTCTTTTTCTTTTTAGTTCTCTTTCATTCTTTGTTGCTTTCTTTTGTTGCTTCTTCGTATCTTGCTCTTTGGTTTCTCTTTTATTTTATTTCCTTGTTGATTCTTTGTGTTTTCTTTGTTCATTCTTTGTGTTTTTCTTTTCGGTTTGCTTGTTTTCTGCTTCTTTTTTTTTTTTTGCCATAAACAGCACTGTTCACTGCCGATGACTATCTCGAAATGCCCTGATTTTTGGTGTCCAAAGGAATGGGGGTGTGGGGAGAAATAGTCACTCCTTTGCAGTGAGGAGGGCATATTTTGGCCAAAATCCAACGTTTAGACCATTTTTTGGGCCATTTTGTGTTTTCTTGGTGTGTTTATGTGATTTTTCCTTGTGTGTTTTGTTTTGTTTTTGTTCTTGTTGATACTTAATGCATAACTTGAGGAATTGAGGTTAGAGGCATATGAGAACTCCAGGATCTACAAGGAAAAGACCAAAGCTACACACGACAAATTGATTGCTAAGAAGGAGTTGAACGTTGGCAATAAAGTCCTCCTTTACAATTCACGCCTAAAGCTGATGCCTGGTAAGTTGCGTTCTAGATGGGTTGATCCTTTTGTGGTTACTCATGTTTCTCCCTATGGTGCAGTTGAGATCATGGACGGGTCGACTACGAAGAAATTCACAGTTAATGGGCAGAGGCTTAAACATTTCTACGAGGGCTTTACAGAACACACAGTGGAGGAGCTATCTCTCTTGGACCTTCCTCCGACTTGATACCACCAGGTTGTTTCTCTCTCCTTACTTTTCTTACTTGTCCTATACCTGATTCTTGCTGCATGCTTACATTGAGGACAATGTAATGTTTGAGTGTGGGGGGAGTTTTAGAATAGAAGTTTCTTTTCAAAAAAAAAAAAAAGAAAAGATTTTTGACAAAATGGGGCAAATTGAGTTTGAAAGAATTTGGCATGATTAGAAAGTTGATCTTATCTTTTTGGGCTCTCAAGTAAATTGGCAATGAGTTTGGCTTAGTGGGTTGATTGAGGTAGTATTCGTGAGCATATTTGTGCTCATGCATGTTCTTTCTTATGATATGGTGCATTAACTAATTATGGGTATCACTCCAGGGCTTGTTTTGAGTCTTTATTGAAGCTATCAGTGCTCGTCCATGTGAAAAGATGATTAAGGCATTCTTTCATTTTACTCACAATCTTCTCAAAAAAAAATAAATAAATAATAATCTTAACATTCATTGCATCCCTTGATTATGGAAGCATATTAAGCAAGTCCTTTGGAATCAAAAGAAAAATAGATAGAAAGGCCAAAGGCCAAGGTGAGATGGAGCATAAAACGCACTCGCCAAGGTGAGATGGAGCGTAAAACGCACTCACAAAGGTTGGGATGGAGCGTAAAACTCACCCACCATTGAAAAAAAAAAAAAAAGTTCTATTTTCTGCTTGCTTAATAGTTCTTCATTGATCTTGGGTTGTCTTGAATGTTTTATTCCTAAGGTTTACTTTACTTTTCATTATTATCTTCCTATCCTTTTCAGAGCCATGAATAAAAGTCCTTTTGATTTGCATGCAAAAAGCATTGAGAGTGGAGATTTAGAAGATGAGCATATCTGGTAGTGGAATTGTGATTGAGTGGAGTGAGGCATAGCATTTGAGGAACTTGAGAGCATATTCTTATTCTATGAGGGTTTGCTTATTTTGACTTGTCTTGCCAAGTAAAATTGCCATGCTACTTGTTTGTCTGGGAAGTGTAAGAAAGATGATCTTTGAGTGTTGAATTCCTATAAAACTTGCCGTGCCTCTCATTTTGCATTTTTCACATCCATTTTGTTATTGAATGTTAGTGTCTAGTGTTTTGCCCAGGAGTGCAAAAGTCTAAGTGTGGGAGAATTTGATAGAGTGCATATTTTCATATTATTTAGCCCTCATATTTAGTCTTTTTGCACGTTAGTTATATCATTTTATTCATCTTGATTTTGTTTTATTTTATTTTATAGGAATTGGGATTCACACTATTTTATTTTATTTTGGACAGATTAGGGCTTCCTGGGTCATGAGAAATTTTGATGGCAAGAAGGGAAACAAGGAGATTGGAGACAAAGAAGCAACCAATGTGCTGATAGATTTGACCTTCTATGCTTCTTTCAAGTTTTTGGCCAAGTTACAATCCCAGAACGTGAATGATGTCTTTAGAGATATTGTAGAGGACTTCTTTGGATTTCTGTAATGGTATGGTTTGTCCAAATCCAAGTTCGTTTGGGCCTCCAAACAGCGCTTCAAAGTCGGGACCAGAAAGTTGGGTCAAATTAGGAAAGCTGCACAGATGCTGAATCTTTAAAAGGCCATAACATGGGCGTTCAATATCCAAATCAAGTGATTTAAAAGCCTAAATTCATATACTCTTCCTGATCTACAATTTTGATGAAGGGGGTGAAGCCCAGAGCGCACTTTATCCTATTCGAAATCGGCTGTGAAGTTGCGGTAACTTAGGGTTTCCTCCCTAAGCTCTATTTAAGCACATTAAGTGGCCGATTTTGGAAGTGGCCGATTTTGGGATTCTTCTCATGATTTCAACCAAGAAGATGGAAGGCTAATTTGCTTGTGATTCACTACATTCTCGTACCCCTTGCCCGGTTTGAGTCTCGGTCATATTGTTGAATCCGATTTAGAACTCGATTTTCATGTTTTTATGGATGATTTTGTTTCTTTTCCTTCTCTAAGTTTATGTATGTTTCTTTTATGCGACTGTGTGAATCCATGCATGATCTTTGGATGGGTTTAATTGATGTACTCGGTTGAGGCTTTGATTAGAAAGAAACGAAACGGTATATTTGTATGAGCGATTGCTCGATTTGATTTAATCTTTTACGATTGTAGAAGAGTTTTTCAAATCAAAAGAAAATCAAACCAAACAGATTGTTTTCATAAGTGAGACAAGGATTACCGTGGTAAGAAGGTAGGGTTTGTAGCGGGTTACGTTTTAGTTCATCTTTGTTTCATTCTTGAACGTTTTTAATTCTGTTTTTCACCAAATCCCCCCCCCCCCGTTTAGTCTTGTTTTGACAGATCCGTTTGAGGTTCGTTGGGAGATGACTTTGGGTTGCACTCTTGTTGCAAATCAAAATCATTATTCATCTAATCTATCGGTGTTCGACAACCCGATCAGGGGGGGTTGACAATGATGTGAACAAAAGTACGTTAACTGGGGATGAGGATGAAATTAGGGGGTCCATCGAGGTGAGAGATGGGGGTGAAGAGAAGGAAGAGGAAGATGAGGCTGAGGCTCAACACAGAGAGAGGAAGTCAAAGTTTCAATAGGAGGTAGAACCCCCTCCTAGTACCCACCTTGGACAGTATCCTAGGGTATGATTTTTATTATAAAACTATTTTTTCATTTGTAATTCTTTGTAAGTGTTTGTAATTGTTTTTTACTATTTTCTTATGCAGATCACCAAGATGCTGACCCTCACACTGGAGATGTTACATAGGATAGATGGGGAGATTAGGCAAATTAGCACTCGACTGGATTGGTTTGACGGGGAAATGAGTTGAATGAGCTCACAGATGATGCGGGCAAAGAGGAGACTGAGGCAAGTAGGTAGGGTGCAGGCATCATTACTTACTCATCTAGGCGTCGCGCCTATTAACGATTCCCTAAAACACATCGAGGATGGTGATGAGGAGCAGCGAGGTGCTTATCAGGTAGATCCAGCTCATGATGATGTGGAGGACCGAACATCTCAATTCGGAGTAAGCTCTAACTTGACTTTTATTTACATTTCGTTATGAAATACGTACTATTATGTAACATATAGTATTTGTATAGTTTCAGAAGGAAGTGGTTATGGGCGGTGAACGAATTGCGAGCGACCGATTGCCATCGCAGTGTCATCGGCCACCATACACTGAATATACTCTGCAGTGGAAGAGAAGCAAGGTTGATATCGTGGTGGACATGGCAGACGAAGAAAACAAATCGCCGCCAGTGAAGGGTGAGAAGACAGTGCCACCCTTGACATCAGCTAGGACATGAGAGAATGTTCTTGTTCCTAGCCCAGATAGTGTAGGGGACATGGTGATGTAGATAGCAGCTGAAGTAGCCGAGCATCACCTGAACCAACAGGGGGCCAATGATCTTAAGCCCCCTGAGGGCTACACTGACTACATACAATCGCAGAAGGACATCGAATAAGTATAAAATATCAGGAAAAATTTTAATTATTATTTTATTTACATTGGTAGTACAATCTCAAGCTTATAATAATTATTGGTTATTGTAGGCGTAACACAAGTTACATTGCCCATCTATTACGTACCTAGTGACTTGCGTTCAATAGAGGATGCTAAAGCCTGGATAGAGGGGACTCACATTAACAGCTACTTGTGTTGCGTCCGATGACTAAGAGATGCACAGTTTCATACTATATATGATACAAAATACACTATCATGTCCACTATCCTATTTGTGAGTTCTAAACACAAATGTTAGGTTAAACTTTTTTTGTTGCATCTATATTTGTTCCACAACAAATATAACATTAATTTTCCTCCTCTCCAGGCACTTCTGAACAAGTGGTGGACTGAGAAATTCACAGGCAAACGTGTTGTGCTATCTACGAAGGTAAAGGTTCCAAACAGAATATGTGATCATATTCGTGGTGTCAGTGATGAGATGAGGCCTTGGTGGACAGCAGACTTCGTAAGTGTTCACTTATTTTTATTGATGGATTAACTGCCGACTAATGTATTCTCAAAATATGTAGGCCTTCATCCTATGCAATCTAGGGAATAATTCCCACCGGGTTGTAGCCATGATTTGCCTGAAAGAAGGGGAGGTTGTTTTGTACAACTCCATGGCAACTAAGGAGGAAAGAAGGAGGGCCAGGGCTAATAGCATCAATCCATTGGTGAAACTCCTACCCATTCTCCTAACTTGCAGTGGATATTATGACCATATCTCCACAGCTGCCACTCCACACAAAGAATGAGCATTGGAGCAACTCGATCCCAGCATGGTGAACCTGCCTCAACAACTGGACGGGTACTGAATTAAAATAGAATATTCGATTTATTATTGAGTGAAATGTTTGTTGTTGGCATTTGAAGTTTGACAGAATTTGGTTATTTCTAATACAGGCACAATTGCAGAGTGTACGTTATTAAGTACATCGATGACATCATGAGGCACACCGAGGATCGGTGGGTGACAAATCAGAGCGAGGATGAAATGCGTACCCTCCGCAGACAGGTTGCCATGTATTTGTATAGACATAGCAGAGTAGTTGATACTTGACTGTATATGTAATTCGTAATTTGTTCATGTGTTTTTGTATAGGTATAGCTGTAACACCCTGCCTTGCTAGGCGTGTCACTATAAGGGTATTCCTGGGAATCTTTTTTTTTTTTTTTTTAGTTCATCACGCGCGATGATTTCAAGAACAATCTTCACATGTGGATAACAAATCCCGAAAACCCCAGTCTTGCCCGTTTAACTAACAAGATCAATAATTTTAACAACTAAACGGGACATATTATAACGCAGCGGATACATTAACATCAAAATATCGTGGCCTACCACAAGTTCATACAAGGTGCTTCTACACCGAAACACTTAATACAAATCTACCAAATGATAACAACATTGTCATACTACCATTCATACACAACCAAAATACATACTAAAGCCTCTAAAATGATACAACGACCAGCAAGCTAAACACCGTTGGCCCCACCAACCATGTCCTCGACCTCGTAGTAGTCCCTGGCTGGAATATTGAATGTTCTAGGGGCATAACCCAGGTTAGATGATAAAACATTTAAGTGATGGCATGAAACAGTTTACATAATACATGAAAGACATACGAGCATGGCATATACAGACAAAACGATAACATGCAACACGTCTAACTTGAGAAATTTCCCTAACAAACTTAACCTCCCATGGAAAATCCATTCCACACACCGTTGGGGATTGACCTTGCCGCGATATACTTAATCCTCGAGTGCCCTACCATGTCACTAGTTCACCTGGATTAACCTTGTCCTATTCTCAAGAAGACCCCATCCCGTCCCCCAAGGTCATAACACCAACATGAAAACCAATGCCCCGATGATATGAAAATCACATGCCATGCATCAACTCTTTTATAAGTAAAAATATTTGATGCAATATACCACATGTTCAATATGAAAATGATGCCACAAGTACATAAGTGAATGCCTTTGCAAAACAACCCAAGTTCTAGAGGGTATAACCGCTCACTTAAACTGGTTCAATCACATATAACCTAAGCTCGGGAGGGTAAAACCGCTCACCTGAACTCACGACACGCACACCAAGACACTTCCAAACAAGGATAAAACTAGAATCATACCACTCACCTCGAACGTATTCGAATCGCCTTGATCCTCGTGCACTACCTCGATTTGTGTGTCAAATCACAAACCCTTGAACTTATACTCAATCTCGAGCCACGATACTCTCTAAACATCATATTTAATTAAAGAAGTATTAAAATCTATTTTCCTTAATTTTTTCATAATTTCCTCTATTTTCTCACAATTTTCACCTTGATAATTCCAAAATAATTATCTCTTCAAACATTTTTCCAAATTTTCCAACATGATAAATCTTAAAATAAATCAATAAAAATACTGGAAGAAGAAATACTAGAAAATCCCTTCTCATGCGCCCTCACGTGCCTAGCGCATGGGTGCGAGTAATGTGTGGCGCGTGTAGCCACGCCCCACCTTTTTCCCCAAATTTCTGGCCATCGACTACGTCTCTGATGGCTGATTTGAAGGTACCCCCTTGAAGCCCTTAGAAAGTAGATCAGGATGGCACCAGTTGCTGGCCGAAAGGACACTGGAAAAGCCGTCGATCGGGTAGTTGCAAGTCCAGCTTCATTGTCCGCCTCGCTTTTCAGCCAAGCCTTAAAAACGGCTTAAAACGTGCACCAAAATGCACCAAAAACTCCAGAAACGACCCTCAACCTATGGGGAGCGAAAGCCCCTTATCAATCATGCTCGATTCAAGCCGAAACACAAGTTGTTTCTCTCCCTTTTTCTTTTAAACCCTCGACCTCAATGAAGCTATTTATACCTGATTTCGATGCCAAAACCCACCAAATCTTGATTGGTCTTATCTCCTTACCCCCAAATCTAGCCTTTAATCCCATCGAATAACCCTAAATCATGAGAAAATGGCTTCAAAAACTCGGCCAGAGTTTTGATCCCATCTGCCATAAAATCAAGTCATATCAACGTCGTTCTAGGCAAATGGCCACCACCCAACACCTCCCCACGTCGTATACCACCTTCCCTAACTATCCCTCGGCTGTCCCATCGCCAGAAACGGCAACCATGTGTGGTGGAAGGCAACGGCTGAATTTTGGTTGTTGTGTTCGCACTACAGGTTTGGTTAATTACACTTTGACCCCCCATAGTTTCTTCCAATCTCATTTTCACCTTTCCAATGCATCCCTGAACTGTCCAATACCACCATTAAGGCCCACCAGATTTTTAATTCTCATATCACCCTTGAAATTCCCCAAAATCTATCATTTTGACCTCTCTCGGGCAAAATTAGAAAATTACACTTTGGCCCGATTGATCGTTTTGACCTTAAATCTCTTCGTTTCGATCCAAAACCACTCAAGGGTTGTTTCATACATAGAATCTAAGTCCTCAAGACACTCCATTGACTTTTTGGATATTCCCTACGTCGATTTGGTTTTCTTAGCCCGATCGACAGCTATACCTAAAACTGTTCCCGATGCAACTTCTTTCATCACCTAAAATCATAATTTGTATTACTTGTCGATACCATTACATTTTTATTGGCTATCTAAGGTCTGGGGTACTCCTTTTGATTGATTCGGTTACTTAAGACTGCGATAGTGTACCTTAAAGCCTCATTTTTCTGAAAATTCCATTTATACCTTTCATTAATTTCCATTTATAGCCTCAAGAAAATCCTGGGCATTACAATAGCAGTGTAGTTGGTATATGTAATTTGTTCATATGTAAAATGTATATTATGTTGATATGTAATCAAAATATATAGCGAGCTCTTATCTAAAATGCTGATTTTTGTACACATGCCCGTGGATGAACTATACATGTATAAAATGATTTGTGATCTTGATTTGATTAACTTGAATTGTTGTATGACGTATTTATTAACAAACATGAAGTTTCTTGTGCATTATAAGTCCAATTTTGTTTGTTTCGAGCTGATTTGGTAGGTTAAACCTGTTCCAGGTTTAATGGGGACATTAAACCTGGAGGTATTATACCCGTAACAGGTTTAATAGGTCGTTTAAGCCTAATCAGCGTTTAACAGGCCTATATATGCATAATATATTATTAACCCGATACGGGTTTTATTGGCCTATTAAGCCCGGTCAATGTTTAATCTACCTTTATATGTATAATATAGTATTCAACCTGGTACGGTTTAATAGGCCTATTAAGCTCGGTTAGGGTTAAACCAAAATTTATATATTATATATAATATAGTGAGCTTATATTTATTGCTAAGTGTTTTGGCCAAAAATTATTCGACAGAGTGTAAACAAATTGATAATAAATTTATATATATATATATATAGACAGAGAATGCAAACTTTTTCTGGAAATTTAATCTGTTGCTAACCCTTAAATCTGTTGCATTTGATTTGAACATTATTTAAACCCACTATTCTTTATTTATTTATAATGCTTTTGGGTGGGGGAGCAAAAAATGATAATGAATTAATATTTTATGCAATAATGTAAAATATTACTTAATATAATTATCATTTTAAAATAAATATTAATTTGATGCAATACAGTAAAATATTTTATTATCATCATAAATTATTTAACAACTAAATTATTTTGTTTTATGAACGTATATTATTTATTACTATTATTTTCATAAATTTCTTTATTTTGATTTAACAACTAATTTGATGTTTCAAAAAAAAAAAAAATTCAGACAGAAAAGTCAATAGCAAATTCGGTCCATAATTACCAACCGACGTATTTCAGTGGTGAACTTGGTTGAAAATCCACTAATCGAACATTCAGTTATAAAATTTGTGGTTAAAATCGATCACACAATTAGCCATGACAGTTTCCGTTACTGAATCGGTCGAAAAAAAATTCGGTCAAAATCGATCGCATAATTATTGATTGAATTTTATGTCGCTGAATCGGTCGAAAAATAATGTGCTCACAAATGTTAAAAATCGGTCGTAAATTGGTCACTAATTACCGATTGATTAAGTAGGTTACAAAAAATCGGTCGCAAAAATGCATTTTTCTAGTAGTGAAAAAGTTAGGGCCATTGAGCAGTCATTTCAGAGCTTTAAGTTGGTACAGATTAACCGATCCCTTAATGGTCACGCCAATGCCCTATCCAAATTGGCATAAGCCAAGAAGATAGTAGGGAGAGTTATACTTGTGCAAGTTTTCCAAAGATCCAACATAGAGAAAAGTGAAGTAGCATATATCGACGTGGGCAGTGATTGGAGAACCCCTATCTATTGTTATTTGGATGATGGGGAATTACTAGATGATTCAATTGTAGTAAAGAAACAAATAACATGGGGTGCATGGTTCACTATTGTTGATGGGGTGCTATACAAGTAAGCTTTCACCATGCCACTCGTGAAATGTTTGGGACCTCAAGAAGCTTAATTCACACTATTCCAGGTTCATAGTGGAGCTTGTGGTGAGCATTTGGGAGCTAGGTCTCTAGCGGCAAAAATCCTATGATTTGGTTTCTTTTAGCCCACGCTTCAATAAAATGCTGTCAGGAAGGTTAATGAATGCGACATATGTCAATGACATGCTCCAATTCAATCTTCCCTGATTTCTTAACTGCAACCAATGTTTTAGCTAATACCATTTGTACAATGGGGGTTGGATATTCTGGGTCCATTTCCTCAAGATTTTGGATAGAGAAAGTTCCTTCAGGTAACAACAAATTACTTTACAAAATGGATTGAAGCTGAGACATTAGCCACAATCACAACTAAGAAAGTTGAGAATATGATCTAGAGGGATATTGTATGACAATTTGGGGTCCCACAAATTATTAGTACTGATCACATAAAGTAGTTTGATTGTGATTCGTTCTGAAATTTTTGTGAAAGTTGGGGAATTTAGTTGTGAATTACCTCAGTAGCATATCCCCAAGCTAATGGCCAAGATGAGATCAGCAACTGCACTATTTTGCATGGCCTAAACACCCATCTTGAAGGGGTAATGAGAACATGGATTAATGAGTTGCCAACCATTTTATGGGCTTATCGTACCACCAGTTGTATTGCAATAGGATAAACACCTTTCAATCTGGTATACGGAACAAAAGCTCTGATCCCAATGGAAGTGGTTGTCGGATCACCTAGATTGAACGCTTACGAAGGCAATAGAGGTGCTAGCAATTTTGAGTCATTGAGAGAGAATCTTGGTTTAATTGAGGACCAAAGGGATAAAACTTCCATCTGGTTAGTTGCATATCATAGAAGAATTTCTAGTTACTATAATTCTTGAGTAAGAAACAGGCCTCTGAAAGAAGGTGATTTGGTACTTAGAAAGTGAACCATTACTAATGTACTTCGAGAAGATGGGAAATTGCAAGCCAACTAGGAAGGATTGTATTGTATTCTAAAAATGATTGGCCTTAACACCTGAATTCTTCAGACACTTCAAGGAGAAAATATGGGCAAGACTTGGAATTCAAACCATCTCAAGTTGTATTATCCCGCTTAAAAATAAAGTGTATGCACGGTGATTGTTAATAGTGATATGAGACCAAGATGGGACTGTGGACATAGGCATATTTGGTTGAATCACGTAAAAAATGTTTGTGCTTTACATTACCATTATGTGTCTATAATTATTTGTTTATTTTATGTCTCAGCAAAGGAAGATTAATAATTCCTTCCTTGCAGAAAACAAGCTCATTGCCCAATGCATAGCCCAATAAGGAGGTAAAAACAAGAAGGCCCGTTGTCTTTCTATCAGCCCAACAATGAGGAAAGAACAAACTCATTACCCCATTCATAGCCCAAAAAAGAGGTAAAAATAGGAAGACCCATTGTCCCGCTATTAGCTTGACGACAAGGAAAAAACAAACATGTTGCCCCGTGTATAGCCCAACAATGAGGTAAAAAAAAGAAGGCTCTTTCTCTCGTTATCAACCCAACAATGAGGAAAGAACAAACCCGTTGACTTGCTAATAGCCAGACAGAAATGAGAGAATAATCCCATTGTCCCACACATAACCTGACAATGAGTGAAAATCAAACAACCTGCTTCGCACTATTTTGCGTAACACAATCAATTGCTAGGAAACCATCATTACTATTACCACAAGATCTCAAATGAAAGAAGAATGGTATAACATGCACAATATCATTCCACAAAATAGCAAAAGTCCAACTTTTATTTGAATAGAAGAAATTACAAGACTACCATAAAAAAAAAAAGGGAAGAAAAGCAAGAGTAGCCTAATTAGTGGTGCCAGAAGCTAGAGCATTAATGATTGGGATATTACCTTCCTCTTCAGCAGTAATATGGGAAGCCAGAGCTACATCTCTAGAAACACCCAAATCTTGAAGGGCACCAATCATCTCATCGCCTTCAGGATGGAATAGGTATGGCTCCCATGGACCCGTCAAATTATCCAGGTAATCCATGAGCCGAGATTCCTTATTGGAAGGAGATCATATTGATGCTAGTCGGGGGGCACAAAATCCTCCACCTCATGGGTGAGAACAAACCCCAGAAAAGTCTCTTCTAAGCGTTTAGCCTCCAAATAAGGATCGAGCTAGATAAAAGCCATACTTTGTGAAACCAATGGCATATCGTCCTTTTCTACGCTGACAGTCTTTAGAGAGACGATGTCTTTATAGCTTTGGCTCAAGAAGCAGCTTGCTGATCTTTGAGCTCATAAGCCTGCCTTTAGCTTTTTGCTAGCATAGCTCAACACCCCTTCATCTCTGTGACCAGCAACGAATGCTCTTGGAGGAGGTCCTCATGAGTAATCTGTAGCCTTCCATTCTTCTGTACCCATGAAGCCTTGTCTTGGCACAACTCTTGGATTTTCCTTTGGAGACTTGATGAACCTACTTGAGTCTTAGACAATTGGGTGCGTAGCCTTTCTGCCTCAACCTTGAATTGCCTCAATAAACCCTTAACGTAACGTCCATCGATCCTTGCAATTAGGGACCCCAGGACAAAGAAATTCCTTCTTGATTTGCTCCAAATCTTGAGAGAAACGAGAAGAAGAGCCTTGACCTTCCCTAGAGCTGGAGGCCAAAGGGGGAGCCACGATGGTACCATCAGAGGATGGGGGAGCCAACGCCGGATCTTCAAAGTAAGGGGAAGAGCTAGTATATCGAGTGTTTCCTCTACAACCTCAGCATCCCTACTCCTATGTTGCTTGTGAAAGGCATTACGAGGCCTCAATGAAGATGTTCTCGCCTATCTTTGGGAGTAAAGAGGGCGAGAACTAGAAGGAGTATCAATTCCTTGAGAAGAGAGAGAGCCAGGTGGAGGATCAGTTCCTTGAGTAGGGTGAGAACTAGATGAAGGACCAGCTCCCTGAGGAGGGTAAGAAGAGTTCCCACTTCTCTCAATAAACTCGTTGTTCTCTTCACGCTAAAGACGATTAAGTTCACGAAGCATATCCATATCTTTAAGGAAAAGATAACAAATTAGCTAGATAAACATGACAAGCAAGAAAGCAATACAAGCAATGCAAAGAATCTACCCTCAGGAAAGGATTCCTCTTGAGAAAGAGTGTGCAGTGAATGCTCTAGGAAGTCATCCTCATCCTTCCCTTCTATGTTCCATGACATTGTTATCACTTTGTTCTTCATCCAGGAACACAGGGGGAAAGGGATGATGTCCAGGAATGAAAAGCCCCCAACCTGCATCGCTGATATTCTCCACAAAAAGCAGACTTGCTAGTAGGGGCGGACCTAGGATTTTTGACCTAGGGGGGCTTCAATTTTTTTTTCCAGCTGTTAACTTCACCAATAGAATTTTTTTTTTCAATCGCAACAGTCAAGGGAGAAACTATAATTTTTACAGAATTTGGGAAAGAAAAGAAGAGTGGGGGGAGCTAGGCGGGGCTTGGGGGGGCTTGGAATAAAAAAATATTCTTTTCTATTGTATAAGATCCACTTTTGAAAAAATTTGGGTGGGCTTCAGTCCACCTTGCCCACCCCCTGTGTCCGCCCCTTCTTGCCAGCTCCGCGGGTCCACCAACCATTAGGATATTAAAAATTCTATTAAAGACCCTTCGAATATCCTTAGTAGGGGGCAGCGCCTCCTCGTAAGCATTGTCGTAGTTCCAAGTCCATGGGGCATCCCAACTAGCTAGGTGGTGGATCTACCACAAATCATCGTGACTTGAATCTATTCACCTTATTAGCAAGGTCTATAAGAAGTTCCGGCCCAAACACCTTTTGAAGAATGTATAACCACTTCTGCTTGCTGGCCTTTATAAGCTTATAAAAACAACTTAGAAGATAAAGTGAGGGAGCCACTTCTCTTTTATGGAAAAATCGAAAAACCAACCAACTGGGCCCATCTATTAGGATGAAGTTGAGCGGGTATGATTTGGTAATGGCAAAGCCACTCCATGATGAGGTTTGGCATTGAAAATCAGAGTCCTGCCTTAAAAGAGGCATAATGAATTCCCAAGCATCCTTCATCCACCTGCGAGGGATCTAGTTCATCCATCTCGTGATATCTGACACGGAAGAAATCGTTGTCCAGGCCTTAGTATAGTCCTTCACGCAATGTTTGGAGCTAGTGTTGTTGGGAATTTGAGCAGGGTTGGGGAGCCCGACATTCTTTCTTTGTGACATTATAAGGTAATGAGAAAATTCCCTTCAAGTAACTAAGATGAGCAAGAAGCAATGAAACATTCACAAATAGTGCACTCGAAGATTCCTACAAAAATCCACAAAAGATAAAGAAAAGATTAGCACGACAAACAATAATGAAGACTAACGAGAAATGGGAGCGATGCAAAAATTCAAAGATTGCGAGATACGATAAAATGATTAAAAAATAAGAAAAAAACTAAGGTAAGTTAATCGAAGCTGAAGACCAAACGATGAGCGAGTGGCCATTCAGTCATGAAAGGCAAAATGCATGAAGAAGGCACAATCCAATTAAGTGCAAACATCCAATGCATCAAGCAAGGACAAGCAAAGCCACAATTGTGTGGCCACTCAGGCATCATCGAGTGGCCAAATAAAATCGAGTGGCCACTCAATCATGACCTAGCGGCCAAGGATAACCGAGTAGTGGCCAAAAACTGAGAGATGCCGAGAGAACATCAAAAATCATTTTTTGGAAGAAAGCTTGAAAGGAAGAAGTGAAGAAAATAAGCTCCAAGGACCCTTATTTATAATGGTCCAAAGGAACTGAAAAGCACGAAAGTTCGTGCACAATAACATAAAATCCAATAATGCAATACCAACAGAGTTAGAAAAATGTGAAGAACAGTGCAAAAATTGAGTAGAAGGTAATCGCAAAATTTGTAGGGAAAAATACTCTTCCACTCTAGTCATCTGGTCAAAAGAGTAAAGAGCAATTGATATGCCCATCAAATATCAGAAAATCTAAACATGGGTCAGATCCATAGATATGGGTCGAGAATTTTTAAAAAACAACCCAAGAAACGAAAAGCGAAAAGGTCAATCAAAAGGGATTGAGTGGTGACCGAGTGGTCACTCGGTCACAAGTACCCTCTACCATTGGGAGCCTCCTTTGTAGCTAATGGACCCTTTTGGGGCATTCCTCGAACCGAATATGCTAAGAATATTCCAAGATTCCAAAAAATATGCCAATATGCCACCTAAAAACTTGGGATGGTTTCCATGTGTCCCTTTCTCCCTTATTTATAAATAAGAGGCCCATCTTTTCTCTCAAGTACACTCACTCTGATACTCAGATTCCATTTTTACGCTCAAGCACTCGAAGACTAACTTAAGCATCAGAGGATTAATAGGGAACAATCTCCCGTGCCTCTCGTCGTTTGTTCATTTTGACAGGACTCTTGGTCATTCAAGGCCTCTTGGTTATGCAGGTCAGACATTCAAAGCCTTTCAGTCATCCAAGACCTCTCGGTCATTTAAGTCCTCTCAATCATCAGATGTCTCCCGTTCACCAACAAGCAACCGATCATTAGCAAGCCGTTCTTTCTTTGGGTCACCTGATCATTTGGTCTCCTGATCATTTGGCCTTCTAATCATTTGCTTTGAGGTCTCTCGATCATCCTCATACAAGAACATCAAATCACATTTTTTACGTTATAAATTCATTATTATTGTATTTTAGCAACAACATTTGTACTATTAAAGAGTAACTAAAATAACTCTTATTTAGAGTCACAAATATTCTTAAGTGGCCTTGCCACTTAAGTTTCATAAACTCAATGGTTCCCAAATCATTGTCCAAAAGAAAATAGTAATTATAGTCACAATATTCACCTCTTCACCACACATATACTATTATTATATAATTAAGATATTTTCCATGACAATAAATGCCATATACGGTAGTATATCAAAGAACATGACCATATATGATATATCATTTTTACTAGTTTTTGGCAAAATAAACTACACGTTAATCGATGGTTGCAGTTATTTTATGAATTGTGTACTTCGTTAATAATAGAGATATGATGTGATTTGATATGATATGTGAAACGAACTTTCCTAATCCTGCCGCCGTCAACTCGTCCACATGAATTATAACAATTATGAACGCTTCCGTAGCCAATTAATCCTTACCCCACCAACGACCGACGAGTCCACGGAACCCATTTTGCACAATCAACAACCTATTCTATAGAAAGCTCTTTCCCGACGACGAAAACCCAAAACCCCAACTTGATCTCACCGTCCATCACGATCCTGTTCGGCGGGAGCCATGGCGACTCCGGTGGCTTACCAATCTCACCTCCCGGCGGTGCCGTCGTGGCTGAACAAGGGCGACAACGCCTGGCAACTGACCGCTGCCACCCTCGTCGGCCTCCAGAGCATGCCAGGCCTCGTCATCCTCTACGGCAGCATAGTGAAGAAGAAATGGGCCGTGAACTCCGCTTTCATGGCTCTCTACGCCTTCGCCGCCGTCCTCATTACTTGGGTCCTCGTTGGCTACCGGCTGGCCTTCGGCGATCAGCTGCTCGACTTCTGGGGCAAGGGCGCGCCTGCGTTGGGCCAGAAGTTCCTCATCGGCCGCGCCAAGGTCCCCGAGAGCACGCAATATTACGACAACGGCCGAATCGAAACTGACAAGATCGAGCCGTTCTATCCGATGGCGTCGCTGGTGTACTTTCAGTTCACTTTTGCGGCAATTACAATGGTGTTGCTGGCTGGGTCGGTGCTTGGTCGGATGAACATCAAGGCGTGGATGGCGTTTGTGCCGCTGTGGCTAGTTTTCTCTTACACCGTCGGCGCTTTCAGCCTCTGGGGCGGCGGGTTTCTCTTCCACTGGGGCGTCATCGACTACTCCGGCGGCTATGTCATCCACCTCTCGTCCGGGATCGCCGGTTTCACGGCCGCTTATTGGGTACCATGCATTTTCTTTTCTGCTTGACTTTTCCAGTTTTTGTTTATATTGCTCTTGTTTAATTAGGAGAAGCTTCCAAGAAAGAAAATTAGGAAAGCTCAAGTCGTTGCATATGTTTTTTTAGCTAACATATAAATATCAATAAATTACATCATCTTACATAAATTAATATCAAATACGTATTGCTTTTGTATACACTTTTTCACAAATAAAATTATATTAAATAATTCATGGTATTTATAGAAATATTTATTTTATCACCTTAGTAGTGTATATGTGATAAAAATCCAAGAAATCTTAATCTTATTATGTGGGGTGGAATACATGAATTTTGGTTTATTAATTACTTTTACCTAATTACATCTCCTCTTCTTTTAAGGTTTTTATAAATCATACTTTTAAGTGTCACTTATAAGATTTTTTTTTTTTTTTAAAATGTCTTCTTATAACGATTAGCTCAATTATTAGATACCACTTTCACTAATACTAATTTTATTTCATCTACTTTCTTTCAAGAGCACCTCTATTGTTGTTATTCTCTTTTGACTAATTAATTTTAATAAACTCAATTTATGTTACCCTTATCAATACCCATCCTTATTTTATTATATATGGTCTCATTTATAATCTTATTTTTTCTTAAATGATTCAAATTAATGTTAATATCCTCCTATTTTTATGTTATATATTGAAGCAAATTCTCATAAACGTCACACCTAGCCAAATCAAAAGAAAAAGAGACAGTGTTACAAGATTTTTATTATGAATAGATTAATTAATGAGTTGAATGGTATTATTATATATTATGTATGCGTTGGGGGTACGTACGCAGGTTGGACCGAGGCTGAAGTGCGACAGGGAGAGGTTTCCTCCAAACAACGTCCTGCTCATGCTGGCCGGAGCGGGGCTTCTGTGGATGGGCTGGTCGGGCTTCAACGGCGGGGCTCCTTACGCCGCCAACATTGACGCTTCCATTGCTGTCCTCAACACCAATATCTGCGCCGCCACCAGCCTCCTCGTCTGGACTTCCCTTGACGTAATCTTCTTCGGCAAGCCCTCCGTCATCGGAGCCGTTCAGGGCATGATGACCGGCCTTGTTTGCATTACTCCCGGTGCAGGTATATATATATACACACACGCACACACACATAGTGATTTCTTTCGGACACACACTGTCATAGCACTCTTTCATTGATTTCTTTCGGATTTTCAATTTTGCTAACATTTTTTTCTATTCTCAAATATGCAGGCTATAATTCTTAAAATTTTTCTCTATGAAAATTTAAATCTTTGAGTAGATCTTTGTTTGGAATTGGATCAAACCATGTAAAGTTACAATTAATAAATTAAAAAAAAAAACTTATCTTATCACAAAGATCATTAGCTTTCTGTAATTGTCTAAACAACTTTTGTCAATAAAAATACTATTCAATTATTTTGTTGAATCCTTGGCAATGATCATGGAGATGAATCAATGCTTTAATATTGCAGGGGTGGTGCAATCGTGGGCTGCGATAGTGATGGGAATACTTTCTGGTAGCATTCCGTGGGTGTCCATGATGATTCTCCACAAGAAGTCTGCTTTGCTACAGAAAGTACACAACTTTTCTTTACCCAATTCACATTCATTAGTCATTCTTTATGCATATTATTTCAACACGAAATTTTAACATTTTCTTAGGATATTCAAGTAATTTGGGCACAAGATGTCTACATCCCATTAAATTAAATGGACAACAAATGTAGTGTCAAAACTTGGTCTCCAAAATAGCATTCTCGATAATCGATTCCTTCCCGGCAGTTTTGACATTTCAACGTTCAAAAATTAGAATAAAACAGTAAACCAAATTAAGCAAGAGACAAAGACCAAGACATTTAGTACGAACAATATAAAAATCCGAGGAGTAGCTACCCTTATTCTATTATCCACATGTTTTATCAGTCAACTGATCGTTCAATGGACAGAATACTTTAAGGCACCGATGGTTGAATTCTCGAATGTACAATCGTTTTCTTCTTGTGATTTCACTTAATTATGGCCGCCGGATTTACTGTTAGGTGGATGACACTCTCGGCGTGTTCCACACACACGCCGTGGCGGGGCTCCTCGGCGGTCTTCTCACCGGGCTTCTGGCGGAGCCGGCGCTCTGCCGCCTCATCTTGCCGGTGACCAACTCGAGGGGAGCGTTTTACGGCGGCGGAGGAGGGGTGCAGCTGCTGAAGCAACTTGTGGCGGCCCTGTTCGTGATCGGCTGGAACATCGTGTCGACGACAGTGATTCTTCTGGGTATCAGGGTATTCATTCCTCTGAGAATGACCGACGACCAGTTGTTGATCGGAGACGACGCCGTCCATGGAGAAGAAGCCTACGCGCTGTGGGGCGACGGCGAGAAGTACGACCCGACAAGGCACGGCTGGCACTCCTCGTCGTACGCCGTGCAGACGGCCCCGTCTGGTTCCGACATTAATGGGGCCACCGGTGTCACCATTAATTTGTAGTTCTTCTTCGGCGAGTATCTCAACTTTTTCTTGTAGAAACAAATGATTGTTTCTGATTCACTTGTTGATTTGATCTAAGAAGGCCATTGTCATTTATGCAAATTCAAATTTCATTTGAACTTGATAATGGTATGAGAAATTAAGTTTATCTTGCTTGGTAGGAGGAGGTAATTAGCTTGGTGTAGTAAAATGTTAGTGGATGATTTATGCACGAGTAGCTCATTATTAGTGATAAGAGTTGCTTATGGCTTGCTAGATAGTTTATGCATTAGTGATGGTACTGTTGTTCATGGTTTAGGTTTAGTAGAGATGTTGGCGGCATAGTGGCTATATGCAATTGATATGAAGTGGGTCATGACCCACAAGCAAGTTTACACAATTTGAATTTACATAATTTAAATTTCTTTTGTAGGAAACAAGCAAAGGACATGTATATAAATAAGTGGGTTTTAAAGAAAATATTATAAAGTAATTAATGATATTAATTTAAAAATCAATATTATTAATATTATGCCCAACAAAGAGCCCAAGTATGATAAAATGGCCCCATGGTTCATTGGCTAAGCCCGTTTCGAGGAAAAATCAAGTCAATGGAAAAAAAAGGGGTTGAATTGTTAAGAAGGAGAGGACAAAAGCTATAGTAGGGCACAAGCAAGTAACGGGCTAGGTGTTGCAAGCATGTAGTAATAGCATGACTTAGCAAGCGATTAGTAGGCACATGTAGCATGCACATGCAGGAGGTCATGCGGTCACGTGGTAGGCACATGCAGCATGCACAGGCAAGAGGTCATGCGGTCACCTGGTCGGGTGAGGTAATTGTGCAACTAGGTGCTAACTAAAAGACCTTCACGACACGAGGCCATGCAGGAACAACTAAGAGACTCTCTTGGTCATGCGATTGAGTGTGCAACTTTGAGAGACTATGTCATGTGTCCAGGGCCGGCCCAAGGCCCAGTGGGGCCCTAAGCGATAAAAAAATTTTTTAGGGGAGAGTGAGGTGTTGTATTTTTTGGGGGCCCCCAAATTATTTTTTCTTTTTTGGGGGGGAATTTTTTTTGGGGGTGGGAGGGGTGCTTTATTCTCTGTTGTATTTTTCTTTTGGGGAGGGAGGAGGGGGGGTGTGGTTGTTTGGGGGGCCCCAAAATTTTGGGGGCCCTAGGCATAGGCCTTGGTGGCCTATGCCTTGGGCCGGCCTTACATGTGTCGCACACATCAAGTGCCATGCAACCATGTCGTGCACATCAAGTGCCATGTAGCCATAATGTGAAAGACCCGTGCCATGCATCCATGAGGCTGCTTAGCTTAGAGCCATTTGGCCTAATCGAGGGCAATGCAACCATGTTGAGTAAGAGACTTGCTGAAGGTCATACCGCACATTGAATCAGTTAAGCTGACCTCTCAAATTCCCACCTAAAGTTGCAAGTATCTTGCCATCTATCAGTCTGTAATGACCCAAATTTGGTGACACAATGTTTATTATGCTTTGAGATTGAGTTGGTTAGCCTTGATGTGTAGTATGTTATTTTTAGTGATAATTCTCTAAGTGTTGCGTTTAAATTTGTAGTATTCGGATGTGTATAATGCTATATCCAAATTGGAGCTTAGATATCTAAATGGAAGATGATGTATTCAAATAGGAGCAAGGATATCTAGATGGGAGAGTGAGGTATTTGAATATGGGGGTGAGGCATCCGAATGTGGCATGGGAGTATTAGGATATGGTGTTTGATTTGTGTCAAGGTATTTGAATATGGGTGATGGTATTCGGATATCCCTAGGCTCGTCTTGTGTGTTATATTCGAATATGACTTAGGCTCGTCTTGTGTGTTATATTCGAATATGACTTAGGCTCGTCTTGTGTGTTATATTCGAATAGGGTAAGTCATATTCGGATGTGCCTTTGTCTTTGAGTCTTGTATTCGAATAAAAGACTAGCATATTCGAATGTCCTCCTTGAGTTCTTGTGAGTGATATATTCGGATATGGGGGTGAGACATCAGAATATGACTTGTTGTATTCAGATATGAGCAAAGGCATTTGGATGCCCTATGCTTTCAGGAATTTGGTTACCCTTTGAAGCCCTATTTCTACCTTGATTCAACCCGAATATCTCAAAATGTAACACATGAAAGTTGTAGATCTTTTTCTTGTCATTTCATAGCATCTTGAATCATCTCAATCGGAACTAGGATGAGAGAGTTATTCCCAATTACGAAGCGATGTCGAAACTATCCAAAATTGCCTAATTAGCTCCATTTTATATTTAATGCCTCTCATATTTGGATAAGTTCAAATATCCCTTTGTTAATTTGTGTCTCATATCCAGATAGGGTGCTAAGATATTCAGATACCCCTTTTTCCACCTTGTGTCTTGTATTCAGACGTGAGTTTGGGTATTCGGATACCTTAGACTACAGTTGCGTCTTGTATTCAGATTGGAGCTTGAGTATCCGAATATATTTCTTAATTGTTGTCTCTTGTATCCGGATATGCCCTTCTGTATTCAGATAAGCTTATCTAAAGGCTATTTCACAGACCCACTTTCTCTACCCAGATCCGACTTTAAGGGCGATGGTGGACGACTTTTCATTCGGTTTTACCACACGTTTAAATCAACGCATCTCTATCTCTAGCCATAGTTGTATACACAAAGAGTGAAGAAGAGAGGGATATTTACAAATTGTTCGACAGAGAGCAGGGAAGAAGGAGAAGAAAAAGCAAAAGGTTGTAGCTAGGTTTTTGGGTTTCACATCAGACGAGTTTTTCCTCTTTCCTATTCCTTGATGCAAGCTTCTTTGGTATTTCCTTCTACTTTGCAAGCTCTTAGTTCTTTAAAACCCTTCCTTGTTGTTGGTAGTAGCTTCCTGCGTTGTCTCTTGCTTGACAGTGATGAATGGCTAAGACTGGGGAATAGGACTATGAGGTGTTCTAATTGGGTTTTATGGTCTGCATGGATTGAATTTATCTATATGAGTGTTCTATTAACTATGTTTATATTAGTGTCTTGCTTTGCTATGGGAGATGAGGTTTGGAGCATATTACAAACCCTTAGGTGTACTGTAGGTTGGTTTAGTGTTCTCCCTAACTATTGTGAGTCAGAATGAGATAACCCCTGTACAGTGCCCAAGTCTTATCCATTAGCTACGAAGGGTTTGTTTTCCCCTTCGGTTCCTTGTGGAATAAAGCTAGGTGTGTTTATGGGGTAGGTTCCAACGATGGTGTTAATGCGTTGTTGGTTGTAGGATACTGCTTGAGTAGGTTGGGCTTTGTCTTTGGTATTTTGGTGCATGTTAAATGAATGCCAGGGTTTGGGCTATTGCATTTGGGGTGATCATATGACCTGTGTGCTTGGCCACGAGCATGTTAGAATACTTTAAATATTTGGACATCAGGTCACGTGCATTGCATTAAGTGTGTTTTCCTATATGAGCGAGCATGGCCTGATGGATGGTTTATGGGGACTACATATCACGTTTATGCTCATTATGCCACTACATTTTATATGTGCATAGCATGGTCCTTGGCGCCAGTTCTAGTATTATAGCTATATGGTGTTGGGTAATCCAAACCAAGTTTATATTTTCGGACATTTTAGCGTGCCGAGACGGGTGTTGGTCGCTCCTACTCGAGCGAGCTTCAACTTGAGTTACAGGTACAACTTAGCTTTAGGGCAATAACAAGTTTGTGATATGGACTTGAGTTCTAGTGCATTTTATTTGGGCCCCAAGATCCAGTATGTGCATATCTTTGTTATGCTGTTGGTACCTATTATTCTTTATATGATCATGAGTTTTGAACTTGGGTGTGGGTTATTCTTTAGCTTCCTTATTCTTGTTAGATTTTCCTTCTTATATACTTGTTGAGTCTTGCGACTCACTCTTGCCTTTCTTTATTCTAGGTAAGGGCAAGGCCAAAGTTGAGGGTGAGTCTAGTGGTGTCGGACCTACCTGAGTAGATGGTATATAGGGAAAACCGTGTTGATCTTACCATAGGGGCAAAGTTGTATGGCAGGGTTGTTATTTCTTTTCAGTTTTTGGGTTGGCTCTTTTCAGTTTTTGTGTTGGCTTATATATATATCAACCATGTAGCCCTATGGGCTAGTTATGTGTTGAGATGTATACCTGGGTTGTGGTTTATGCTTTTGTTGTCAGATTCCTTATCAGGTATATGTGAATCAAGTGTGCATGCATAGCAGGTCTGTCATCCCCTCAGGTTCCTTTTTCTTTTGGGGCACTTGCTCGGATTCTTTGGCTTGGTTGGGGGATTCAGGTAGGGGTCCTACATTGGTTGGTATCAGAGCAAGGTTAGGGTTATTTAAGTTAAGTTGTCCCTGTACACCTAGGTTGTCGAGTAAAGTTAAGTTGTTTTGGTGCTGAGTTAATCTTGAGGCTGCATTTTGTTTTTAAGTATTGCTTTTTTTTGTAGGAAGCATGAATACTCGCAGTGGACAAGGGTGAGGATGACCACCTCGTGTGGGCCGTGGGCATGATACTCCCCCATTTGAGGTGCCAAGTGGTGCTAGCAGAGAGCAATAACAGGGGACTTCGGATATGTAGGATATCTTAGCAAGCATTCTGCGTGCGGTAGACGTATTGGTTACTACACAACTGAGGTAGGGACATCATGACCATGACTGAGGTATGGTAACTCATGCATGGGCACTGGGTGTTGAGGGCAACTCTGGGGGTGCACTTCTCAAGAATTCATGACTTTACGTCCACCCGAGTTCAGAGGTGGTGCAGATGCAGCAGAAGTAGAGAATTGGCTATTGGAAATAAAGAAGCACATGTGACCTATGGACTGTACAGAGGGTCAGAAGGTGCAGTTGGGAACCTTTCTTCTGAAGGGTGATGCTGGACGCTGGTGGGAGACGACCAGGTAGCAGTTGGCAGGGTGAGTGCCATCGTGGGCTGAGTTTGAGACGCTGTTCCGCGAGACCTACATTCATGAGTGGGTTCGTGAGTAGAGAGTTTATGAGTTCATTGAACTGTAGCAGGGAAGTATAAGTATTGTTAGTGTAGGTGCTCTAGACTCAATCAGATTGGGCATGTTATACACTGACAATTGTAATCATGTTTATTATTTGAATAAAGAGTTGTTCAAATTCACAAGAAGTCATTCTATTAGTTTCTTGTTATTATTGTAATAATTAAATGAAACTAGATAGAAGTCCATATGATGTATGCTGTGATTAATCTATAAAGATGTGAAATGATGCATCACAGTTTCTAGACATCATTAAACGTCCAAGTCGTAGCAATGTCAAGAATGGACATTGATAATTGTGGTAAGACTTGTATGTGCTATGTTTTTGCTCTGTGATAGCAATGGGGGTCTCACACCCATAGGCATGGGGATGTCTAGACAAGTAAATAGGTCACCAATGTTGGAGAACGTGTCACTGGACATGACTCGCCATGAGAATCCATTTTGGTTATATGTTGATGGAATTCTCATACGAGATGGGTGTAACTAATCATTAGACCTAAGGTTGTCACGGTCACCTCATAAGAAGACCGGTATGCTTTGACATCATTTCGATGAGCCTAGACAAAGGCTGCACATGGGCGATCGTTGGGTATATCGTGAGGCTTATGGAGATGGGTGCATAGCCAAGATGGGACTCGTCTATCCCTTGATAGAGGATGATGTATCTAAGGCGCCTTTGGTGGATATTCACTTTAAATCCATGGCCATGGTGAAAGAGATCAATAAGGAGTTATTGATTCACTTTCTATTAAGTGAAGATATCTGGATGATCGAAGAAAAACTTATGTGATCATAATCAAGCAACACATTGCCAACATGAGATCACATAGGATACATTGATGAGATGATCGAATTACACGGTAATCTGCTTGTGAAAGGTTATTTGCGGATTATGAATCCTTCTGAATAATTGGGTAGGCATGATGCCTTGTTAGAGGCCAATCTTGTCTTATGTGTTTGTACCGACACATTGTCAATATATTCGAAAGCCTAATGAGTCATACGCAATAGGCACAGTCCCTGGCTTAAACCAGGAGAGTAGACGTATGGTTAAGTGGGACACTTCGGCAAGAAGTTGTGCTGTCGTAGGTTCTCATGGAAAAAAAACAAATTGACGTAATGACGTCGATATGACAAGGAGTCGTCATAATGGAAAGAGTTTCCTAAAATGACAATTGATTAAATTAGGAAGAAGTTTCTAATTTAATAATTTTTTATTTGTTGGAGTGGCAAATCGGAAATAAAATATATTTGGGCTTAAGTTAATATTTGGACTAAATTGGATTTGGGCCAAATATTAAATTAAGTATTATATTTGGACTAAATTGGATTTGGGCTAAATATTAAATATTAAATATTATATTTAGACCAAATTAGATTTGGGCTAAATATTAAATATTATAGTTGGGCTTGAATTAAATTTGGGCCAAAATATTTTACTTAAACCTATAAAAGGATTTAGGCCATTTAATTATATTTCTAGTTGGACTAGAATAAGCCCACTT
The DNA here is from genome assembly GCF_014633365.1 of Diospyros lotus. NCBI lineage: Eukaryota > Viridiplantae > Streptophyta > Magnoliopsida > Ericales > Ebenaceae > Diospyros > Diospyros lotus. The sequence continues at coordinate 20,704,798 of NC_068350.1, forward strand.
AAGTTTCTAATTGAATTAGAATTAATGGGCTAGCCCAATCCATTAGGCTTTAAGAAACCCTAGGATATTTTTATATAAATATCCTTTTATGGGTTGCCCAAAATTGAGAGAGTTTTTTGTGTAGTTTTTCAAGAGTTGAAAAATGAATTGCTGTTCACTCTTCCCCGTTTCTTTTGGCATCAATACGAAACGAGGGCGTTTTTTTTTTCGTCCATACACAAGCCGTGAAAAGGAGAAGGAGCTAGCACTCCTATTTCGCTCTCCTTATCAACGGACGCGTGCCATGTATCACGAGTTAGAGGGTAGACGCATGGACAGCTCGAATCCGCGAACGACTCGATAATCTAAAGGTTAGATTTATTTATTTATATGTGAATAATTTGATTTCGATGTTGATCCAATCGTCGGGATCAGGGTAAGGTTCAAAAATTTTGAACTACGTTGCTTGCCCTGTAGTAATCTTGCTTTACTTTCAAGTATGATAGTGGCACAATATGAGACTGAGTTTGTGGCCTTGGCATGATATGCTCCAGAGCTGGTGACACCAGAGTCCCATAAGGTTAGCAAATTCGAGCGAGGCTTATGTCCAGAGATATGTCATGCGATGGCTGGAGTTCGAGCTAAAGACTTCCCTATAGTTTTGCAACTCGGCTATGCCATAGAGAGGAATATTCAAGAGGCCAAGGGGGAACAGGTTGCCATGCTAAGGAAGACATTTGGGAGTGGTAGCAAGAAGATGAGCTAAAATTTAGGTTCCAACAAGGGATCATGAGGTGCTTTAGTGTGTAAGACTTGTAGCAAGAGGCAGATCATGTATGGAATGACTATCCACGTAGATCTATAGTTGCATCGAGCCAAGGGATTGTTTGCTATCGTTGTGGCCAGCCAGGTCAGAAGTCTAATATATGCACCTAGCCGACATCAATCGATTGATCAAAGACTGGAGGACTAGGATAAAGGCCAGGCCAAAGATCAACCACTGCCAGGGGCCAAAAAGCATATAAGCGACCTACCACTTTTGATAGACCTTAAGTAGCGAGCAAGGTGTTTGCACTGACAGCGACAGAAGCTGAGGGAAGCAACGAGACAGTGCAAGGTATACTCTTCTTATATGGTTCAAATGCTCGTGTTTTGTTTGACACAGGTTCTAAGTACTCCTTTATCGCACTGCATGGTTTTGCATCTAGTTCTTATTTTTAGTTGCCCTTTACCATATATTTTGTCTTTCACGACACCGAGTGGTAGTATGTTACTAGGGGATGAAGTGGTGATAGACTATGTGATTGTGGTTTATGATCGGGTGTTGCCAGGGGATCTTGTAGTCCTAGCTATAAAAGATTTTAATTTTTTGTTGGGCATGGACTGGCTATCTTACCATTATGCTAAGGTTAATTGCCGACATAAGATGATTACTTTTGAACCTCCTTATCAGTTAGAGATTGTATACAGGGTAGTTAATCCAGTTGTGGCGATGCCGATGATCTCAGTGATGTGAGCAGAGAAGTTGATTCGATAGGGGTGTGAGGTATACTTAGCTTTTGTGACAGTTACTCCAGGGGAGAGGAAGGAGTTGACTGAATTTCCTATTGTTCGGGATTTCCTTAACATGTTCCCGAATGAATTACTGAGTTTTCCACCTCGTAGGGACATTGATTTCACTATTGAGTTGTTGCTAGGTGTAACGTTTAGTATTTTGGAAAAAGTTAACAAAAAATTTACTTGTGGGTTAAAAGAAAATTATTCATAATTTAAAGGGGTTTGCGGTTTTAAGGAATTTAATCAAGTATATTAATTATGCTTGGAAATAAGAAAAATAATTAGGAATTTATGGGAAACGTGGGTCTATCATAAATTGTCCAGAAATTTGTGTCTTTGAGAAAATTAATGGAAATAATGATACTTTGTGGAGTTTCGGGTATCTTGATAATGTAAACCTTAAGGATTAATTTGGTGGAAAATGAGAGAAATTGATAGGAATTGGTGGAATTAAACAAGCTGGAAATTGGGCAATTATTAGCAAATTCGGTGCAACCAAGCAACAAACATTGTGGCAGCCAGGTGGTTGCATGCACAAGTAATAAGGAGGTGGTCTCAAGATCGATTCACAGGAGTATATTGTTGGAAAATTGTGGGTTTGGGTAAGGAGAACAAAGAACAAGCTAAATATATCATTAGCATGGTATAACATGAGGGCATTGCCAGCTTAGCTGGTGATGCACAAACAAGGCCATGTTGTTGGCCACGAGTTCAAGCCGAGGGAGGAGCAATTAGGGGCCCGTTTGGTGGAAGAATTTGTTAGAATTTTCCAGCCTTGCCTAAGGTACAAACGATGCTGTTTCAGTGAAGGCTAGGTGTTGGCCTTGAGCGGCCCAACCATGCCATGTGGCGCGTGCTGGTGCCTCCCCTACCACCCATCCATTTTACCTGCAATTCATCCCTTCCCTATTTTTCCAATCTACAGCCACGTAACAAGGGTAAAGCCGAGACCATCATTAACCTTGAATCTTGGGGATTAAACCATTGTTTAATGTAAAAACAAGGGGCGACCGAGACTACAAATAGGAGGGGGATAGAAATGTTGCTAGGTAGTGAATTGAGAAGCAAAAGCAAAAGCTCTCAACGTGAATTTGAAGGAGGGAAAAATTCGGCAATGAGGTAAGAGCATTGGAGCTTTGGTTTATTTAATAATTAGCTTAATTGAGTTGAAGGTTATTTTAATGTAATTAGTTATTTTAGTAAGTTAATTAAATTAGTTAGTTAAATTAATTAGTTAAATTGGTAAGTTAATTGAATTAGTTAAATTAGTAAATTTAGGCTGTGGCTATTTAATTAATTACTTAGCCTTATGTATATATATAATTGTGATAAGGGTGTTGCAAGTGCGCTATTGATTTGTTCAATGAAACAAAGCTAATTATCGAGCGATAAACAAGTTAAGGTAAGGGTTTAATATACTTTGTGTGTAAATTACTTTTGTCATATCTTACATAAGATGTTGAGGAAGTGCCTAGGCATGGGGTGGTGGATTTTTGATTGTGAGAGTCTTAGGATGGGTCATAGAAACAACCACTAAGGGCCACCTAGAGCCTGAGATAGATGCAGTGGACGGGCTTGCATGCACGTTGCACTTCATTTTTATCTATATGATGTCATGATCAATAATTTATTGCATTGCATATTGCCTTTACTGAGTCCCCAGACTTACCTCTCTACCGCCACTAACCTAACAGATGGCTCGGGGTCTAAGAAAGGAAAAGCAGTATTGGTGGAAGAGTTGCCGGTCAATAGTAATTGTAGACAATGAGGATATGGGTCATGTTTCTATGTCGTTTTTGTAATTTATATGCTCTATATTTGACTACGGGAGACGGCTAAGACTTAAATAAAATTTGATTAAGATCAAATTAAGGTTCCCGCTATGAGTAACTCAGTCTGTGTGTTTGTTGGAAATTTGAACCGATTGCTTATGGTTAGGATATAAAATATATTTAAATATGCTTGATTGTTGGAGTATTTGATTGAGCATGTTGGTATTTATTTTTATTTGTTTACGAAATTGAATTTATATTTTAAAGGCGTAATCGAGCATGAGAATCAGGTGAGTTTTCGCTGCCTATGTATTTTAAACTTGAGTTCTTGATAGTTGAAGGCGGCAAAGCCTGGACCCCACCTAGGGCGCCATATTATTTTAATACCTTTTGTTGGTAGGGCATAGTCGTTCTCCGAGATAGGCCAAGGTCGTAACCATGGGTTATGGTGACACCCAATAGTGGGGGCTGGGGTGTCACACCTGGTACGCAACCCATCTCTAAGACTCCCCACTGCATATTTGCTAATGAGTTGAAAGAGTTGAAGGTGCAGGTACAAGATTTACTAGATAAGGGATTTATTCGGCCTAGTATTTCACTATGGGGAGTGTCGGTGTTGTTTGTGCGCAAGAAGGATGGCTCCATGCGATTTGATACTACAAAACATGGTCCCTTACAGAACACTTCTACTTGCTCTGAAAAAAATTCTGCCTGAATTGGCTCCCTCATGAAAGGCTCTAGAAAGGGTGCTAGAAGATGACCTTTTATCAAGAAGCTACCCCAAAGACTCGGTTACAGTCCTCTCATCCTCAAGGACTCAATCAATGTCTCTCCCTTGAAGGATGCTCCCTTAAGCTTCCCTCTTAATAGGTGAAGCCCTCAAGAAGGGAATCACCCAGAAATCATAGCCAGTATATCCACTGAAGAAGACTAAATTCCAGCAAGGGGTTATCGAGGAAGAATAATGAAACAAAAAATCCTTTGATGTTCAGTGCTTAAGAAGCATTTGACGTGAAGAAAATAATTGAAGAGGTCCTAGAATAGAAGAGGTTATTACCTACCTTAGAAGATCATCCTTAAAGAAGAATCCTTTTTACCCTGGCCATTATGGATATACCTCTACTAAGAAAATTTAAAATGCCACAACGTTCTATGTATTTGGGAAAGGACGACCCTCACAATCACATTTAGAGCTATGAGTCCCTAATGTTGCTTCATGGATGGGAGGATGCAATCATGTGTCAAGCTTTTCCTATAACCTTAACAAATCATGCTTTTTCCCGATTCAATGGTCTTGCTAAGAGATCCATCTACTATTTCAACCAATTGATGGCATAATTCATCAATGCCTTCATTATTAACAACCTTAGAAAGAAGGAATGCACATATTTGTTCAAAATTTGATAGGTGTGGAAACTGCTACAATGCTCTAAGAGATGCCATTGGTACCACTATAAGAATCCTTAGCCCTAAATCAACCTATGTCGTTGACAGACTTGTTTTCTTAAGCCAGCAAGTACATATTATTGGCTAAAGTAATGTGGATACTTGAGGGGAATAAAGATAGAGACAAGAAGACAAAAAGAGACTTTGATGAAGGGATAAGCTAGAGGAAAGAGAAATCCACAATATATGACGATACTACTAGACTCTAATTCAAGGAATATACCCCGTTGTCATAGTCATGCTCTAATATTTTGGCAGCCATTGAAGGATCTCGCTTTATTAAATTCTCCAAGAAGATAGATAAGCCTTTGGGGAGCAAAAGGGATGTCTTCTACCAATTCCACAATACTCATGGTTACTCCATTGACAAATGCTAGGACTGAATGAATCAAATAGAGGCTCTGATCAAGGAAGGGGAACTAGTAGAATTTGTGGACATAGAAGACCAGAATGAAGAATTGGCGAACTACTCTGGAGGCCAGGCATAATTTGAGGTGAGAAGAGCAATAAAAGAACAAAAGCTTTTCCAAGAAGCATGTTTCATCCCTCGAAGGCCTAAAGCGAACAAAATAATTTTGAATCCATATGTATGCTTCTAGGAAGTATCATAGGCAAGATTAAAAGTGTTAACATTTATATATGTCATTTAATAATGCTTGAATAAGTAACATTTTGTCTTATTGCAATTCCCTTTTTGGGTATTTTATTTTTTGGGATAATGAATGCACAAAAAAAGGCCAAAACTTTGATAAATAGGTGAAGCCTAATATCGAACCGTGGAATGCATGAAATGCATGAAAATGATCTAGGGACTTAATACTCAAAAATTGAAGCGCAGAAGCATGAGAATGATCCCAAAATTGAAATGCAAAAGAGTGAGAATATTTAAAAATCGAAGTGTGAAAGCGTGAGAACAGTCCAAAAATTGAAGCATAAAAGCATGTGAAAGGTCTAAAAATCAAAGTGCAAAAATGTGACAATAGTCTAACTGTTGGAAATGTATGCCCTAAAGACACGTTTGTTTAATTTATGGTAATGATGTTTCTTTTAGTCAGTTTATGGCACATATATTGTTTGCATTTAATTGTTGGAAAAGTGTCCATGCTATTAAGTAAGTGATTCATGTGATGGGTCGTTCTTCACAGTTAGGCATGAATCATGGGTACTTAATAAGCAAGAAAATATTACTCTTGATCTTTTGATAGAACTGGACATTCTATCATGATAAGATCATTGTGCAATAGATCCTAATGGAGGATGGCTTGCCTTAGCCAGTAAACAGTCCGTTTACTCTAATTGTACAAGCGCATTTGGAATGCGTAGAGTGGACCTGTGATAGAAGCTAATGACAAAGTACTAATTATCATAGAGCTAGTCTATCACTGCTACTACGTGGACGAGTACTCTAATACTTGAGTTTTAGTTGGTGGTCTAGTGAACCTAGAGCTATATTCTTAGATTCACTGTAGGTGAGGTCTATCAAAGATCAATAACCTCTTGAGTTGGGAGTATGGTTTCTAATTAGCTAAGACAGACTAATACAAGATAGTTTCTATGATTCACCCCCTTGTGATTGTCCAAGAATAATCAAATAATCCAGGGCCCTGGGAACGTGACTTAAGAGTGTGTGCTTCTGGGTAGCTCCCAGTGATAAGCAAGTACATTCGAGTAGTCACGGATTATTGGACTAGTGATCTAAGGATGGTAGAAATCATTTAGAGCAGTGTTAGTACATTATTCCTTTCTAAATGATGGGTGTTACGCAGAGGGGTATTCTCGTCATTACACTAGTAGGTCAAAGACATGGCATATGCAAAATTATTCGTGGGGTCAGTGTTACCATATGGTGATAGTTGGAACACTTAGAATGACAAAATATAGCTACTAGGTAGCAGGGATATTTTGGTCATTTTAGTAGCCGTGAATAATTTGTCTTTTGGTCCCCGGGGTAGCTCGATATAACTCATGTATTATTTAATACATTTGGCTTGTTGGGTGAATTACATTGAGAGAGAATTATTTTATTCAGAATGGTCCATAATTAATTGGGCTAGAATAAAATAATAGTTCATTAGTTTTTAATTAATTAATTGGGCTAACCCAATTAGAAAATTAATTAAATGGACTTGGCCCACTAGGGTTTTAACCCTAGGGTTCTCCCTGTATATTCTCTCCTTGGTTGTTTTTCACCTAAGGTTTTTTCTTTACTCTTCTTCACCGAAAGAGAGGCCACGAGTTTTGAGTCATACCTTGGAAGATCGAAAGAGAGCCTTCAAGTTCTGATGCGAAGGAGCCGAAGGATTGCAGGACAGCCGTCGTCTCCACCACGAGAAGAAGCTCCCGCCCATCCTCCGCCTGTCGCTTCATTCCGTCCGGTAATCCGAAGGAAAAGTAAGTTTCTAGATTCTAATCAATACGAGGAAATTTTTTATTTAAAAACGCTTCCGTTGCATGCTATGTATCCTCAAGATGATCCTACACTAACAACTGAAACAAAAAAGCGTGATAACAGTCCCAAAATCAATGCATGAAAGCATGAGAACAGTCCAAAAATTAAAGCACAAAAGCATGAGAACAGTCCAAAAATTGAAGCATGAAAGTGACAGAACAATCTAAAAACCAAAGAACAAAAAAGTGAGAACAGTTCAAAAGTCGAAGCATAAAAGCACGAGAATGGTCCAAAAAATTGAAGCACGAAAGCATAAGAATGGTCCAAAATCCGAAATGTGAAAGAATGAGAATGGTATAAAAATCAATGTATTAAAGCATAAGAATGGTCTTAAAACCCAAGTGTGAAAGCATGAGAATGCTCTAAAGATTGAAAAACAAAAGCATGAGAATGGTCCAAAAATTGAAATTGCAAAAATCACAAGAATAATAAATGGAAAATCTAGCATTAGAAGCGCAAGGTGCATGAGATTGGATGAAAGATCAAAAGTACAAAAGCACAAAGATGATCTAGATTAACCCATAATCAAAAGCGATAGATGTGCAAGTACGATTTAGAGTAACCTAAAATCAAAAAGCACAAAATGCATGAGGCTAGATTAAAATTGAAAATGCAAAAATGTGAGAATGATTTAAGGTCATTAACAAAGAATTGGGGAGGGAGCATAATACCCTCCCCTTATTCAAAAAGGACTGGAGAGTGAGCATGATATCCTTCTTCTAAGCAACAAAGAAGTGTAAGTGGTAAGATTTTTGAACGATTTATGATTCAAAAAGCTAAATTGTAAAATTTTATATACTTTGTGAGTTACTAACATGTTGTATAAAGAAATGAACACAAGGCCAGAATCAAAAGCATATGAAGCATAAGAATGGCATGGAAAGCCAAAATGTGAAAGTGCAAGGATGATTTGAGACAAACCCAAAATGAAAAGTGCGAGAATGCACGAACATGATTTGGGGACCATCAACTAAGGGGATTATAAGGACCGATGGGTTACATAAAACAAATATCCCCATGAAAGCATAAATTACAAGAATTCTTTGACAGAAGGAAATCATCTCAAATGATTGGAGAGCAAAACCTAATTCAAGAAGGGAATGACACAAGGAAAAATGAAAGAGAACATAATCACTCGATATTCAAAATAAAAAATTGATAGGGTTTAATTGTATATATATTTTTATCTATTTTTCATTTTAATCTTATGCTAATTTTTCTACATAAATGTGTGTTTATATAGATTTTACATTATTTTAATCTCTTTTGTAAGAACCCGGCAAAGGAAATTAATTTGAAAATTTGGGCGTAAAAAGAAAAAAAAAATATTATAAAATTAATTTTAAAATAAATAAATAAATAAATATTTTAAATAATTAATATTATAATGTAATTAAAGTTATAATATATTAAATACTATATATTATATTATATATTAAATTATAATATTTATATATATATTATATTTTATCTTATATTATTTATATATAAAATATTACAATAAGATAACTAATATATATAATATATATATTAATAAATGGCGTGAATGCCATGCGCATCTTTACACATATATATTTATATAAAATATTATTAAATAAGTCCAATGGCAGTGGCCTTAATGTGGAGAATAAGGCATGTTATGTGAATTCATATATATTATATTATTAAATAAGAAGTTAAAAGTGGCGTGAATTGGCTTGGCTAGGGCGGCCTACGCCATATATATACGTATAATAATATGTGAAGGCACACGGACAGGGGAATTGAAGAGGCTGAGGACGGCGCAAATTAATGGATGGAATGAAGATTGAAGCCGTGCAGTGAAGGAAAGGACGAAGCGACAGATCGGAAGCGAGCGGCACAAGAAGTCTTAAACGCACACACGTTGACTCAGATCTGTTTTAGATCTAGTCTGGAAGTTTCTCTTCTTTTCTATTCAATTATTTGGTTATTAGTTTTATTTTTATAATATCTAGCTAAATTATTTTAATTAGGGTTTGGATAGATTTTAATTTTAAGATTATGTGATTATTTGTTTAGTTCGATTCAAAACTCGATTATTATTTGCGTGAGGAATTTATATTGTTGCGTTTAATACTTTAAAAGATTGGCCACCTTTTAATGATTTAATGATTTATGCATGACTGTAACGACCCACTCCCACTTACAGGCGTCACCAGTAAATAATCAACCGGATTACTCACTCGACAAACTACAACTAAAGGGGTGGATTATGTTTCAACAAGAAACGCCCTAGGTGGAAACTAGGCTTCGTCCTTCCCTTCGCTCCACTCAAGAATCGGTCCCAACTCAAACAAGAAAAATCCAGCGAACCAAGACCCAAAACCCGAGTGAGCTGCACCTCTCTTCAGCTCGCCCCATGGCAAGCCAGAGGTGACCCAGGCACAAAGCTAGCATACAAACACTTCGCTGAGTATTGGGAATTTATGAGCACATACCTTGCTGATCTTTACTCGGTCCGAAACTTGGCTTCTCCAACTAAGCCATATACAACGAACAATCTCACAATTAAATACATGTAGTGCTCAATATCGTTTACATTCAATTACATGAATACATATAAAAAATTACAGGAAATTACACAACAACACATCTCAGGCAACAAGTTAATTGCCCCAACAGCCTCCCGGCACCATCCCTGCTTGCATCTGGACTTACATCATTTACACATGAGGTAAAACCTCATGAGTCATAAAGACTCAGTAAGGGTGCAATGCATGTAAATATGAATATAACGATATTTATGTATGCCAAATGCATGCAAATGAGGCTAGGTCCACTCATCCTCACAACCCACTAAGATTTGAGGCATCAACCTATTAGCCCTCACCACACTAGTCCTCCATATGGCCATCGGTCCACTGGGTCTTGCATCACACAAGAGATAATCACTACATGCCAATGCAACATAAATACATTATCAGACACATTTACCAACTTGCAAGGCCACCTCCACATGGGGCCGTCCCTTACCTAGCTCGAAACCTCATCCCTGCCTCGATGAGAACGCTAGCCCGAACTCCGAGCTCTTCTAGGATCACCGCCTTCTCGGTCGAACCTAGAGGCAAACACACAAAACCTTACTCTGTTAAAATTCAGCATTAACCCAATGCCCTCAATTTCGCCATACATCGTAAAATCACCATCAACACTAACTCCAAACAACCAACCACGGCATACATCAGCCATTTAATAATTTTCAAACAACCCCGACCCAGGATTTAATCTAACAATTAACTACCCTACACTATTTAATATTTCACATAAAAGAAATATTTTGAAAAGAATTAATTAACTCACCTCAGTTAATCTGGAAGAGAAAATCAATTAATCATCCATGTTGGCATTGCCTCCCGAGCTGTCATTTGCGCCCAAAATCTCATTTTTGAGCTTCTGACACGTTCCACAAGCCCCAATTTAATTTCCAGAACTTTCTCCACTTTTTCTGGAATTTTTTGGGATTTTCTCCTATTTTTCCTCAAATTTTCAAATTTTCCATTATTTCTTTTATTTTATTTTTCTTTTCTTTTCTATTTTTTTCCTTCTTCCCTGCATCTTCTTCTTCCTCCTTGCGTGGCTCCTGTTCCTCCTTCTTCTCTGGGGCACACACGGCGCTTGCAGGCCGCGCTCGTCTCCACCGGCCGCCGTCAATGGCAGCCTCTCTACTTCGGTCTCCTCCAACACCGCTGCACGCCGCCGTAGCCACTGAGAGTTGCCCCCTGCGCGCTGCAGTTTCGGCGCATCCACCATGGCCGCGCCTGGGAGCTTGTAGCTCGGCCACCCCGGGTCACCTTCGACCTAGCTAGCAGCCACATCAGCCTCTAACGAGCTCGCCGGCCTCTTCCATGGCCGCCACTCCAGCTCTACCTAGTGCGCTGTTTGAGCTGCCATGGCTGCCATCGCCGACCTCCAGCGCACCTAGCATCGACCTTGCTTCTAGCTGCCGTTGCTGTCGACTTTAGGCTGCCTCTACGCTGCTTGAAGCTCTACCCAGAATCGCCCCTGACCTGCTGCAACCAGCTTCCATCATTGGCCATGGCAGCTGCTGCCATGGCCGATCGGCCCTTACACTCTCAAACTCTCTATCTCTCACTCTCGGCTGCTCTCCCGAGCAATCTCACGAAGGCTCTCGACCCTCACTCTCCCTCTCTCTTTCTCTCTTAGTTGATTTCAAATTTTGAAATGGCAGCAAGCCCGCGGCTCTGCCTATAATTACATGCGCCTATATATATATAAATACATATATAAATTATTTAGACACTTAATCCCCCAATTTCTCAATTATTTTACTTCCAAGAATCATTAATCCCACTCAAGGAATTTATTAATTGCACTTGGCCCCTCCAAAGCTTAATTAATTATTACAAAACCACACAAATCTTGATTTCTCAAAAATTAATTGTCAACATTTACTTGGGAATATTGATTTCATCTCTACGCCTGGAGGTCCCCTCAGCTTCCCGAAGGTCCCCTCCGATTATTCGGTATTGGCACCCACTCAGGCTTATACAAAATTTATTCTGAAAATTATTCCCGATCAGACTGCTTCCAGCGTCATTAATCTCATCTTGAGATGCTTGTCAATCTCTTGCCTTCTTCCCTGGACATCCAAGTCCCGAGGCACTCCCAGCCGCCAATTCGACAATTTTATTAATTAATTAATTGAGATTGACCCTTGGGCTTTCTGGACCACCCGAGGTCCTGACAAAATAATCCAAAAAATTACTTATTTTTAATACCATGTAATACCGGGTATTACAATGACTGACTAAAGGATTGTTATAAATTGATCCATAGGCAATATAAATCACATACTTGACTATGAGATCGAAAGATGATTAGCTCATGTATGGGAATCGAGGAAGCTTAGTGAGTCAAATCCCCTTCCAAGATTAGAGGTTTCCAAAAAACTTAATGCTTATTTTTTTCCTTGATATCTGCTCAGAAATCTGATAGTGAAATTGAATTAATAAATGATTAATATGACTTGAGAAAACTTATTAATTAATTGAAGGAAATCCACCATCAAATGCAAATAATTATAAAATACTGAAAGGGTATTTTTGGTTTTGAATCCAGTTGAATAGATAATTACATAACTTAGATTAAATGAAATCTAAACCCTAGTGCATTTATTAATTATTTTTTCTCACAAAGAATTCAGTTTTTCATTTATTTTTATTTTTATTCATCCAATTAATTAATTAGTTCAACTTAGGTTAAATTAAAATTATTTTGGTATTGTGATCTAGTCCTCGTGGGATCGACACTCTTTTTATCACTATATGCATATTTGACTAGAGTACACTTGCTCGAATTAATTGTGCATAAATCACACATCAAAAACCCAAAAGTAAGCTTAGCTAGGCAAGTATTCCACAAATGGGATTATCGTATCAGCATTATCGATCTCTCATAAAGTAATCAAGGTTAAGTTCTGATCAACTGATGCGGATCCTTAACATTTAAATGAAGGATCATCCCGAGGAAACATAGCGTGCAACGGAAGCGGTTTTAAAAAAAACTTTCCTCGTATTGATTAGAATCTAGGAAACTTACTTCTCCTACAGATTACCGGACGGAATGAAGCGATAGGAGGAGGATGAGCGGGAGCTTCTTCGCGTGGTGGAGATGATGGCTATCCTGCAATCCTTCGGCTCCTTCACATCAGAACTTGAACGGTCTCTTTTGGTCTTCAAGGGTATGACTCAAAATCGTGGCCTCTCTTTTAGTGAAGAAGAGTAAAATCCCTATGATGAAAAAACAACCAAAGAGAGAATATATATAGGAAGAACCCTAGGGTTAAAACCCTAGTGGGCCAAACCCTAATGGGCCAAGTTCATTTAATTAATTTTCTAATTGGGTTAGCCTAATTAATTAATTAAAACTAATGAACTATTATTTTATTCTAGCCCAATTAATTATGGACCATTCTGAATAAAATAATTCTCTCTCAATGTAATTCACCCAACAAGCCAAATGTATTAAATAATACATGAGTTATATCGAGCTACCTTGGGGACCAAAAGACAAATTATTCACGGCTACTAAAATGACCAAAATATCCCTGCTACCTAGTAGCTATATTTTGTTATTCTAAGTGTTCCAACTATCACCATATGGTAACACTGACCCCATGAATAATTTTGCATATGCAATGTCTTTGACCTACTAGTGTAATAACGAAAATACCCCTCTGCGTAACACCCATCATTTAGAAAGGAATAACGTACTAACACCTCTCTAAATGATTTCTACCATCCTTAGATCAATAGTCCAATAATCTGTGACTACTCGAATGTACTTGCTTATCACTGGGAGCTACCCAGAAGCACACACTCTTAAGTCACGTTCCCAGGGCCTTGGATTATTTGATTATTCTTGGACAATCACAAAGGGGTGAATCACAAAAACTATCTTATATTAGTCTGTCTTAGCTAATTAGAAACCATACTCCCAACTCAAAAGATTATTGATCTTTGATAGACCTCACCTACAGTGAATCTAAGAATATAGCTCTAGGTTCACTAGACCACCAACTAATACTCAAGTATTAGAGTACTCGTCCACGTAGTAGCAGTGATAGACTAGCTCCATGATAATTAGTACTTTGTCATTAGCTTCTATCACAGGTCCACTCTACGCATTCCAAATGCGCTTGTACAATTAGAGTAAACGGACTGTTTACTGGCTAAGGCAATCCATCCTCCATTAGGATCTATTGCACAATGATTTTATCATGATAGAATGCCCAGTTCTATCAAAAGATCAAGAGTAATATTTTCTTGCTTATTAAGTACCCATGATTCATGCCTAACTGTGAAGAACGACCCATCACATGAATCACTTACTTAATAGCATGGACACTTTTCCAACAATTAAATGCAAATAATATATGTGCCATAAACTGACTAAAAGAAACATCATTACCATAAATTAAACAAAACTTGTCTTTAGGGCATACATTTCCAACATTAAATTCATCATATATCTTAGGGCTCCCTCAACCACTTGTGCAGAAAAAGAATGGAAGGTCCTTGTGATCGATAGAGAAGGCTAGTGTTAAGGAAAAACCCTCAGAAAAAGTCTCCAAGAGAAGACAGATCCATGCTTACTCTTCCCACTAGGGAATCTAGAGGAAAAAGTAGGGAGCAATTATTATGCTTAACAAAGAGCACAAGTATGATAAAATGGGTCCATGGTACGTTGGATAAGCCCATTGCAATGAAAAATCAAGTGAGTGAGAAAAAGGGGTTGAATGGCTAAGAGGAAGGCAAGGGATGAAAGTTATAGTAGGGTGCAAGCAAGTAGTGGCCCAGGCATTGGAAGTAAACAACGATTACATGAATTGGTACGCGAGTAGTAGGTGCACATAGAAGGTCATGCGACCATGCGGTCGGGTGAGGCTGCTTGGCCAGGCGTTGACCGAGAGACCAACGAGACATGTGATCGTGTAGGAACAACCAAGAGACTCTCGATCAAGTGCTCGCCCGCATGACACTGAAAGACTAAACCGCGTGTTGCACACATGGAGTGCCCGTAGCCATGCGGTTGCCTAGTCAAGAGTCATCTGGGTTGACCAAGGGCCACACAACCATGTAGGGTTAGAGACTTGTTGAAGGGCATGTCGTGCATTGGATTGGTTAAGCTGACCTCCGAGATGCCCACCAAAAATTGACTGAGATGGATAACCCATCCAATCGATGGATGACTTGTCTCGAAAGAAAATCGACTAGGGGTGCTGGTGAGGATCCTCGCACAGACCTTCCAATGCATAAGTTAGCCTCTCGAAAGTATGGAATACTTGAACGCAAGAAGGAAGTGTGAGTGGCAGAGATGACATACCTCCCTCTATCCACCTATTTGAATGCTTTTATAAACTAAGAAGAGTTGAGTGACACGGTGTCTTTTTTACCCTTTAAAGAATTGTAGGCCTATCGTCCTCTTTTTAAAACTTCAAAACAAAGTGGACTTCGAGTTCTGACAGATCATGGTTGAGACTCCTCCCAATTGGAATACACCACTTCGTTGGTGTTAGGACAACGAGTGGCACATCTAAAAGAAGGAGCTCCCAAACATTAGGATTGCCCAGGTTGTCTATCGTAGAATGATAGAAAGATTGTGCGCTCTTGGTGCCTGCAATCTATCAGATCTTCTTACCCTGGAAAATATTACAATTCCAAGTTGGGGTGTTTAGCTCGAGGACATGCCCTGGCCCTCCAATCTCGCTTTTATGCCACCATCGACTATGCCCAAGGACGCCTTTTAGGCTAGGGAAGAAGATGAGGGCCAGGAGGATGATGGCAGCAAGGGAGAGGATAAGGGTCCCAAGGAAGAAGATGTGGGGATCTTTTGAGGGCTACAAGTTCTCCACATACTTTCATAGTCCCTCAAGAGTAGTCCTCCCCTAAGGGTAGACCCTAAGTATCGTAGATATTTTCTTTATTCATTAGTGTCAATAGCTAACTTTTGATTCAGTCCTTTGTTTTGCAGACATGCATCTTTTTAGGGAAAAAATTGTCATCCCTCTCTTCCACCAATTCCTAGGGTTGAGCTTAGTGATCCATCTCACAGATGTCCGCGGCTAAAAACATTAGAAGTGAAAACTTTGATGAACTCTCCCAACATTAAGGCATCAACTCTGTCATCAGAAGTACCTGTGGCAAACCCCGTTCCCATAGCAGACCCCCCTCATTTTGAGAGCATTGCTGGAGACCCTCCTAGCACCTCCAACTCCCGAAGAGGGGATGCTTCTGTTCTCGCTCATCCTTCAATGATGACCTTCAATGTATCCAAGAAAAAAGTCACCAACCTTTTGTTCCCTTCTACGAGGACCAATGGAAGCTAAAGGGAGAGCTCTCAGGCTGCCTTGCAATTCTCCCTCCGATTGTTGACCCCCGTGCCAATCCTTGGCAGCATTTGGCTAAGAGGCGAACATTTCCACCCCTACCCCACGTTGATTGATACAAATTCTATAAAGGATCTTAGGGTTGGTGCTTGCATGATATATGCATCTATACTCCCCCAAGATGAATGCGAGTTCTTTGCAAAATGGCCTAGTGTTGCCGATGCACATGAGCAAAAAATAATCGAGCTAAGATGGCTTTGTTGCATTTGTATTTTTGTCCCCACTATTAACATTGACCTTATCTTTCTTTCTAATGCCACACTTTTGTCTAGTGGGTGCAAGGATTGGTGATCTCAAAAACCATCGAAATGGCATACCATGCCAAGGGAGAGGCAGAGAAGAAAGAATGATGGGAGACCCAAATGACATGGAAAGAGCATGAGTGCTCCCTCCAAGAGGACATCCAAAGGATGGAGTGAG
Source organism: Diospyros lotus (assembly GCF_014633365.1). Classification (NCBI taxonomy): domain Eukaryota; kingdom Viridiplantae; phylum Streptophyta; class Magnoliopsida; order Ericales; family Ebenaceae; genus Diospyros; species Diospyros lotus. The sequence continues at coordinate 20,721,350 of NC_068350.1, forward strand.
AGACTAATGACTATCACTCCAAGTTAGAAGAGGCCTATGCTGGCTCTTCGAATATGGGGAGGGGGGGGGGGGAGATTAAGGAGCTAAATAAAACCAAGGTAACATTGGAAAAAGAGCTTAGCAAATTGTGGGTGGCCCATGATAACCTCTTGCAAGAGCACTCCTTGAGGGTGGATGACATTATTGTTAGTGTTGGTGCCATAATGATAGATTTAGATGGCATCTGGCATTGGACTAATGATGTAATTCTTGTAATACATAATAAAATATGTTTTCATATTTTAAGGTCATATCTTCATTCATACCTCTCCAATCATTATATATGAACGAGTCCCTAGATTTCCTATTAAAGGTCTTATTCTTAAGTGTTAAGAATATGTGACAATTAACCGTTGTAATAAGAATATCTTAATGATAATTCCCAGTCCTTAGACTTCTCAGAAGGGGACTATGAGTAGTCGATTACAAACTGGCACATGGGATACTACCTTTGATTAGTATAAGATGCTAGTGATAAAAGATAGTGAGTCGCATGTCATAATCCATGAGATGGATATAGTATACATGTGGGTAGATGCTAGTGGAACATTTACTGAATGTGATGCACGTGATAGATCACATGGCTGAGAGGATTAATGGTCTATCACAGGCTTTGATTGTGTCCTTTGACCAAAGGCAACACAATTGTCTTGTGTGTTGGTGCCAGGGACTTGTCGTTGCTAAGAACCATCTGGTTATCGGGTGGGAGATGCATTGTGTGGCCCTGTGTAGTGGAATATGGAGGAAAGTGGTTGCTAATGGGATCCATCGACCTCGAGCATGAGGTGAACATCCTATTCGATCAATGATGGTCTTGATTGTAGAAACCCCTAACTAGGGTACACTTGATTGTAAAGTGTTCCAATGTCAGAAAGAGTTCCGATGTGTCATCTCAATCTCACCACACTGATTTTAGCATAGTAATTGAGTTAGTGAGTTTAATCAGTCCATGAATGTCACTTGATCAGGATGATAACTGATGGAGGGATTATAGTACATGGGAATCAAAAGCCCAAATAGGTTCTATTATGAAGTAAGCTTCATTATTGGTATGATCGCCCTGACATAATGCTAGTTGTCACTTAGAGTTTTTCAGGGTACATCTAGGAGATTGAGAGATCCTCGTTGTAGATCAAAATGTTTGGTCAAAGTCAAAGAGTTTGACATGTCCTAATTGCTACTTAGTAGTGAACCTAGAAGGTCACACACATATCCGGGTGTGATGGTTGATTAAGCGATTGAGGCTGAAATTGTCATTAAGAGTTAACGGATATGGTTAAATGATTAATTAATAAGGAGCGATTGTCAAGAGTTGATGTGCATGCCGTTAAGAGTTAACGAGGGCCTTAGTGTCATTATGAGATAATGAAAGTGCTATTAAGAGTTAATACCGGGCCTATATGCAATTTCTAAAAGTTTTGGATAAAGGGGCCAATATTGTCTACAACCTTGGGGAACTGTTCACAGTTTCGCTGAGACTATTGATAGTTCCTTCCAAACTGTCGACAGTTTCTATCAATGGCGTTGGAAGATTGCACGATCGATTTGTCATCTTTTACAACCTAAGGAGGGACACGTGGCTTGGGAGGACAAGAGGCTCGAAGGCATGTGTCCTTCTTATCATCCTGTTGTCTCCTCTCTTTCTCCTATAGCCAATTTTTTGGATTTCCATTTTTTGTGTGTGCCATAGGGTTTCTATTTTTGGGAGAATATATAGTCTTGTGTTTGTGCTCACAAGGCAGACGACTAGAGTGAGTGTTGGCTCATTTTTCTTAGCCATTCTTGTTGTTCTTCTCCCTACCCAGAAACCTTAACTCCCATTGCTTTTTCTTGCTTCTCTCATAACTATTGTAGCTCATTGTTCTTGATAGTAAGACTATCAAACTTGAGAAACATCTTTTCTTTTGCACCTACTTCATTCCCAGCTTTAATCTCCCTTACTCTCTCTATCTAGCACAAAAAAAAGGTAGTGGTAATCACCATCTTGCTAGAGCGTGGACTGACTAGGCCTCTTATATTTTTGGGAGTTGGTTCGATCTAACTGGAAATTTGTTCATGAGCTATTTGGAGCAAGGAGTTCCTACTATCGGAGGATTTTAGCCTTTACATCGACCTTCAAGTGTTGAAAGGTATACCAACTAAACCCCTTATGGCATGGTTTAGTTTCCAGTTAGCATATGGACATCGAAAGGAGTCTTGCAAGCTGATTTTGGTTTATGTTTTTCCTTCCATTTTATTGATTTTTCAAAAAAGTTTTGAAAATCCGATTAAACCTTTACATTGATACTCCAATAGTTGAAGTTTCTCATCAATTACCCATTACAAGAAGCAGATAAAGTCCCATAAGGCCCAGCGAGAAGAAGAATTTTCTATAGTTCGCAGACTGCTAAGAAAGAAAGATGCAATACGGGAGCTGCTTCACCAAGTACGAAGTCTACCTTGCACGCTTCTTTTGGAGTCTTGGCATCATTAAGAGTAGTTTCTCAAACTAGTCTTTATGCAAGAGGTGGAGAAGTTTGAGGCCCTCGACTGGCATGTATATAACGATCTGGATCACACGAGCCAAGAAATTTATTTGAACTCAAATCTAAAAGATGATTTAACAAATTTGTTTGATCCATGGGAGTTGTACATCTTTGTTTTGTTAGAGGTGGAAATGGTTGATGCCTTCTAGGGGATCGTTAGCTAAGAGGGAGGTGAAGAACCACCGATCGAGGCCGCTTTTCCTTTCGGGCAAGAGGAGGGTGAAATCCCATCCGTCCCAAGTAGCACTGCTTTCTCGTTTGGCTCTACCAAAAGTAAGCGAATGTAGGATGTGCTCACCCCATCTCTTATATATTTTATTTTTTTCCTTACTTGGATGTAGCCGAAATTTCAGTCCATTTCCCTCAATGCCAATCTTAAACTTTCATTTCTTTCTTTAATGTAAATCTTAGACTTTTATTTCTTCATTCTATTGGGTGTTGTTATTCATGGACGCTTGCAAATAACACATAGAGGTAGTCAAGGAAAATTCTTCATAATGATTTGTCCATCGAGGGTCTCCCTCTACTATTTGATTGGGGTCTATATTACTTAACCATGGGGTCGACCACGGCTAGGCTTATCTCTTTTAGGGTTGTGGTGGGCCCATAACGTCTTGTTCAATTTTAGTGTCATCGGGACAAGTGACTCGGCAGGATGATTGCTAATTCTATAGCCGTTGGGCCAAGTGATATGTGATTTTTGCAGGATGATCTAAAATTCCTTATGATGTGTGACTTATGCACAATTAATTCATACAAGTGTACCTAAGTCAAACATGCATATAGTGATGAAATAAGTGTCGATCCCACAATTACTAGATCATAATACCAAACTAATTTTAAATTAAGCTAAATTAAACTAATTAATTAATTAATTGAACAAAAAGAAAAATAAAAAACTAACAAAAAAAATTAATGCAAAGCTAATTTTTTTTCTGAGAACTAATAAATGCATGCAACTAGGGTTTAGATTTCATTTAATCTAAGTTATGTAATTATCTATTTAATCCAATTCAAAACCAAAAATACCCTTACATTTTTTTAAAATTATTTGCATGTGATGGTGGATTTTTCTCAATTAATTAATAAGTTTTCTTGAGTCATATTAATCCTTTATTAATTCAATTATACTGTCAAATTTCTAAACATATGTCAAAAGAACAAATAAGAATTAAGTTTTTTGGAAACCTCTAATCTCGGAAGGGGATTTGACTCACTAAGCTGCCTCGATTCTCACACATAAACTAATCATCTTTCAATATCATAGTTTGACATGTGATTTATATTGCCTATGAATCTAATTTATAGCAATCTTTTAGTCAATTATGCATAAATCATCAAATCCTTAAAAGATGATTGTTGTTTCCAAAATACAACAATCTATTCTTTTTCGTGGGAGAATACAATTTGTGCATGCTTAATCGTGGTAGTCTCGCTCAAGCCTCGTGAGCGTTTTGAGAGTTTTGTCACCAACACGCGCTGAGAGTCGTCACCAATGCGTTGGGAGTCTCGTTACCATGTGCTGAGAGTCTAATGAATGAGTGGGTCTGATGATTAGGTGGGTCTGATGATCAGGTGCCCCAAGATGACCGAGTGGCCTTGATGAACGAGTGGCCTTGATGAACGAGTGCCCCTTGATGATCGAGTGGCCCTTGATGAATGAGTGACCCTTCATGACTGAGTGGCCTTGATGAACGAGTGGCCCTCGATGACCGAGTGACCCTTGATAACCAGTGGCCTGCAAGACGAGAGCACTGTTAGGGCGCAGGTAGGGGTCCCCGCGTAAACCCTCTGATGCTTAAGTCAGTTCTTGAGAACAAAAGTGCCAAATTGTGTTGAAGGGCCCAAGAGTGCATACCTCATGTGGGAGGAATGGTCTACTATTTATAAAGGAGGAAGAGGGGAGACAGCATGCAATCGAGGAGAGAATCTCGCGGCCCATTCTAATGATTTCGTAGCCCATTCCGATGATTTCACGGCCCATCCAAGAATAGCTGTGGATCCCTCAAAGGTCGAGGCGATAAGAAACTAGAAGCAACCAAAGACAGTAACTGAGGTGCGAAGCTTTTTGGGATTAACCAGGTATTACAGGAAGTATGTGGAAGGGTTCTCTAGAATTACCTTGCCACTTACACAATTAACAAGAAAAGAAAAGAAGTTCGAATGGAGTGAGGCGTGCAAACGTAGGTTTAATGAGTTAAAGGACAGATTAACATCTGCCCTGTTCTAGAGATGCCTCAAGGATCGGGGGGATTCTCTATTTATACTGATGCTTCGAAAATCGGGTTGGGATGTGTTCTCATGCAAAATGGCAAAGTGATAGCCTATGGGTCACGACAATTGAAGAAGCACGAGTTACATTATCCTACCCATGACTTAGAGTTAGCAGCGGTTGTGTTTGCCTTGAAGCTTTGGCGGCACTACTTGTATGGGGAAAGGTTCGAGGTTTTCACGGATCACAAGAGCTTGAGGTACCTGTTTTCCCAGAAGGATTTGAACATGAGATAGCAACGGTGGATGGAGTTTTTAAAGGACTATGATTTTTCGATTTAATATCATCCCGGGAAAGCCAATGTGGTGGTTGATGCACTGAGCAGGAAAGGGCCTGCGTTGCTGGCCAATGTGATGGCTCGGGAATGGGAACTAATGGAGGCTTTCAGCAAATTGACAGTGGATGCAGTTCCTGAGAAAACATCTGTTTACGTTGCTGGCCTGACAGTTCAATCTCGTCTGGTAGAACAGATCCAGCAAGCTACTATGGAAGACCCAAGGATAAAGTTGTGGGTTGATGACCAGGGTCAGGTCAAAAGCCCAAACTTCAATCTTGTAGACGGAATCTTATGATTCGGGAATCGAATCTATGTGCCCAAAGTCAGGGAACTGAGGCAAACTATACTGAATGAGGCACACCGAGCTAAATACACCATCCACCCTGGTGCTACTAAGATGTATCGCGATTTGATGAATTTGTACTGGTGGCCAGGAATGAAGAAAGACATAGCCCAGCATGTAGCTCGATGCGATGTCTGCCAGAGGATAAAGATCGAACATCAAAGACCTTCTGGGAGACTTCAACCTCTGGAGATTCCCGAGTGGAAATGGGAACATATCACTATGGATTTCATTACTGGACTACCAAGGGGACCTACGAGCAACGATGCAATATGGGTGACAGTGGACCGATTGACAAAGTCCGCTCACTTTTTACCCATGAGGGTAGGACAACTAGTTAGCAAGCTGGCCCAATTGTATGTGAGGGGATAATCAAATTGCATGGAGCTCTGGTAAGTATTGTGTCTGATAGGGACCCAAGGTTTACCTCTCGATTTTGGGAAAGCTTACAGAAATGTCTGGGAACACAGTTATGCCTGAGTACAGCATATCACCCTCAAACAGATGGACAATCTGAGCGAACGATCCAAACTTTGGAAGATATGCTACGGGCCTGAGTAATCGATTTCTCTAAAAGATGGAAGGAACACCTTCCTTTAGTGGAGTTTGCATACAACAACAGCCATCATAGTAGTATTGCTAGGGCACCCTATGAGGCTCTCTATGGTCGAAGGTGTAAGACGCCCCTATGCTGGATAGAGGTAGGCGAAAGGCAACTCACAGGCTCGAAATTAGTACAAGAGACAAATGAGAAAGTCAAGATAATTCAAGAACGAATAAAAGTAGACCAAAGTCGACAGAAATTGTATGCAGACAATCGAAGGAGAAATTTGGAATTTCAACTCGGAGACAAGGTGTACCTAAACATTTTTCCCTCCCAAGTCCTGTATCGAGGTATGAAGCGAGGAAAGCTAAACCCTCAATACATTGGACTGTATGAAATCCTGGAATGAGTTGGATCAGTGGCTTACCGATTGGCGCTACCCCCGACGATGTCCGGTATACATAATGTCTTCCATATCTCCCGACTTCAAAAGTGCAAGCCCGATCCCTATGAAAGGATTCCTGAAGAAGCTATGGAGCTACAAGAAGATCTAACGTACTTGGAAGAACCCATAGAAATCTTGGATCGAAAGGAGCAAATTTTGAGGAACAAAATGATACCCTTGGTTAAGGTTTTGTGGAGACATCACATCCTAGAAGAAGTAACCTGGGAAAGAGAACAGGAAATGCGCCCGAAGTACCCACACCTTTTTGAAAATGCGATGTTGCTGAAGTGAATTTCGAGGATGAAATTTTCTTTTAAGGGGAGGTGGATGTAATATCCAAAAATTTGTAAGTTATTTCCATTAAATAAAAGAAACATTTTCCCGATTTTCTTTAGGTTCTCGAAAACTCAGGAATTTGTGAGATTCAAGGATCTTTAGGCGACCTAAGTGTAATGGACTTCAAAGTTTTATTAAAACTAACTTTGGATTCCAAAAGTTATTAAAAGTGGCTATGGATTTCAAACCCAAATTAAATCAAGCTTGGGACACATGGAAACCTTTCATTTTCTCTTTGAAAATAAAAATCAAAAGTAGGGATTAAGCACCAATCTCAAGAGATACTTGTCAATAGGAAGGGACTCTCATAATTAGGAAGACAAATGGCGCAAATCCATGGATCCAAGTGCCAAGCTCTCATTGGTTTAAGATGCCTATATATACTAACCATTTGGCAAGATTTTGGGAACCACTTTGAAGGGGTAGGTAGCATATAAAAGAGGGGAAACTCTGCGGGAAAAAAAGAAAGGAAGATCTGCCCATGCAAACAGTTACCAAAACTATGAGGTAAGCTCATTTTTTTCTGTAATAACATAGAGGGTCGAAAGAGGAGTCCGTAGGTTCAAACAACACTCGAATCGAAGTTAAAATGAGAGAGTTATGCCCGTTTTAATTTTTGGGGTCGAAAGTCCATGCGGCGCATGCGCCACATGCGCCCAGCAGGGCTGCGCATCCAGGCATGTGGTAGCCCCTTGTGAATGCGCGACAGGCCTTCTGGGCTTGAAATTTTTCATGCAACCTCCTATTTTTAGTGGGTACTTACCTATCCAAAAACATTTTAGGTTTGGCTACAAAAAGGTCTCGATTTTTATAGAAACAGCTCACTTGGAGCGACGTTTGGCCTTAAATTTGTGCAACTGAGAGTGTGAAGCTTCGGTGAGTGGTTTATGCATCTATTTGGTACATATTGATCATGTTTTCTTACATTTGTGTGAGGCTTGTGGTTGCATCTCACCTTTCCCTATGTTTCATGCATACTTTTCTTATGTTTATTCTACTTCGTTGCATTTGTGGCTGTGGCAAGTTCCGGGGGCTGACATGTAAGTTCGGGGACCGTGAAATGGATTTGGTGTGATGGACATATCGGTGCGGGGGTGATTGCAACACCCTGGCATGGGCTTCCATAGAGGGGGAGAAACTGCATAACATCTCATTTTTTTGGCATTTTCATGCATTTATTTCCCTCACTTCACAAACCACCTCACTTAGATATAGCTATCTAATTTGAGTGTTCATACTCATGGGATATTAGACGTCCCAGGTGTAATACCCAAGAACTTTGGGTTATTATTTTAAAGGAAAATTGAAAATTTGGGAAAATTAAGTATCTGAAAAGCCTGAAAAATTTATCGAACCAGCCGAAGGGGGTACCCTAATGCTTAAATGTCTAAGGAAACAAGAACGCCTCTAGCGAGCATCTCGAGGCATGATTTTTAGGACTGAAAGAAATGGAATCAGGAACTGTTTTCGGTACAACAAAAATGCAACTGCCATTTAGGCTGCAAAATCGAATTCTCGTAGGAGAATCTCGAAATGATAACGGGCACCTTGGGAAGCTTCGATTTGTCGAGTAGAACAACCCTTCAGAAGTTTTAAGAAAAAAAACAAGTAGGTTTAAAGCCAAAACGAAGAAATGGGCCTACGTGCAATTTTCCAAAGTTACCCAAGGAGCGTCAAAACGACATTTTTTCCATAAGTTGCAAAAAGGAAATTGGAAGATTGGAACTTGAGGGACTTGGTGGTAATAATTAAAAGTCTAGGGGTATGAAAAAAAGGGGCCAAAAATGGGAAAACTGAAACTAAAGGGCCATAGTGAAAAAAAAAAAAAGAAGAAAATTCGGCCATGGCTTCTGACGGTGGCACACGATCTCTGGATGGCCGTTTCAGGCAATGGGCTAGCACGATGGATGGTCAGGGATCTTGTAGGAGTCATCATGACCCGACAACGGCCACCGGAGTGGCCGAAATTTTGAGAAAATCGACCAAGAAAGCTGGCCAAAAATGGGAGACCTGTAACTCACTTTTGTAGGCATTCATCAGTGCTTTTAGGTCAATCTAGGGGTGGTAGAGACTCATAAGGAAATGGACAAGGCATCCAAGGCCATTTGAAGCTTCAAAATCGCCTATAAATAGAGCTCGAAGATGGCTAAAATTTTTAAGAAATGAAGCTTCAAATCGAGGGCTATTTTGGATGAATTGAGAGGCAAGGATAAGGGGCTTTTGTTGCCCATGGCTTGAGGGTCATATCTGGAGCATTTGGTGAGCAACGGAGCAGAAACGAAGCCGAATCGAAGCCTCGCCGAAACCCTAGGCGGACCACCTGGCCGAGACTTCAAGGCCTTCGTTGACCGGCTTTCGGACCTCCTTTCGAGCCCATTCAGGTACCATTGTGATCGACTTGGCCTAAGCTTCATTTTGGTATAGATTTTGTATTTTTCTGGCAAGCCGTGGTTGGAGAAGATGACCAGCGCATGGGCCCCACTCGCTAGTCTCACTCGCCCTAGCACGTGCCAGCGCATGCAGGCTTTGTTTTTTGTTCAATTTTTTTTAAACAGTTTAGAAAAATATTTTAGAATTTCCTATGTAAAAATATTTGGAGAGAAATAAGTGTAGGTATTTATTTTGGAATATTAGTAAGGAAAAATTGAGGAAAAATAGAGAAAAAGTCAAGAAAATTGAAGAAAAATAGGTTTTATTGATTATTTAAACAAATATCTTGCCTAGGGTGCTTTGGGAAGTGAGGTGAAACATTTGGTGCGAATTTCAAGTTTTGCACGCAAATTGAGGCAGCTTGCACACTTTTCGAGGTATCCCAATAATTGTGAAAGGTGAGTGGTTTTGTCCCTATAACCCATATATGGTATAATTTCCTTACTATGCATGATATTTTCTTATGTTATGATCATTTTGAAAGTAAAGCAAGATCGCTACGGGGCAAGCAGCGTGGTTCAAAAATTTTGAACCTTACCCCGATCCCGGCGATTGGATCAACGTCGAAATCAAATCATTCACAAACAAATAAATAAATCTAACCTTTAGATTATCGAGTCGTTCGCGGATTCGAGCCGTCCAAGCGTCCGGCCTCTAACTCGTGATACGCGGCACGCGTCCGTTGGCAAGGAGAGCGGAATAGGAGTGCTAGCTCATTCTCCTTTGCGCGGCTTGTGTATGGACGGTAAAAGAACACCCACGTTTCAAATCGATGCCAAAAGAAACGGGGAAGAGTGAACGGCAATGCGTTTTTCAACTCTTGAAAAACGACACAAAAAATCACCTCAATCATGGGCAACCTATAAAAGGATATTTATAATGAAATATCCTAGGGTTTCTAAAACCCTAATGGATTGGGCTAGCCCATTAATTCTAATTTAATTAGAATCATAAGTGGGCTTATTCTAGTCCAACTAGAAATATAATTAAATGGCCCAATCCTTTTATAGGTTAAATAAAATATTATGGCCCAAATCTAATTCAAGCCCAAATATATTTTATTTAATATTTGGCCCAAATCTAATTTGGTCCAAATATAATATTTAATATTTGGCCAAAATCTAATTTAGTCCAAATATAATATTTATTTTAATATTTGGCCCAAATCCAATTTAGTCCAAATATAATATTTAATTTAATATTTGGCCCAAATCTAATTTAGTCCAAATATTAACTTAAGCCCAAAAATATTTTATTTCCTATTTGCCACTCCAACAAATAGAAAATCATTAAATTAGAAACTCCTTCCTAATTTAATCAAATGCCATTTTTAGGAAACTCTTTCTATTATGACGACTCCTCGTCATATCGACGTCATTACGTCTATTTATTCTTTTTCTGTGAGAACCTACGACGGCACAACTTCTTGCCGAAGTGTCCCACTTAACCATACGTCCACTCTCCTTGTTTAAGCCAGGGACCGTGCCTATTGCGTATGACTCATTAGGCTTCCGAATATGTTGGCAATGTGTCGGTACGAACACATAAGACAAGATTGGCCTCTAGCAAGGCGTCATGCCTACCCAATTATTCAGAAGGATTCATAATCCGCAAATAACCTTTCACGAGCATGGTTACCGTGTAATACGATCCTCTCGTCAATGCATCTTATGTGATCTCAAGTATGGCGATGTGTTGCTTGATAATGATCACATGAGTTTTCTTCGGTCTTTCGGATATCTTCACTTAATAGAAAGTGAATCAATAACTCCTTATTGATCTCTTTCACCATGGCCATGGATTTAAAGTGAATATCCACCGAAGGCGCCTTAGATACATCATCCTCTATCAAGGGATAGACGAGTCCCATCTTGGCTATGCACCCATCTCCATAAGCCTCATGATATACCCAACGATCGCCCACGTGCAGCCTTTGTCTAGGCCCATCGAAACGATGTCAAAGCATATCGGTCTTCTTATGAGATGACCGTGACAACCTCAGGTCCAAGGATTAGTTACACCCATCTCGTATGAGAATTCCATCAACATTTAACCAAAATGGATTCTCATGGCGAGTCATGTCCAGTGACACGTTCTCCAACATTGGTCACCTATGTACTTGTCTAGGCATCCCCATGCCTATGGGTGTGAGACCCCCATTGCTATCACATAGCAAAAACATAGCACATACAAGTCTTACCACAATTGTCAATGTCCATTCTTGACATTGCTACGACTTGGGACGTTTAATGATGTCTATAAACTGTGATGCATCATCTCACATCTTTATAGATTATTCACAGTATACATCATATGGACTTCTATCTAGTTTCATTCGGTTATTACAATAATAACAAGAAACTAATAGAATGACTTCTTGTGAATTTGAATAACTCCTTATTCAAATAATAACATGATTACAATTGTCAGTGTACAACATGCCCAATCTGATTGGGTCTAGAGCACCTACACTAACAATCTCCCACTTGCACTAGAGCCAATCATTCATGTATCTTATACCTGATGATCGAACATGACTTTCATGTTTCTCCTGGGACAGAGCTTTAGTCAAGGGATTTACGACATTGTCATCCGTCGATACTTTCTCTACATATGTCACCTCAGCTGATAATCTCCATTATCATATGGTGATGCCGCAATACAAGTTTGGTCCGTTGATGAGACCGTGGTTCCTTCGCTTACGCGATGGCTCCATTATTGTCCCAATAACTGTTATTGGATCAACAATGCTGGACACCACTTTCAGTTCATCAATGAACTTATGGATCCATACAACCTCCTTAGCTGCTTCGAAGGTTGTTATGTATTCGACTTCAGTTGTTGAATCTGCCACTATCTCTTGTTGAAACTCTTCCAACTCATGGCCCAGCCATATAGGCAGAATATGAATTTTGACTGTACGTGATTTAAAATCATCATGGTCAAATTGGAAACTGGCATCCATGAACCCCTTCATGGTATGCTCTTATTCTCCATATGGCAAAAAACATCTCTTTAGTGCTTCACAAGTACTTAAGAATGTTTTTCACAGCAATCCAGTGTTTCTAACCTGGATCAACTTGATATCTACTACATATGCTCAAAGTATATGCGATATCAGGCCTCGTACATAACATGGCATACATGATCGAGCCAATAGCCAAGGCATATTGCGCTCGACTCATCCTATCTCTCTCATCTTGTGTCTTCAAACACATAGCCTTGGAGAGATGTATTCCATGTGACATGGGAAGACTTCTCCTCCTAGAATCTTCCATGCTAAACCTCTTTAGCACCCTGTCAATGTACGCACTATGGGAGAGTGCTAGCAACCTCCTGGATCTATCTCTATAGATCCTTATTCCCAGAATATAGGCTGCTTCTCCCAAATTCTTCATGGAGAAAATATTTTGAAAGCCATATTTTAACTAATTGCATCATGGGAACACCATTCCCTATGAGCAATATATTGTCCACATATAGGACTAAAAGGACTACCACGCTCCCACTAACCTTCTTGTAAACACAAGGATCAACTTCCCTTTTGTGAAAAATCAAACTTTTTGATCTTTTCATCAAAACATTGATTCTAACTCCAGGATGCTTGCCTTAGTCCATAAATGGACCTTTGCAAGTTGCAAATCTTATTTGCATGTTTATGAGTAACAAAACCGTCAGGCTGTGTCATATACACATCCTCGACCAGGTTTCCTTTAAGGAAAGCTATTTTGTCATTCATCTGTCATAACCCAGAGTCAATGTCAGACATTGCCTCATCATAGGTAGTAGGCTCATCGTTCACAACCAGAAGCACATCTCCATGTGCCAAGATGAGAAATCCATATCTCTCTTGCTCGCAACGAACCCTCATCGACCTATGAGGTTCTTGTGTAGAAGGTTGGGGAGTTGACACAACTTCTTGTGTGTGATCTTTCTCGGGTTCCTGGAGGGGAGTATTTGTTTGTGGTTCGCCTCGAATCTTATTCGAGCTTAACATTCCTCCCACTAGCCACAGCATCTAAGAATTCCTTCTCAAGGAATACCACATGCTTGGCAACAAAACACCTTTTGTTCACATGGGTGGTAAAAGTAATATCTACTTGGATATCCCACAAACAGATATCTCGTCGATTTGGGTTGTAGCTTATTACTGTCAACACGTTTAACATAAATTTGACAACCCCAAATCTTAAGGAAAGATAAATTTGGCTTCTTTCCTTTCCATATCTTATATGGAGTCTGAGTAACTGATTTACTTGGAACCCTGTTCAAAACAAAGATCGCGGTGAGGAGTGCGTATCCTCAAAATGAAATAGGGAGTTCAGCGCGACTCATCATGGACCAGACCATGTCCAACAAGGTCATATTCCTCCTTTAGACACACCATTCATCTATGATGTTCTAGGTGGAGTCCATTGTGAGAGAATCACATTCTACTTCAGATGATCTAGAAACTCACTGTTCAAGTATTCACCATCTCGATCTGATCGAAGTACTTTGATACTTTTCCCAGTTTGTTTCTCTACTTCAAATCTGAATTCTTTGAACTTTTCAAAAGTCTCAGATTTGTGTCTTAAAAGATACACATAACCAAAACATGATCTATCATCAGTAAAGGTTATGAAGTAGATATACCCACCTCGAGCCTGGGTGGACATGGGCCCACACACATCAGTGTGCACAAGCTCTAGCACTTCTGTGGCCCTCTCTCCCTTTCCTTTAAAAGGAGATTTAGTCATCTTACCAAGTAAACAAGATTCGCAAGCACCATATGATTCATAATCAAATGTGCTAAGGTATCCATTTTTATACAAATTGGATATGCGAGTCTCATTTATATGGCCAAGGCGACAATGCCATAAATAAGTGCTATTTAAATCACCTGATTTCAGTCGCTTAATATTTATGTTATTAATAGGAGTATCAACATCAAGAATATACAAACAGTTACATATTGTTGCTTTACCATAAAACAACTCATTTTTATAAAATGAACAACTATTGTTCTTAAATAAAAATGAAAATCCATCTTTGTCCAAACAAGAAATAGAAATAATATTCCTAGTCAAACTAGGAATAAAGTAACAGTTATGTAAATCTAACACAAGCCATGTGGATAATGTCAATAAATAGGTCCCTACAACTAATGGAACAACTTTTGATCCATTTACCACGTGTAGGTACACTTCTCCTATTATTAATCTCCTCGTACTCCTAAGCTCATACACGAAGGTGTAAGTATGAGCATTAGATCCAGTATCTAATACTCATGTGGACTGATCAGAAGTAAATAGATTAATTCCAATAACATAAATACCTGAAGTGCCTTGAGTAGAACTCTTCTTACTCTACACTTCTCGATTTATCACAGTAGAGATAGATTGCATCCTTTTTGCCTTTTGGGTTTTAGTCTTCAGGACTCTTCCAAATTGCGCTATAGAAGTACTCTTCTTCCTTTTTGGCTTTCTTACTCTTGGGCTTACCCTTGTGCGCCTTGGGCCTTTCAACTAAGAGAACACTTTTCTTGGCCTATAATCAATTTTAGGCTTGGTCTCCCTTAGTATGGACAGCTACTCTCTAAGAGTCTTATCCATAACTTTTAGGGAGGGACTATAACAGCAAATCTAAGGTAAGTTTCAGCATCCATACCCAAGTTCAGCTCTAGCAACCTATTGATAAAACATATCATCTCCATGGCATGCTTCTCAATAGATGGTCCTTGAGCCTAGCCATGATCTCATAGGCATCATAACTCTTATGTGGCGACCTATGTTTCGGGGTCATGACAGCCAAGACGATATATCAAGCGATGATCATATCACCCATGTGCATCGTCCAGGCCTAATGTGCTATTATTTCTTTAACTGGTGGCTTCGTAAGAAGATAGCTCTTTATCGCATAAAGAATCTTATCATACATGAGGACTATCCTCAAGATGATCTCCCAGTCATAGAAATTAGTCCGTTGAAGGTATTATTGCCCTCAAGTATCGATCTTATCGACATGTTTCCAGACATTCTGGATCAACAACTGAATAGAGATATTATTATAATCATATTGAATTACGAAATCATAAATTGCAAGAAGTAACATTTTATGATTGCTCCCACTATTTTCTACGAGTTTGCCACCCTCTAGACATAACTCGGGAAATCCCGTTGGAAGATTTCCTAGTGAGCTAGGATCCCATATCCCCTCGCACAACCTTGAGTGACTCAACAAATTGTGTTAGGATCGATTAGGTAGGTACTTGCTACCAATTGCATCTCTATGCAACTCTTAGATTCATTGGGTTGACAACTCCTTGTCAAGCACATCTTATGTGACTCCCAATCTTTGCCTCTATACTCAGTAAGGCCTTGAGTGACTCAACAAACCCCACCTTTCTAGTTAAGTCGAACCCATCATTCAGGGACATCTCATGGCCCATGAAGCATAAGAATCATAGGTGACACATGACCTTGAGTGACTCAACAAATCAAGTGCCAGCTAGAAACCTAATGCTTCATAATGATGGAAGGCAAGTTGGCTTAATATTAATGAGGGATTTATTATTTATTTATTTAGGTCTCATCACATGCAATTAATCAAATTAATAATGCATAATAAACGACTCAAACCGGTGTATGGTATGGATAACTACGGCTAGTCCCCTCGAGCCATAGAAGGGAAGCTAGCGGGTCAAACCTAGGTGAAGAATCACATCTTGCTTCATAAGCACATTCTTCAAGCCTTCATTGGTCTTCGAATCTTGTCTTCAATTTGGCTCCATCTCTTGCTCTTTATACAAACTACAACTATCGATGCTCTATTCTATTCTACATATATTACATAGAATCAGAAACCCCGAGTTACATTCGGGGGGAGTGAGATGAGAAGAGAATGTACATCAGAGTATAAGAGAGGCAGGACACGCAGGCCCTATTTCAAAAACCAAATTTACAAGCATTCATTCCCAACATAAAATAAATGGTCGACTCGATCCATACCATACACCCATGCAATCAATCACATTGATTCATTTAGATTATGTTAATTAATTGTCGCATTTATTTCAAACTTAATGAAACGCTTTCAATAAATTGAAAAATTTGTATGATTTTGGAAAAACAAAATTGTTTTAATTGTGTTGGGCTTGGGCTCCATCCATTAATCTAACTAACAAGGCTCAACAGGCCTTGGATCAACCAATGTATGTCAAACATACATTAGCAGCCCAATAATTAATAAATAACCCAATTAATGGCCCTGGCCCATTTTTAATCACGGCCCATAAGTGTCATACACTCATGAATCGGATAAAAATAATAAAAATAGCCAAACAATTTGGCCGGGCCCCACCAAAGAGAACGGAACGCACTGGGCCACCGAAGGGTCGGCCTGGATGCTTCACGGGGACCCCCGGGAAGGGTCAAACCGAAGCCCGAGGGAGCGGGAGGGGCCGGGAGGCGGTTGGGCAGCATGTCAAACATGCTGCCAGGCCTGGGCGCGCATGGGCCGCGCCTGGGCGCGCTTGGCGTGCCCGGCCGCGCAGCAGGGGCCGCTGGGGGCGAGCACGGCCCACTAGGGCCGCGCGGGGCGCGCAAAGGCCATGCGCGGGCAGCTGGGGGCCGCGCGCGGGTCGCGGGTCGCGCCCGCGCCCGGCCGCCCATGAGGGCCCTGCGCGCGCGCGGCCGGGCCTCAGCGCGCACGGCCGCGCCTGGCCGGGCCCTGCGCGCGCCCAGGCCGCCCCAGGCCATGCCCAGCGCATGCGGGCCCCGCTCGGCCGCGTCTTTCGACGCCCCGGTGCATCCGTATGCACCCCGAACCTCGTTTTGCCCTTTTTCGTGTCATACACGATCTTTTGCCCTTCACCCAAAAACGTTTTGCAATCCAAAATATACAAACGCAACAATCATTTAATTATTTCACAAATAACAACATAACCGAATCCGTACGTAAGGAATTGAAATATTTCGACGATGGCTCTGATACCACTGAAAGTAAAGCAAGATCGCTACGGGGCAAGCAGCGTGGTTCAAAAATTTTGAACCTTACCCCGATCCCGGCGATTGGATCAACGTCGAAATCAAATCATTCACAAACAAATAAATAAATCTAACCTTTAGATTATCGAGTCGTTCGCGGATTCGAGCCGTCCAAGCGTCCGGCCTCTAACTCGTGATACGCGGCACGCGTCCGTTGGCAAGGAGAGCGGAATAGGAGTGCTAGCTCATTCTCCTTTGCGCGGCTTGTGTATGGACGGTAAAAGAACACCCACGTTTCAAATCGATGCCAAAAGAAACGGGGAAGAGTGAACGGCAATGCGTTTTTCAACTCTTGAAAAACGACACCAAAAATCACCTCAATCATGGGCAACCTATAAAAGGATATTTATAATGAAATATCCTAGGGTTTCTAAAACCCTAATGGATTGGGCTAGCCCATTAATTCTAATTTAATTAGAATCATAAGTGGGCTTATTCTAGTCCAACTAGAAATATAATTAAATGGCCCAATCCTTTTATAGGTTAAATAAAATATTATGGCCCAAATCTAATTCAAGCCCAAATATATTTTATTTAATATTTGGCTCAAATCTAATTTGGTCCAAATATAATATTTAATATTTGGCCAAAATCTAATTTAGTCCAAATATAATATTTATTTTAATATTTGGCCCAAATCCAATTTAGTCCAAATATAATATTTAATTTAATATTTGGCCCAAATCTAATTTAGTCCAAATATTAACTTAAGCCCAAAAATATTTTATTTCCTATTTGCCACTCCAACAAATAGAAAATCATTAAATTAGAAACTCCTTCCTAATTTAATCAAATGCCATTTTTAGGAAACTCTTTCTATTATGACGACTCCTCGTCATATCGACGTCATTACGTCTATTTATTCTTTTTCTGTGAGAACCTACGACGGCACAACTTCTTGCCGAAGTGTCCCACTTAACCATACGTCCACTCTCCTTGTTTAAGCCAGGGACCGTGCCTATTGCGTATGACTCATTAGGCTTCCGAATATGTTGGCAATGTGTCGGTACGAACACATAAGACAAGATTGGCCTCTAGCAAGGCGTCATGCCTACCCAATTATTCAGAAGGATTCATAATCCGCAAATAACCTTTCACGAGCATGGTTACCGTGTAATACGATCCTCTCGTCAATGCATCTTATGTGATCTCAAGTATGGCGATGTGTTGCTTGATAATGATCACATGAGTTTTCTTCGGTCTTTCGGATATCTTCACTTAATAGAAAGTGAATCAATAACTCCTTATTGATCTCTTTCACCATGGCCATGGATTTAAAGTGAATATCCACCGAAGGCGCCTTAGATACATCATCCTCTATCAAGGGATAGACGAGTCCCATCTTGGCTATGCACCCATCTCCATAAGCCTCATGATATACCCAACGATCGCCCACGTGCAGCCTTTGTCTAGGCCCATCGAAACGATGTCAAAGCATATCGGTCTTCTTATGAGATGACCGTGACAACCTCAGGTCCAAGGATTAGTTACACCCATCTCGTATGAGAATTCCATCAACATTTAACCAAAATGGATTCTCATGGCGAGTCATGTCCAGTGACACGTTCTCCAACATTGGTCACCTATGTACTTGTCTAGGCATCCCCATGCCTATGGGTGTGAGACCCCCATTGCTATCACATAGCAAAAACATAGCACATACAAGTCTTACCACAATTGTCAATGTCCATTCTTGACATTGCTATGACTTGGGACGTTTAATGATGTCTATAAACTGTGATGCATCATCTCACATCTTTATAGATTATTCACAGTATACATCATATGGACTTCTATCTAGTTTCATTCGGTTATTACAATAATAACAAGAAACTAATAGAATGACTTCTTGTGAATTTGAATAACTCCTTATTCAAATAATAACATGATTACAATTGTCAGTGTACAACATGCCCAATCTGATTGGGTCTAGAGCACCTACACTAACACATTTTTGTCCATATACTATTGCATGGGAAAACGTGATATATGCACGACACGATATTTTTGTCATATTGAAACTCGTGCATGGGGTTGGGATGTTACCCTAAGAGTGTAGCCGAAATTCCCCTAGGGCAATTAATGGAACAACGTTAGGCTTATCCTGTAGAGGATCGGGATTCTGCCTAGGGTTTCGTGCCGGGCTGGTGGGCTTGGGAAGTTACATTACGGGTATATGTTTATAATTGTCCATGCATCATGCATCATGCATCATTCATTCATACTTATCTAACTCTCACTTAGAAGATTTCATCTTCTGATGTTGGATTATCTCCCTGGAATATTCCACGTTCCAAGTGAGCCAAGTAGTTGGAAGGGTAAGAAAGTGATTGAGGCATGATCGTGGTGGAAATTTTGTGGGTCCCATGTGGGACTAGGGCTATCTGTTTTATTCAGATATATTGTTTAGATTTTAATATTATTTGTAATGTTATGTTGGGTGAACGATATGTATGTACCCACATATGTTATGTTTTTGAGGTTTCTTGCAGGTTCTGATCTTGCTTTCGCTATGTTTAAAGTGTATCATTCTTTTACTATATTTGGGAGTGTTATTAAATAAAAGTTATGTTGAGGATTTATTGCCGATTATGGTTGATGTATATAAAAAAGAAAAAACAAACAAATCCTAGCATATATTAATACCCTGGAAGGCGGGGTGTTACAGTTGGTATCAGAGCCAAAGTTCTATCTGGAGAATCAGGATAGATCTTCAGGGATCTATGAACTCGATGCATAGAAAACTTAGATTAAGAAATCCTTATCTATAGATTAGGAGATTGATGATCGAAGTTTAAAGGTTATAAACTTAAGTGTGTTGTATTGAAATGTGCATGTCTAGGAAAGTTCTCCCTAAGGAAAGATTTGGTATTTAAGTGTGTCCATTGTGACCCACCTTTCTTACCTGGGAACTTACCTGGTGTACTATTCATGTACAAGACACTAAATGGCTACTGTTCCCAATGAATAGTAGAAAATCTAACAGGTTTTTCAATAGCAGCATGGAAAACGATTATCTCGAGCAGTTCTGGGTGACCCACTGGATCAGCCGAAGGGCAGATAATGAGCCAATTATGGTGGATGTCTTCGGTCGCCTTGACCTCCTCGAAGGAATTCTAAGAGATGTGCCGTCGAGCAGTTTTGTGAGGCCAAGCCTAATGAATGCCCAAGTCGATTTTCTCATAGATCATATGGAAGGAGTATGGAGAGACCTAGCCGAAGGGCTTCACCTCCAAGGTAACTATGCATCCTTGTTCTTCTATTGCTAGCAGTTCCGTGACCATGCCCTCAACATGTACGAGGAAATTGGACAAGAGGAAGAAGAAATGTCCGACTCCGATGGAGATTGGGAAGACATGGTGGCAGCCAATGCCAATATGATGGGCCCCGGCTACCTTAACTCAGACGATGAAGAGGAAGGAGTAATGGTGCACGACGATCTCGAAGGACCCAAGGTTGAGTTTGAGGACGATATGATAGGCGATGATGCTTGGGTCTGGAAGTCTGCCAACCCATAGAAAAGAATCGTGAACGATCTTATTTCGCTTACTAGTGTTTTAGATGTGTGCCTTATGTTTCTCGTAATCGATGTTATGTACAACGTTATGAAATGAAATTTCCTTTTTGAAGAAATTCTCGTGAAATGAGATTTTGTCTTGTCTTTCAGATGGTAACCATAAGACAACAAAAGACTATGACTCCTATCACCCCTAATCGGGGAATAGAGGATGTAAGAAGCAGTGGGAATTGCTGCTACAGTAGTGATTAATGCTCAAAAATGCCAAAAATTTGTTATATTTATACCCCTAGTTTAATCTTAACATTGGTTTTAATTGAATATTTATATTCAATTTGTGGTTATATGCAGGTTTAAAAAATTAATATAAAAATATATATAATATCTATAATATAAAAAAATAGTAAAAATAAAATAAATATAATATAATATAATATATAATATATGATATATAATATATAATATATAAATATAATACATATATATATTCTATATTCATGCGTGACATACATATATATAATATATAATATATCAATAACATATATTCTTTGTATGTAGCGTGAACTAGTGGACGTGAAGTAAGGCTAATTGCAATTTAACTTGGAGATTAAATTAAGAAGTCCAAACTGGGACCCACGCATGTGCACATTGAAAGCGAAACTGAAGCCCAGCTCGTGAAATCAACAGGCGCACAGCAGCTTCACCATGTGATCTTCTGTCAGAGCATGCGCAAATGACCATGGTGGCACGCGATGTAATTTCTTCTTTGACCAGGGCCATTTGCAGAATATGTACATATATATATTCATCGTCAACTTCAGCACAAAGAAGATCCCCATCCGCCATTTTAACTAGAATAAGGGGAAAAGCACACTGTTCTATTCCTTTCTTTTTGTTCTTAAATTCCAGTAGTTTTTATTTCTTCATGTTGTTCCAGTGTTCTTCATTTCAGTTACTTACATTCTGTAGTTTTCGTTCTGTTCTTTTTATTCTGTAACTTTAATTCATTGTTCATCTACATTTCTCTAATTTTAATTCCAGTATTTACATTCTAGAACTTTAATTCCTGTCTCTTTAATTTTTTCTTTGGAGATGTGTGGCTAAGCTTAAACTTGGGCCAAGGCGCGGACAGTGTCCAATGCCATAGATTTCCTAAGATAGCCGAACTTCGAATGCATTACCAGAAACCTGATTTAATTTGAGTATTGCGCGTTCATTGAATTTTTGAATTTGGAGTGGAGCATAAGCCAAACTTAGAGTCTCCATGCCATGTATGGAGGTTACTTAAACTGGAGATGCTATCATATCCAAATCCAAATGGGTTATCTGATTACTGCATATTAACTGTATTTTAATTTATGGTAGTTGCTTGACGTAGAATCTCTCATGCCATGTATGGAGATTGCTAGACCAAGAACTACCATCATCTTGAGATGCATTTTAATATCAAAACCTCAAATTAATTCAGACATGTGTTTTTGGTACCTATTTATCTGTTGGGAAGTTATGGAACTGGCACTGAACATTGCCTTGACTCAAGACTTCTTACAGTTACAGTACTTCATTTTTGTTCACTTAAAATCAAATGAATTGGTCTGACAACCCAATTTACATCGCGGCTCTATTTTCATTTTATTAACGATCTCCCAGTGAATCGACCTGGACTTTCCCAGAAAATTAAATTGTGCTACAGCGCACACTCGTACACTGGCGAGTATAAACGCCTTGTGCTTGCATGCTTGTTTCTTCTTTGTTTATTTTGTATGTGTTTGTTTGAAATAAATGCACAAGGTTAAGCGCAGCTAAGTAGTAGCATCCAAATGGGAGACCCAGAGACGGAGTCATCAGTTCCTGAAGAACGCTTGGATGACATTGAGAGGGTTATAGAAAATCTTTTAACCCACACAACCAGAGAAGGACTAACCAAGCACACTGAAAACGTGCTGGAATAGTACCGACGACAGCAACCACCAACGTTTAAGGGGAAGCCCCATGATGACCCCAGCATGGTCGAGTACTGGTTAGAGCAGTTAGAGAAGTTGCTTCAACATCTCCAGTACAACGACGAGGATAAATTAAATTGTGCCACTTTCAAGTTGGAGGAGGAAGCTGGGAAGTGGTGGCAGACGATAGAGCGAGCTTTGCAAAGATCCCGCTCGAGTCAAGGATCTGAAACTGATGAGACCCCAGTGTCAAGCTGGGAGGCATTCAAGAAGGCCTTCAATGATAAGTATTTTCGCCTTAGCTGGAGGCAAGAGAAGAGCTGGGAGTTTGCGAACCTGAAGCAAATCAGAGAAATGTCAGTGGCTCAATATGACACCAAATTCAACTAGCTCATTAAGTACGTGCCAATGTATGATGTCGATGAATGGCAGAAGACACAGAAATTTATGTTAGGACTTCAAGTGGATCTGCTTTAGGCCTTGAGCACATGGTCGATCGAATCATATGAAGAAGCTTTAAGCAAAGCCTTAACAACAGAGAGGAACCTTCTGCAAGTAAAGCAGATTAGGTCTGGGGAAACAAAAGGGGACTCGAAGCATAAATCAGGAAATAAAAATCCCCAGGGCACCAAGCATTGCTTCAAATGCAAAAAGAGACATTCGGGGAGGAAATGCTTATCAGGAATGTCTATCTGTTACTCCTGCGGAAAGCAAGGGCATATAAGTAGAAATTATCACAAGAGAAAGGAAACACCTCCCATAAAAGACCTATCGAAAGTGGTGTGTTTCCAGTGCAATCAACTAGGGCACTATTCAAGTAACTGCCCAAAGAGGCCAAGACTTGAACAAGTAGATGGGCCAGTTGAAAAAGCAGGAGAGGCTCGTGGGACTCGTCAAGGACGTGTCTACAACCTCACCAAGGAAGATGTGGGGATAGATCCGGCAGTCATGAAAGGTACGCTCTTCATATCAGATACCCCTATGCATGCATTGATAGACCCTGGGTCAACGCATTCATTTATGTCATATGCTTTGGCTACAAGTTTAGGGGTAGAGACTAAACCTATGGAATCTCTGATAATAATTTCGACGCCCATGGGTAAAAGTACAAGGTCCTCAAAGGTGATAGAAGAATGCGAAATTAGTTTAAGTGATGCACAATTTCAAGTCGATCTAATTTTGCTAGAAGTGTATGACTTCGACAAAATCTTAGGAATGGATTTCTTGTCTAGATACGATGCCAGTATAGATTGTCGAAGAAAGGTAATGACCATAAAGAAACCCAAAGGGGAATGGGTCAACTTTCGGGGACAGGGTGACCCTAGGAATGGAAAAATGATTTTGGCCAGGAAGGCAGAAAAGTTGATAAGCCAGCGATCTCATGGATGTATAACCTATGCTCGTTTGGAGGAGAAAGAAGTACAAAAGCTCAAGGAGGTGCGGATAGTACGAGAGTATGAGGATGTATTTCTAGAAGATCTACCAGGACTACCGCCACCTCGAGAGATCGAATTCTCAGTCGAGCTAGTACCAGGAACTAAACCGATATCTATTCCTCCATATCGAATGGCCCCGACAGAAATGAGGGAATTACGGAGCTAGCTACAGGAATTGACCGATAAGGGATTCATTAGGCCGAGCACATCGTCGTGGGGCGCGCCAGTGTTATTTGTAAAGAAAAAGGATGAAAGCTTGAGGATGTGTATTGACTACCGTCAGTTGAAAAAAGCTACGGTAAAGAATAAGTATCCACTTTCGAGAATCGATGAGTTGTTTGATCAATTGCATGGAGCAAAGATATTTTCAAAGATTGAGTTAAGGTCGGGATACTACCAATTAAGGATTAAGCTTGAAGATATTCTGAAAACAGCTTTTCGGTTAAGGTCCGACCATTTTGAATATTTTGTGATGCCATTTGGGTTAACAAATGCCCCAGCGGCATTTATGGATCTCATGAATAGAGTGTTCAGACCCTATCTAGATCAGTTCGTGATCGTGTTTATAGATGATATATTGATATATTCCTCAAATGAGAATGATCATGAAGAGCACTTAAGGGTTGTGTTAGGAACTCTCAGGAAACACTAGTTGTACGCCAAGTTCTCGAAGTGTGAATTATAGCTACCCCAAGTTGCGTTTCTCGGACACGTAATCTCTGTCCAAGAAATCTCAGTAGATCCAACAAAAAATGAGGCTGTCAAGGGATGGAAGTAGCCAACGAATGTAACAGAGGTGCACAGCTTTTTAGGATTGGCAGGCTACTATCGAAGATTCGTGAAAGGATTTTCAAAAATAGCCTCGTCAATAACGAAGCTTATTCAAAAGGATGTTAAGTTCGAATGGACTGCCAAGTGTGAGGAAAGTTTTCAAGAACTCAAAGACAGATTAACAACAGCACCTATTTTAGCAATGCTAGATGGGCACGACAGATTCGTTGTGTATACGGATGCCTCTAAAATAGGTCTGGGTCATGTGTTATTGCAACACGGCCAAGTGATTGCATATGGATCACGATAGTTGAAGAGGCACGAAGTAAACTACCTGACGCATGATTTGGAACTGGCAGCCGTGATTTATGCTCTGAAGCTATGGAGACATTAGTTGTATGGTGAGACCTTTGAGGTGTTCACAGACCATGAGAGCCTGAAGTACGTGTTCTCACAAAAGGAGCTGAACCTTAGAAAGCGATGGTGGATGGAATTTCTGAAGAACTATGACTGCACCATACGATATCACCCAGGGCATGCCAATGTGGTGGCTAACGCACTGAGTAGGAATGTGCCTATCTCTATGGTCGAAATGATGGCCGGTGAGTGGCAAATGTTAGAGGCTTTTAGCCATCTGACGGTGAGTGTAGTGCCGAAGGAATTGTCCGTCCTTATCGCTGGCATGGTAGTTCAGCTAGACTTGGTGAACGAAATATGGGAGGGATATGTGGATGATAAACGGATACATCTATGGGTGGACGAGCATGGCCAGCCTAAGAGATCTGATTTTGAAATGCATGATGGCATACTGAGGTTTCGGGGAAGGATTTACGTGCCAAATTTGAAAGATTTGAGACAAAGAGTTTTGAATGAAGCCCACAGAACTCGTTACATAGTACACCCAAGAGCCACAAAAATGTATAGAGATCTCTGAGAGGTCTATTAGTGGCCTGAAATGAAGACAGGTGTGGCAAGGAAGGTGGCGCAGTGCGATACGTGCCAGAGGGTAAAGATAGAACACCAGAGACCGGCTGGACTCATGAGATCCTTAGATATCCCAGAGTGGAAATGGGAGCATGTCACGATGGATTTTGTGACAGGGTTTCCCAGGGGTCAGAAAGGCAACGATGCAATTTGGGTCATTGTAGATAGGTTAACGAAGTCAGCACACTTCTTGCCTACGCGGATGGATAGGCCAATACGAAAATTTGCTGAGCAGTATATTGGAGAGATAATTAGGCTTCATGACACACCGGTAAGCATAGTCTCCGATCAAGATTCGAGGTTTACCTCAAGATTTTGGGGAATCTTGCAAGAGTGCATAGGGACGCAATTAAACCTTAGTACGGCTTATCACCCACAAACCGATGGACAGTCTGAAAGGACCATTCAAACATTAAAAGATATGCTAAGATCGTGTGCCTTGGATTTTGAGGGTAACTGGGAAGAGCATCTGCCTTTGGTAGAGTTTGCTTATAACAATAGTTACCATAGCAATATAGGAATGGCACCCTATGAGGCTCTATATGGAAGAAAATGTCGATCACCTATCTGTTGGACTGAGGTAGGAGAGAAACAAATATTGGGACCAGAGCTGGTTCAGCAAACTACAGAAAAGATTTGAAAGATCCAAGAAAGAATCTGAACCGCACAAAGTCGTCAAAAGTCTTATGTGGACAAAAGGATGCGAGATTTGGAATTCGAGGTAGGAGATTATGTATACCTAAAGGTATCACCTCAGCATTTAGCAACGTGAGGAAAGAAGAAAGGTAAGCTAAGACCTCGATTTATTGGACCTTATCCAATCAAAGAACGAGTTTGACCTTTGGCTTATCGTCTAGAACTTCCTATTAGCCTGTCCAACATCCATGATGTCTTCCATGTGTCGTAGCTTCGAAGGCATATACAGGATCCAACCCAGGAAATTCGAGTGGAAGTGATCGAGCTAAGGGATGATCTGACTTATCTAGAGTTTCCCGAGCGAATCTTAGATCGGCGCAACCAAGCCCTGAGGAATAAAGTCATCCCACTGGTAAAGATTCAGTGGAGAAATCATATTGAGGAAGAAGCTACGTGGGAGCTCGAGGACACGATTAGGGAAAAATATCCCCTGTTGTTCGAGGAAGTAGGATGAAACTAGTAAATTTTAGGATTTTCTATGTAATGTTATCAAAGATATTGTGAAATAAATGGATGTTTATGAATAGTACATTTATATTGGTGATGCTATCAACTATTTTTTATGTATGTGGCCAACGGTAGAGAGCTACAACGGGATATTCTATACAAAAACCCAATATACCCGATAGGCATTATTTGTGCAAGTAATGCAATTGATGTGTTTACAAAATGATCAATGATAATGCTCGACTAAGAGATAAAAGTTGTTGCTTTTATGAGTTGTTAGCCTAATATTGATGTCTTAGAAGGTAAGAATACGAAAATTTTGAGGACGAAATTTCTTTAAGGGGTGGAGAATGTAATACCCAAGAACTTTGGGTTATGATTTTAAGTGAAAATTGGAAATTCGGGAAAATTAAGTATCTAAAAAGCCCAAAAAATTTACCGAATCAGCCGAAAGGGGTACCCTAAGGCTTAAATGTCTAAGGAAATAGGAAAGCCTCTAGCGAGCATCTCGAGGCATGATTTTTAGGATCGAAAGAAATGGAATCAGGAATGGTTTTCGGTACAGCAAAAATGCAGCTGCCATTTAGGCTGCGAAATCGAATTCTCGTAGGAGAATCCCAAAATGATAACAGACGCCTTGGGAAGCTTCGGTTTGTCGAGTAGAACAACCCTTCAGAAGTTTCAGGAAAAAAACGAGTAGGATTAAAGCAAAAACGGAGAAACGGGCCTAGGTGCAATTTTCCAAAGTTACCCAAGGAGGGTCAAAATGACATTTTTTCCAAAAGTTGCAAAAAGGAAATTAGAAGATTGGAACTTGAGGGACTTGGTGGTAATAATTAAAAGTCTAGGGGTATGAGAAAAAGGGGCCAAAAATGGGAAAACCGAAACTAAAGGGCCATAGTGCAAAAAAAAAAAAAAAAAAGAAGAAGAAGAAGAAGAAAAATTCAGCCATGGCTTCTGACAATGACGCACAATCTCTGGCTGGCCATTTCAGGTAATGGGCTAGCACGATGGATGGTTGGGGATCTCATAAGAGTCATCATGAGCCAACAATGGCCACCATAGTGGCCGAAATTTTGAGAAAATTGGCCAAGAAAGCTGACCAAAAATGGGAGACCTGCAACTCGCTTTTTCAGGAAAATATTAGTGCTTTTAGGTCGATCTAGGGGTGGTGGAGACTCCTAAGGCAATGGGCAAGGCATCCAAGGCCATTTGAAGCTTCAAAATCGCCTATAAATAGAGCTCGAAGATGGCCAAAATTTTCAAGAAATGAAGCTTTAAATCGAGGGCTATTTTGGACGAATTGAGAGGCAAGGATAAGGGGCTTTTGTTGCCCATGGCTTCAGGGTCATATCTGGACCATTTGGTGAGCAACGGAGCAGAAACGAAGCCAAATAGAAGCCTCGCCGGAACCCTAGGTGGATCGCCTGGTAGAGACTTCAAGGCCTTCGTTGACCGGCTTCCGGACCTCCTTTCGAGCCCATTCAGGTACCATTGTGATCAACTTGGCCTAAGCTTCATTTTAGTATAGATTTTGCATTTTTCTCGGCAAGCTATAGCCGGAGAAGATGACCGGCGCGTGTGCCCCACACGCCAGTCTCACTTGCCCCAGCACGCGCGGGCGCGTGCTGGCTTGGTTTTTGTGCAATTTTTTTTAAATAGTTTAGAAAAATATTTTAGAATTTCCTATGTAAAAATATTTGGAGAAAAATAGGTGTAGGTATTTATTTTGGAATATTAGTAAGGAAAAATTGAGGGAAAATAGAGAAAAAGGCAAGCAAATTGAAGAAAAATAGGTTTTATTGATTATTTAAACAAATATCTTGCCTAGGGTGCTTTGGAAAGTGAGGTGAAACATTTGGTGCGAATTTCAAGTTTGGCACGCAAATCGAGGCAATTTGCACACTTTTTGAGGTATCCCGATAATTGTGAAAGGTAACCCATATATGATATAATTTCCTTACTATGCATGATATTTTCTTATGTTATGATCATTTTTGTCCATATACTGTTGCATGGGAAAACGTGATATATGCACGACAAGATATTTTTGTCATATTGAAACTCGTGCATGGGGTTGGGATGTTACCCTAAGAGTGTAGCCGAAATTCCCCTAGGGAAATTAATGGAACAACGTTAGGCTTATCCTGCAGAGGATTGGAATTCTACCTAGGGTTCCGTGCCGGGCTGGTGGGCTTGGGAAGTTACATTACGGGTATATATTTATAATTGTCAACTGTCCATGCATCATACATCATTCATTCATACTTATCTAACCCTCACTTAGAAGATTTCATCTTCTGATGTTGGATTATGTCCCTGAAAATTCCACATTCTAGGCGAGCCAAGTAGCCGGAAGAGCAAGGAAGTGATCGAGGCATGATCGTGGTGGAAATTTTGTGGGTCCCATGTGGGACTAGGGCTATCTGTTTTATTCGGATATATTGTTTAGATTTTAATATTATCTGTAATGTTATGTTGGGTGAACGATATGTATGTACCCACATATGTTATGTTTTCGAGGTTTCTTGCAGGTTCTGATCTTGCTTCCGCTATGTTTAAAGTGTATCATTCCTTTACTATATTTGGGAGTGTTATTAAATAAAAGTTATGTTGAGGATTTATTGCTGGTTATGGTTAATGTATATAAGAAAAAAAAAATCCTAGCATATATTAATGCCTTGGAAGACGGGGTGTTACACCAGGTAAGTCTGACTTTACAGGTACCCCGAGCTCGAGTTTTGGAAAAGGCAAGAAGATGGTAGATGTTTAGATCTTGTACTTTAGTTTCCAATTCTGTGTGCAAGCTACTTGTTGTAATATGAATGGTAGCTAGAATTACTTTAATTAATGTATGTACCGGACCTTGTATTTTGTGGTTATATTACAAGTGTTATACGCAATTTATATATGTAACTAGTAGGAATCCTACCCCTTCAGGTTCGATCCTAGCTTCCGTATATCAGGATTCCTTTAACACCCCGGATATGTTTATGAGCCTCTTGGTTATAGAAGCCGAGGTGCTACAATTGGAATACAAAGATTATATGAATTATGAATTTATGGTATGGGTATGATTAACTCATTATATTTTGGCATCTAAATTCAATGTTTGGAGGTATTGAATAATTTAACTTCATTAAAACTTGAATTAAACTATTCTGGAAGTTCAATTAGATTTCTAAAAAAGCCATCCGGATATGATGAGAGACATCCGAATATGAAGAAGGCTTATCCGGATACACTGGCATTCAAAGGAGAAGCTATTCGGATATGCTAAGATGTATTCGGATATGAACTAGGACATCCGGGTATGATTATGGTCATCCGGATATCTCACTGATGCATTCGGATATAACTGGAGACTATTCGAATGAAACATTCAACTTTGGAGAGAGGCATCCGGATACAGAAGGAAGCATCCGGATATAATAGACCTGTCCGAAAAGAAGAAAGGGCATTCGGATATCATCTTGACCTATCCGGATGTATGCACAAACCCTCCGGATATCACACTTCGAAGAAATTTAGACATATCCAGATACACTGAAAGGTATCTGGATATCACTCAAAGAAGACCTTAGACTCATCCGGATACAACACAAAGCATCTGGATATCACTCATAAACAACTAAACGCATCCGGATACGACTCAAGGCATCCGAATACAATTCACAATCACTGTTGGACACATCCGGATATGAAATGAAGATTCGGATATCACTGGTCCATCAGGATATGAATAAGAGCAATCCGGATATTACTCAAAATAGGCACTGGACTCATCCGGACGTGATACAAACTATCCGAATATTTGCTAAAGCCATCCAGATATGCCCAAGGGCCATCTGGATGTCACTCACAGAAAACTTTTTGACTCATCCGGATAGACTCTATTCCATTCGGATGCTACTCACAAGCTTTGAAAAATCCATCCGAATATGGAAGAACTCATCTGAATATCTGCAACTATTTTTGATGAACACGAACGATTACAGAGGCTATGTTCTTGATCAAAACTCAATGAAACTATGACATTCTGGAAGAAATCTTGGAAACATGAATCCCAACTAATATGAAACAACTCTAAGGATGATTCAAAGATAATATTGGATCGAATCGCTATAAAATCATGCACCTCTTGATTATGCATTCACTGCTTACGTATATATATATATACATGCACTGCAACTGATATAAAATCTGAGAACTCATTGAAGAACTGGAATAATCTGAAAAAATGATATGAACCTGTAATGGAAGGGATTATAGGAAGAATACTTGCCTTATGCTTCTTAACTGGATTGCAATGATTGCAAAGCCACTTCTCTTATGCTAGACACTACTAGGCACCTCTTCAAATCTAATTTGCCACGGCATGAAGAAACTTATGGCTAATAGACTATATATATAGACATAAAGCCTTAGATCACACTTCTTCTACAACTTGGATTCCTTCTCCAAATCTAACTAGGAGACTCTCAATCCAAATCCATCTCATACATGGATCCTCACTCTCCGTTAAATACATAATCTCACTTAATCAATAATCATTCAAAAATTATTATTAAAATTCTCAAATAATAATAAAACTCCAGAATTACTTTCATGCCCTTGCATTTAATTTTCACAAAATAAATGCCATTAAATACTATTTAAATACTATTCTCTCAATTAAAAATTACTAGATTGCCACCTTGGAAAATTCTTTTAACTCCAAAATTAAATAGAATTAAATGCTATTATTTTCTTTCAAAATCTCTAAATTACCACATTAAATAATTAATTGACAAAGTCTCTAAATCAAATACTTCAATAATAAATTAAATAATTCTTGAACAAATAATGGGCCCTCTAATGGGTCGTTACAGGTTTGGTAATCGAGAGCCCACATGGGTCAAGTTCCAGCAAATGTTCAATGTTGCTTATTGCCCAGCGTGGGTCAAGGAGCAAAAAGTCTAAGAGTTCATTGAGTTAGTGCAGGATATTAATATAGTGGCCTAGTACGAGGCAGAGTTTATAGCCTTGTCTCAATATGCTCTAGAGTTGGTGTCCACTGAAGCAAAGAAGGCCTTTAAGTTTCAGAGAGGATTGCGTGCAGATATCCGACATGCTTTTGAAAGAGCTCTGAGAGTGGATTATGCCACGGTAGTCCAGCGAGCGTATGCTATTGAGTGGGATCGCAACAAGTGGAGAGCATCACAAGCAACCAAGAAGGGCACAGGTACATCTCAGGGTTCATCCAATAATAAGAAGAGGAAGTGGACAGCCCGATAAGGAAAAAATATAGAGAATAATCCATAGTGTGGTCAGTGTGGGAGGAAGCATGGGGGACCGTGCCTAGCTGGGAAGAACGTATGCTACAAGTGTGGACAAAAAGGGCATAAGAAGAAGGATTGCCCGAGGAATCAAGTAGCACTCCCTGCACCAGAGGTGACTTGTTTCAGGTGTAGACAAAAAGGACACATAACTAACCGATGTACGCAACTGCCGTAGAATAGAGGTCAGCAAGAGAATCAGAGGCCACCAGCAGCTAGAGGGCCAGGAGCACCTATACCCGCAGTACCAGTAGCTCAGCATCCATCACCTGCAGATAGACAGGTGCAGGGTAAGGTTTATGCCCTCACCACAGCTGAGGCAGAGCAAGGTGACAAAACTATCCAAGGTATTTTATCCCTATATGGTCATGATGAGTGTGCATTATTTGATACTGGTTCCACACATTCTTTTATTGCACTGCGCATAATAGGTTATGTTCCCCATTCCTGGATTTCTTTACCGTATCACTTGATTGTGTTTACGTCGGGAGATAAGATTATGGTGGCTAGAGAAATGTTTGAGAATTGTGAGATCGAGGTCCATGATAAGAAGCTATTTGGAGATTTGGTAATTCTCGATGCTATGGATTTTGATTTGATCCTTGGCATGGATTGGTTGTCACGACATTATGCACGAGTCAACTGTCGGTGAAAGATTATTAACTTCAAACTACCTCAACAATCGGTTCTTATATATAAATGAGTCAAGCCTATGTCTACGATTCCTATGATCTCGATGATGAAAGTCGAGAAGTTGATACGTAACGGATGTGAAGCTTACCTAGCTTTTGTGACCACTGACGAGGGAAGCAAGAAGAAGTTATCTGAGGTTCCAGTGGTATGTGATTTCCCAAATGTGTTCCCTGATGAGCTACCAGGATTACCTCCTTGGAGAGGAGCGGAGTTTACCATTGAGTTATTGCCTGGTCTCTAAGGCTCCATATCTGATGGCACCTAATGAGCTAAAGGAGTCGAAGGCCCAGTTAGAAGAATTAATAGAGAAGGGTTTTATCCCACCCAATTCATCCCCATGGGGCGCACCAGTATTGTTCATGAGGAAGAAAGATGAATCTTTGAGATTATGTATTGATTATCACCAATTGAACCAGGTGACAATGAGGAATAAGTATCCCTTACCTCGAGTGGATGACTTGTTAGACTAATTGTGAGGAGTTAAGGTGTTCTCGAAGATAGATTTGAGATTGGGATACCATCAGGTGCGAGTTAGAGATGAGGATATTTAGAAGACTGCTTTTAGGACTCGTTATAGACACTACAAATTTGTGGTGATGCCATTTGGGTTGACGAATGCCCCATCCGTTTTCATGGATTTGATGAATTGGGTTCTGCGTGAGTACCTAGATCACTTCATAATTGTCCTTATAGATGATATTCTAATTTACTCACCTAATGTGAAGGGGCATACAAAGCATCTTACTTCGGTACTACAGAGGCTCAGGGAAGAGCAACTGTACACTAAGTTCCATAAGTGTGAGTTTTAGCTCACTCAGATTGGATTTCTAGGTCATGTGGTGTCTGGAGATGGTATTTCATTGGATCTAGACAAGACTAAAGTAGTTATGGATTGGCCGAGGCCGACGATAGTGACAAAGATAAGTAGTTTTCTGGGATTTACAAGCTATTATAGGTGATTTATTGAGGGATTTGCTCGTTCATCTTCCCCTATGACTAAGCTAACAAGAAAAAGAGAGAAGTTCGAATGGAATGATGCGTGTGAACGTGCCTTCCAAGAATTGAAGCAAAAGTTAACTATTGTGCTAATCTTAGCTATACCAAGAAGTGGAGAGAAATATTCCATTTACAGCGATGAATCCCATTCAGGATTAGGTTGCATATTGATGCAAGAGGGTCGAATTAATGCTTATGCTTCAATTATCTTCTATCCCAGAAAGAATTGAACATGAGGCAGAGACGTTGGGTCGAGTTATTTAAAGACTTCGACTGTGAGATTCTATACTATCCAAGAAAGCCTATTGTGGTAGCCGATGCTTTGAGTCGGCGAGGAGCTTCTATGGCTACGATGATGGTTCAAGAATGGAAGTTATTGAAGCAATTGAGTGCTCTATCTATTTCAGCCCCAGATGATAGTACAGTGATGAGTTGCAATTATATGAGGGTGCAACCCAAGTTATTTGATTTAATTAATAATCAGCAATCAAGAGATGAGAAGTTGGCACAGATTTTGACAAATATTGGGAAATTTTCTCCTTTGGGATATACTCTACGGAGTGATAGTATACTCTTATTTCAAGGACATATTTATAAACCCGATGATGGAAATCTTAAGCAAGAGATTTTGAATGAAGCACACAAGAGTCGTTACACTATTCATCCAAGTGTTGCGAAGATGTACCATGACCTTAAGCGACAGTATTGGTGGAGTGGTATGAAGAAAGAAATAGCCAAATATATTTCACAATGTTCAGTATGCCAGCAAGTTAAAGCGAAACATCAAAAACCCGCAGGTTTATTACTTCCATTACCTATTCAAGAGTTGAAATGGGATAATGTTGCTATGGATTTTGTGATGGGTTTACATAGGACGACTAGAGGCTATGATGCTATATGGGTGATTGTTGATCGTTTGATTAAATCAACCTATTTTATGCCTATTAAGAAGACTTATCCATTGAATAGATTTGCCATAATTTATATTAAGGAGATCGTGAAGTTACATGGTGTTCCATCCAGCATTGTATCAGATCAAAATCCTTATTTTACTTCTCATTTTTGGGGAGCTTTGCATGAGGCATTGGGATCTCAGTTGAAGTTTAATATGGCATTTCATCTGCAGATGGACGGTCAGTTAGAGAGGACTATCAAGACTATCGAGGACATGCTCAGAGCTTGTGTTCTAGATTTCCAAGGTAGTTGGGATAAGCATCTACCTTTGGTGGAATTTGCCTATAATAATAGTTTCCATTCAAGTATTGGAATGTCACCGTATGAGGCTTTGTATGGGTGACCATCTTGATCGCCGATATATTGAGAAGAGATTAGAGATAGGGCTTTATTAGGTCCTGAAATTGTTGAGCAGACAACAAAAAAGATCCGAGTCATCAAAGCTCGAATGAAAACAGCCCAAGACAGACAGAAGAGCTATGCAGACAAGCGACGATGAGACCTTGAGTTTGAGGTAGGCAACCATGTTTGGTTGAGAGTCATGCCTATTAAAGGTGTACGAAGATTTGGCGTAACAGGGAAGCTTACTCCCCGTTACATTGGTTCATTTGAGATTTTGAGACGAATAGGGACTTTGGCATATGAATTAGCTTTGCCACCTCAGTTGTCCCATGTTCATAACGTGTTTTCGCGTTTCGATGTTGAGAAAGTATGTGTCAAATCCTCAACAAGTGATTGATTTTCAAAATCTTGAAGTTAGAGAAGACGTGTCTTATGAAGAGATGCTTACTAGTATTTTAGAGCGAAAAGAAAAGACTTTGAGAAACCGATCAATTCCTCTTGTAAAAGTGTAATGGCAACGACACTCGTCATAAGAGGTGACGTGGGAGTTAGAAGAAGAGATGAGGCGTCTTTACCCCTCGTTATTTGAGTAACCAAGTACGAATTTGGAGGACCAAATTATTTTAAGGAGGGAAGAAATTGTAATGACCCATTAGAGGGTTTAGATTTTATTTAAAAATTATTAAATTTCTTAATTATTTTTGTTTGAGGGATTTTGGCAAATTAATTATTTAATGTGGCTATTTACATTTTTAAATGAGAGAATAGCATTTAAAGAGCATTTAATTCTATTTATTTATTGTGGAAATTAAATGCAAGGTCATGTTGGTCATTTGAGAAGTTGTTATTAGAATTCAAATAATTAAGTAGAATTATTATGATTGAGAATTAAAGTTATTATGATTGAGGGATTAAGATAATCCATGCGTAAGAGAGCTTTGGGTTTAAGAGTCTCCTAGTTCCAATAGGAGGTTGAGATGGGTTCTAGGGTTGGCTTTGTGTATATATATTCATACCATGAGCCTTAGTTTCTTCACGCTGTAGAAACAAAAGAAGTTTGTGAAGAATAGAGAGTTCAAGTTGCAATAGCGATCCTCATCGAAAGCGTTTGATCCGATCAGAGCTAGCATAAGGCAAGTATCTTTCCCCTGTAAACCTTTCTTACAGGTCTTGATTGAGTTTTGATATCAGATTTCTAAAGTTATATCAGTTTCAGTGCATGTATATTTATATATATGCGTTACAGTGAGTTCATGGCAGATCATGGAAGTTTTCTCCAGCGATTTTTTGTAGATATGATCGTTAAATCATTCCTAAAGTTGTTTCATGTCGATTGGGATTTGTCTTCCCAAGATTTTATTCAGTGTGGTGTAGTTTTGTTAAGTTTGAATCAAGAACGAAGTATCTGTATTCGTTCATTTCTGGGTTATCAGGTTACAGACATCTGGATAGGTTTTCTCATATCCGGATAGATTTTTAAGAGCATGTGAGTAGCATCCGGATAAGTTAGAGGCCATCCGGATGGGTCAAAAAGTTTTATGTGAGTGACATTCGGATAGCTCTTGTTCATATCTGGATGGCCCAGTGATATCCGGATGCTTCATTTTCATATCTGGATGTGTCCAACGATGATTGTGAGTAGTGTCCGGATGCCTTGAGTCATATCCAAATGTGTCTAGTTGTCTGTGAGTGATATCCAGATGATTTGTATCGTATTCGGATGAGTCTAAGGCTTTTTGTGAGGGATATCCAGATACTTTGTGTTGTATCTGGATGTGTCCAAATATGTATGTGTCTTGTATCCAGATGAGACCTTACTCATTCGGATAGCTCTCACAACTCATTCAAAGTTCATGTGTCTTGTATCCGAAGGGGTGAATTTCATATCCAAATGGGCCTAGGGTGTATAACACCCACACCGAAATTACATCTTTTTCATATTTGGTTCCAATATTTCCAAAACCCCAAAGTTAAGCATGCTCAGGTGGGAGTAATTCTATGATGCGTGACCCCCCTAGGAAGTATTCATGTTGCAACCCTCAAAATAAATATCAATAAATTTTATATTTCAAGGGAAAATACAAGTGAATCTTTGTTCTCCACTATAATTGATAATGATCATAAGACACGTTTAGCATTATTATATGACATGTGTGATAATATGTGCATATATTCTCATATGAGCATTGAGCATTAATTTCTATAGAGCACTACATAGCGTGTGCTAGCATGTATGTGAGCATTACATTATGCGCGCCAGGCAGCTAGTCCATGGGGATTCCACTAGTTTCAGTTTATGTTTTGCTCACCTGATGTCGACCAGAGGGCTAGGGGCATATTGCCCACAGTATGTGCTTACAATTTGTATGTATGTAGGATTCAGATCAGTCAAGTATGTTTTATCAAATTATGTGGGCTATGAGCTAAAGTTGTATACCTGCATTTATCTTATAGTTTATGTGCATTATATTTATAAATGCAACAGATAGTGTTATATTCAGCACAAGTTCAATAAGTATTTTATCAGTATCGATATTCTTTAGTTCAGCTTCAGTTATCCTTTCTAGCTTATTACTTGCTAAACTTTGTAGCTCACCTTATACTCTTCACCATTCCATGTCCTAGCAGGGGAGTACTAGATGCGGGGCTTAGCAGCAATGGTCAGTAGTGTGTATACGTGGAGCCGCTTAAGATTAAAGATGTCTGGGAGTTGTTAGTTTTATAATGTTATGTCAATTTAGGTTTATTTTATATTTCAGATGAGGGATTTTCCCTTAGACAGAGTTTATGGTTTCCAATTTATTTTGACTCAGAGTTTTATTTCATTTGATTGAGATATTCATTATGGTATTATATTTCAGTTTATCAGTTAGTTTTATTTTAATTCCCCGTAGCGCCTCTTCTCGGGCAATTCTAGGAGAGGGGGTGTTACAGTATTAGTATCAAAGAATCACACATCGGCCATGCAGAGGGGGGAGATCTGGGACCAGTTGTAAGGTCACATGACAAGGACGTCATGTGCTTAAGATGGGGAGAATGTAATACCCCAAGAGACTAAAGAATGATAGTATATATCGAGGATAAATAAGGAAGATAACAACACCAGCTAGATACCTTTTGGGATGAATGTTGTAATACCCCAAATTTTTAAAATCAAAATGAGGTAATACATGAGATTGTTAGGTTCTAATACTTGAGGAAATAGGTCGTTTCAAGGGATTATAGAAGCCTTGAGACAAATGTTCAGTTTCTGAGCCAGTGGTAAAATTGTAAATACTGAAGTTCGAGTAAAAGTGTAATTTACCTAAAACTCTTGGGGTATTAGCATAATTTATCCATTTTTTAGGGACTAAAAAGTGCAATTAAAAATGGTCAAGGGATCAAGTTGTAAGGGCCTAAGTGCAAATTACCCGAAAAATTCGGGCCAAGGTGTAGTTCTTGAAACCTGTAGCTAGATCATTGGAATAATGAATTGGGCCAACTAAACCATTTGGGAGTAATGATAACGGATTCCAAACTTATTCCAATATAGTTAAGTCGTGATTGCGGATCTCAAATAACATTTAATCCATTGTTGGGTCATTTTGAAATTCAAGACTTAGCTTCCAAAAGTTTTCAAACCTTATCCTCAAGGACACATGACAATCAACCATTGGCCACTTGGAAGATAAGATAAGGTCACATGATGGCTCATAATGACCCTTTAAGGTGGCATTGCGTGATTGACCAAGGAAAAGCTTACTTAGTCTCCAAGTTTGCAAAAGTCTCCAAACCTTATCCTTAAGGACATGTGGCAAGCATTCATTGTCCACTTGGAGATAGGATTTGAAGTGTTATGATGAGAAATGTGGAAAATGCAATTAACCATGAGGGATGTAGTTGTTAATTAAAGGTGTAATGATGGGAAATGTAGAAAAAGTAATTTACCACGTCGGATGTAATGATGGGGAATCTTGAAAATCTAATTAAACATGTGGAGGCATAAATCTCTAGGGACACGTGGTATATTTTAATTAGATGCTCATGGATGGAATGATGACGCAACGCGTGGCGCGATTTGGTTTGCCGAAGTTTTTTATAAATAAGGGCTTTAGGGTTATTCATTTTGGGCACCAAGCAAGGAGGAAAAAGAAGGGAGTTTGAGAGAGGAAACGCTGTCGAAAAGAAGGGAGAAATTCGAGGGAGAATGAGCCTTGACAGAATTTTTGGGTCTTTCTCGAAGTTCATGCCAAGCAGTAAGAAAAATTGCGAGAAAACCCATTTCGCTCATTGTAAACCGTGCTTCCTGAGGTAATCGGTCAAGGTGAGTGATTCCTGCATGTTTGTGACATTTTGAGAAGTTGGTGCTTCACTTGTGTGTGGATGTTGGCTTGCATATCATGTGTAACACCCCATTTCCTAGATCTACCCGAGAAGAGGTGCTACGGGAAAAAGAAAATAAACTCACTGATAAACTGAATTCTGATACCAATACTATATATGTCAATTAACTGTAATAAAACTCTGAGTCAACAAAAATTGAAATCATAAACTGCATCTAAGGGAAATCCCTAAACTGGAATATAAAATAAACCTAAACTGATCAAACACTAACTAATAAACTCACAACTCCCAGACATCTTTGGTCTTGAGTGGCTCCATGTACACACACTACTAGACACTGCTGCTAGGCCCCACATCTGGTACTCCCCCGCTAGGACCTGGAATGGTGAAGAGTACAAGGTGAGCTACAAAGCTTAGCAAGTAATAAACTGGAAAGGAAAAACTGAAGTTGAATCGAGAAATATCGATACTGATTAAAACTTACTGAACTTATACTGAGAGATATAATAATCACTTGATGGCATTATAAGATGTAATGCACATAAACTGTAAACTAAATGCAGGTATGCAACTTTGGCACGTAGGCCCACATAACTGTAATACATACCTGACTGATCTGAATCCTACATACACAAAAACTGTAAGCACATACTATGGGCAATATGCCCCTGGCTCCCTCGTCGACAACAGGCGAACAAAACAAAACTGAAAACTAAACTGGTTGGATCCCCACGGACAAGCCGGCTGGCGTGCTTAATGCAATGCTGTGCACATATATATGCTGGCACACAATATGTAGTGCTCCATATAAAATCGTGCCAAATGTTCATACCAAAAATGTATGCACATAATCTCACAAATAATGCTAACCATGTCATAATAATATACTAAACATGTAATCTAATCTTCAATGTATTAGAATACAAAGATTCCATGAACTATGTATTATGTCATGGGCATGATTAGCTCAATATAATCTGGCATTTAAATTCAATAGGTGTATTGACTATTTTATCGAAGTTAAACTTGAATTGGACTTTCTGGAAGCCTACTTGAAATTCTGAGGAGACCCACCCAGATACTAGAAAATGAGCATACAGATACTCTGAAGGGTATTTGGATAATCTAGGATAAAGGCTTTCGGATACTAAAAGAGATAACTTTAAGAAAACATGGAATTCGGGACAGATTGTTACCCTTTTGTATTTTAGCCATAACTCTCTGTTCTGAACTCCGATTGAGCTGATTCAAATTTATATGGAAATAAAAGAGGAATAACTACAACTTTCATGTTTTTCATTTTGCGAAATTCAGGCTCCATAAAGGTCAAAATTGGCCCGCAAGAGAACAAAAGCTTTCTGGAATTCTGAGTGGATAGATTGATACCCTTTTGTATTTTTGCCATAACTCTCTGTTCTGAACTCAGATTGATCTAATTCAAATTTCTATTGAAATAAGAGAGGAATACCTAAAACTTTCATGTTTTGAGTTTTTCTAGATTCGGGCTCCATCAAGGTCAAAATTGGCCCGCAAAAGAACAAAACTCAAAGAGACAACTTTAAGAAAACACGGAATTCAGAACATATTGATACCCTTTGGTATTTTTGATATAACTCTATCTTCTCAACTCCGATTTAACTGATTCAAATTGATGTGGAAATAAAAGAGGAATACCTACAACTTTTATGTTTTGAAGTTTTCGAGATTCGGGCTCCATCAAGGTCAAAATTGGCCCGTAAGAGAACAAAAACTTTCTGGAATGCTGGGTGGACAGATTGATACCCTTTCGTATTTTGGCCAAAACTCTCTCTTATGAACTCCGATTGAGCTGATTAAAATTTCTATGGAAAGAAAAGAGGAATACCTACAACTTTTATGTTTTGAAGTTTCCGAGATTCGGGCTCCATCAAGGTAAAAATTGGCCTGCAAGAGAACAAAAACATTCTGGAATGCTGGGTATCCGAAGACTGAATTCTTGTATCCGGATACCTTCATCTTCCAAACCCAGAAACGAGACACGGACAGAGACGCCATGGATTCAATTTAAAGCTAAATAACAACACCATTCCGAAAGAAATCTTGGGAAACCAAGTCCCAATTGGTAAGAAACAATCATATGAATGAACAAGGGATTAAAACTTGAAGAATCAAAGATAAAGATCCAATAAATAATCTGATCATGCACACTATTGCGCTGATATATATGTATGTAAAAACTAATCTGCAATTCAATATAGATCCTACAAAAGTTGAGTTTGATTGCTACACATGCTCCCGTAAGAATGATTTACAAGGAGAAGAACTTGCCTTTTGATTTGATCAATCAACCGATGAAGACCAACAGATGGAACTTGGATGAACTCTAGGCTTCTTCAATTTGTTTTCTTTGTTCTTCATGGCGTGACTCTATGCTAGAGTTTAAAGGCTTATATATATGTATATATAAGTAGGAAATACAACCCTAAATCCCATAACTCACACTCCTTTAGTAATTAGGAGACTATAATTTAATCCCTCTTCTTGCAAGGATTCTTCCAACATAATAACTCTTAATTAAATAATTTAATTCTAATTAACAAACCTCTAAAAGACTACCATGTCCTTATATTCAATCCTCACAATTTAATAAGAATCTAATGCTATTTAAATATTATTTTCTCAAATAAAATCTCAATTGCCACATTAAGTAATTAACTCGCAATATCTTAAACTGAAAATTAATGAAATAAATTAATCAATGCTAAATAAATACTAAACCCTCTGATGGGTCGTTACATCATGCCTTTGTGGCTTACATGTCATATTTTCCCTTGGTTATGCATATTTCTTCTGCTTTGTCATATATCATGTTCATGTTGGAGACTGTGGCTTGTTGTTAGGACATCATGGAAGATCTCGTGCTTTGGTGATGAGCCACGAGTGACTATGATGATCGCGGGGGTGATTACAACACCTTGGCATTGCTACCACAGGGGTTTCATAAAGGCATTATTGCATTTGCACGCATGTACTCTCTTTTTCTGAGTTACTCACTTAGATGTCATTATCTAACTTGGGTGTTTCATACCCCTGGGACATTCAACGTCCCAGGTATATTAGCATGCCAAGTATCCCGGAGATAAGCAGGAGAAAAGGCTATGAGGAGGCCAATGTTTAGTTTAACTTCATGTACTATGGATCCTATGTAACCTTTGGTTTTGTTTGAGCATTATGTACTGCAGTTGTATAAACAAGGGTTATGTAAGGCTTGGGTTTACCTTTTATGTTGTTGAGCGTGTGAGTCGGGGTTACTACGTACTATGAACATGGTAAGAGTTGTTTGTTGGATTTTAGAAGTTTTCGAATGATGCATTGTAAATAGCAACTAGGATACTCAAGGTTGTAAGAAGTGTGTGTGTGTGTGTGTGTGTGTGTGTGTGTGAGTGTCTTGCAATTGTCCCTACAGTCATGTGTTGTGTTTTTTTTGAGTATTGAAGGTCACATGCATTTCTTGTGCTTGTAAAGGAAATCTAGTAGAAACCCCTTTTATTTAGCTTTGGTTAAGCTTTTAGGTTCGATCCAACGCTTCTGTTGGTAAGGGTTTCCATAACGCCCATAGGTGATGTCTGCTTATATTCCATGTTGTTGTGTATTTGGAAAAGTGGGGCGTTACAGTTGGTATCAGAGCCAAGTTTTTTTTTTTTTAGGGTTTGACTTGGCTAAGTTTGAGGTTATTTCGGAGCTAGATTTTTATGGTCTTGATTTTGATTTTGATATGACTAACCTCGAGGATATTTTTGGATGATTACAGGTATGGATCAAGATATCTAGAAACCAGGGTATTGGAGACATGCCCATAGAGTTACCCGAGAAGCGAGCCCTAACACCTTTACCTGGGTCCAAGACCAAGAATAAACAAATTTTGTTATTGGATGAGTAGGGACTGTATAATAAGATGAGATGTTGTTGTAATACATATGCATATGAGTACAAAAGGGATAAGATAGTAATATATGATGCCTATCCAATGCTGCTAACTTGGGGTTCCTTAATGACAAGATAGCTTATATGGTTATTGTTGGGAATCCTAAAAACTAAAATAGTAGATTGAGATGCTTTAATTGATGTTACTAATATGTGAGCTTTTTAGTGATAGGATAAGTTGTGTAGTAATTTTGGGAGATTTGTCAAGTGTCAACAAGATATTTGTATCTATGTATGAATGGGATGAATAGTGGTATGTGAGGGTTATGGTATTCATTGTTACTAATCTTTGGGGCTTTGGTGACAGGATGGATTACATGGAATTTGAGGTTGTTTCAATGACTATGGTAAAGTCGAATGAGTAAGTACTTTGATTTGAGGATTGTTAGACTTACTAAATGTTTGCAGATATTTGAGGTATTTGAAAATCTTGAGGATTTCGGACAATAAGTACATGAGGAGTCTCCCTAATGTCTATGTGGTGAAATGAAAAGCCTATATACATGTACACCTATGCACAAATGAGGATAAATAGTGATATGTAGAGTTTATGGCAATTAACGAATTTTACCAACTTTTGAGCTCCTTGGTGTTAAGATAGGACATGGAGCAGGTTTATGGATGACTGTCAGAAGAATCTGAGGTATTCACATTATTTGGTAAGATTAAACCCTTAGCCAGAGCTTGAATGGCTCATGAGATCTTTGGAGACATTCCCATATGTGGGTTGTTAGAAGTTTGTATTCACAACTATCTTGTAGAAATTTGATGAGTTTGAAAATCATGAATGACTTGCGGGATTTTGGGAGAGATCTTTCTTAGTTGAAGATTACTTAGGGATATTTTATATGAAACTTATTTGAATTGTAGGGATTTGATAAACTTGGAGTTTTGAGGATACTAAGTAATCATTTAGGAGACTACTTATTTTGCAGGTGTTTGATGAATTTAGGATCTCGAGGATTTACGAATAATTTGGTCTTGGTAAGAATAGTTAAATTTTGGAAATATAAAATCCTTATTTATAGATGTCTTGCAAA
The DNA here is from genome assembly GCF_014633365.1 of Diospyros lotus. Taxonomy (NCBI): domain Eukaryota; kingdom Viridiplantae; phylum Streptophyta; class Magnoliopsida; order Ericales; family Ebenaceae; genus Diospyros; species Diospyros lotus. Next base: position 20,766,011 of record NC_068350.1, read on the forward strand.
GATTGGTGAACTTGGAGTCCCGAGGATCTTAAGAGAGTCAAGCGATGAGTAATGGATGTTGTTGCCAAATGATTCTAAGAATTTAGAGGGTGAGGAGCTTATTTCATCGAGGTTATTCATAAGCACCTAAACGATGTTTTACAGCCTTGAGAATCACAAGAAGATAATAAGATCTTAGAAGGATATTACTTACAATAAATTTTTGGATTCAAGAAATTAATTGAGTCAGTGTTGTGGTTTTATAGCAGATCTCTTATTGAAGTTTGTAGAAAATGGACATTTGGTGTACTTATGTATGCTAGGTAGACAAACAGGTATTTGGTGGACTGGTAATCAAAGGTTGGGATAGTTGTTGATTGGTTATGGACATTCGAGATTTTTGTTTAAATGTTGATCTCATATATGTTTTTTCAGAGGAAGACGAAAGAGGTTTTAGTTAGTACTTCAAGATATGGTTTACTGGAGCCTTGTACTAACAAATATGCTGTAGGAGTTTAATGAGTTTTGAAATCTCAAGGATTCCGAGTAGTAGTCGTTTGGGAGATATGTGATTTGTAAGTATCCGAGAAGAAGAAGCCTTTAGACGAGATTTTGGAGACCGATTGGATTTTTGAGGATACAATGATATACGATTTGTTAGAATTAACAAATGTTTTGCAAGTGTTTCAAGGATTTTGGAGGATAACAAGGTCTTGGGAAACTATGTTGTTGTCTAATTGTTTTACAAAAAAAAATTGGGTTTTGGAGATTATCCTAACCAAGATTATGAACCTGATAAAGGTCTAGTGGACACCTAGTGCGTGAAATCCTTATACAAATTTGAGGATATAGGTAACTGGAATTTGTTGGACTAGTAATCATCTTGGTCCACAAAGGTCGAGGAAGTTGGGAAACTTATTATTTTTGGAGTTTTTATTAGTTGGTTATGAATGTTTCGGAATCATTTTATTGCTAAGGTTTACTTGTTAACCTTATGATTTTGAGTTTGGCTATTCCAGATGAGAAATACCCGACATTCTCAAAGTTTTGTGGAGAAACATGACTTGGGGGTTCGAGGAAGAAACTTCAAGCTAAAGAGAGATTGCCTCAAATGTCAGAAATTTCACCCTAAAAAACCATGTGAAGAAAGAACCCAAGGATGTTACACCTGTGGAGTGAGTGATCACATTGCATGAGACTGTCCAGAAGGACCGAGGTGTTTCAGATGCCATCAAATCAGCCACTTCTCTAGGGACTACCCACAGAAAAGGAAAATCAATCAGCCAAATGAAAGAAACCAAGGACACAGTTTGGGAGCACGAGGAAGAGGTTTCAAGATGAAAGGTAATTGTCGAAAATGTCAAAAGTCTCATATCGGGAAAGCCTGTGAAAAGAGAAGCCAAAAATGCTAGACCTGTGGGGAAAAAGGCCATTTAGCCCTATATTGTTCAGGTAGGCTCATATGTTTTAATTGTCGACATATTGGCCATCTCTCTAGGGATTGCCCGCAAGGGGGGAAAGATCAATCAAGACGAAACGAACAAAGGATGGTCAATAAATTTATGCAATTAAGTATTTAAGGTATGGATGGTCAATAAACTTTACAGATTTAGTTGTTGAGGAAGCCAAAGGAAATTTAAATTTGTTACGTTTATGAATAAGGAAAATGTCTTAGTAATCTAGTAAGATAATTTCTTAGAGCTAATGAGCCTTACTGGAAAATGATGATATGATGTGTCAACTTATAGTTTGACAAGAAGTGGAAAGTCCAATAGTGGATTTGGTAATTAAGACGAATAATTATTCCTTTGTGGTTGTTGTGGGACTACAAAGATATGTGGTATTTCCATTCAGGATGATTTTATGGATTTGATACCTTGGATGTTGGAAACCATAGTAGGATTTGTTTATGATTGTATTAGTTGAGTATATTTTGATTTAGTTAGCCACAGGAAAAATCGAGCAATACTTGAGGATTGTCCTATAAGGTGCAATAAGTAATTTTTCTAAGTTATGAGAAATAGGTTAGCCATGAGTCCTTCAAGGATAGGAGCAACACAAGATTGAAAGCGACAACCGATTGGAAAGATCATTTGTTCCACTTTGTGCTTTGGATGAAGCAGGTTATTGGTGGAAAGCAATTTTGTCAGATCGCGAAAAGCAAGGTATGTTGAATATAGAGTGGGTGTGATTTAAAGAACATTTAAAAGTTAAGTATTTTCCTTTGTGAGGGTAAATGAAAGAAAGCTTGGGAACATGGGGCTAAGTCATTGATCTGAGGGAAAAGACTTCGGTACCAGGAGAGTGACTACTGGACGGTATGTTGTGTGGGCTTTAGGATTCAAAAGTTTGTGTGTGAGGAGGGTGATGAAACTGTGGTTGCATACGTGGGTAGGGTAGGTCATAACTATGAGTGGTATGTTTCCCCAATAAAGGAATGGTGTTGTGATGTCAGCTTGCTCAGGGAAGCGTGTTTCCCAAAACAGTAAGCATAGGGATGCATGATCCCTAGATTTGGCCTTTGGGGGAGAAATTTATTCTGGTTACTGACTTAACCTTCGATCTTGTATGCAGGCAGTTGTACATCCCAATAGTTATGAGCAGCTGGCTCTGGTTTGATTATCTTGAATCTTGCCCTGTTGGAATATTGGATGATGTGGTAGTAGATACACTCTGGTACACTTGAGAGCATGGGTTCTAGTAGAAGGGAAATTGTGAGTAGTGTTGTGTCACCCATGATTTGGAGATTTGGGTTGGTACTGAAAGAAGTATCAGAAGTGATAGGGGTCAGGTCAATTACAACTTTCGGAGACGGGGCTAGAGGCTCTAGCCTAACAATAGCACCATGGGTGTATGGCCTATAACAACGGATCTGAGCCTACGGACCAAGGCAGAGAATTAGTGATGGGCTTGTGACTAACTACCAGAGAAGCTTGTAGGCTGGCTTGCGGTAAGGGTGTGAGACCATGAGTCAGAGCTACTTAGTGGACTACGGAGACGGTTAGATGCCAAAGTTTGGGCAGCACCATGGCTGTTATGTTGGGATTAGAATTCAAGTCCCAAGGGACTAGAGCATTGTGATAGGATCCTTAACTGTTTATAGATGGTTGGAAGTTTTTTATATTGACAATCTATTGTCAGAGATTCAGGAAGGGATTCTCCGAAATAGTAATGTTTGTGATAAGACTCGTGAAAAGGAGTCAATTGGGAATGGGTAAAACCCTGACAATGGTTTTTGGATAAAATACTTTGATTTCCAAGTCGAATTAAGGTGCCTATGGCCAGAAGTTAGGGCAACAATGCTGGGTGAGGCACACCTAACCAAGTGCATTATCCATTCTGATGTGAGTCTTGAGAAGTGGAATGATACCTCTTGAGGAAGGTATTCTGGGGACACCATAATCTTGAAGAATGAGGTGGAATTTCTAGGACAAAATTTATTTTTAAGGGGGGAAGGATGTAATACCCCAAATTTTTAAAATCAAAATGAGGTAATACCTGAGATTGTTAGGTTCTAATACTTGAGGAAATAGGTCGTTTCAAGGGATTATAGAAGCCTTGAGACAAAGGTTCAGTTTCTGAGCCAGTGGTAAAATTGTAAATACTGAAGTTTGGGTAAAAGTATAATTTACTTAAAAATCTTGGGGTATTAGCGTAATTTATCCATTTTTCAAGGACCAAAAAGTGCAATTAAAAATTATCCAGGGATCAAGTTGCAAGGGCCTAAGTGCAAATTATCTGAAAAGTTCGGGCCAAGGTGTAGTTCTTGAAACCTGTAGCTAGATCATTGGAATAATGAATTGGGCCAACTAAATCATTTGGGAGTAATGATTGCAAATTCCAAACTTATTCCAATATAGATAAGTCATGATTGCGGATCTCAAATAACATTTAATCCATCGTTGGATCATTTTGAAATTCAAGACTTAGCTTCTAAAAGTCTTCAAACCTTATCCTCAAGGACACATGGCAATCAACCATTGGCCACTTGGAAGATAAGATAAGGTCACATGATGGCTCATAATGACCTTTTGAGGTGGCATTGCGTGATTGGCCAAGGAAAAGCTTACTTAGTCTCCAAGTTTGCAAAAGTCTCTAAACCTTATCCCTAAGGACATGTGGTAAGCATTCATCGGCCACTTGGAGATAGGATTTGAAGTGTTATGATGAGAAATGTGAAAAATGCAATTAACCATGTGGGATTTAGTTGTTAATTAAAGGTGTAATGATGGAAAATGTAGAAAAAGTAATTTACTGTGTCGGATGTAATGATGGGGAATTTTGAAAATCTAATTAAACATGTGGAGGCGAAAAATCTCTAGGGACACGTGGTATATTTTAATTGGATTCTCATGGATGGAATGATGACACGACACATGGCGTGATTTGGTTTGCTGAAGTTTCCTATAAATAAGGGCTTTGGGGTTATTCATTTTGGGCACCAAGCAAGGAGAAAAAGGAAGGGAGTTTGAGAGAGGAAACGCTATCGAAAAGAAGGGAGAAAGTTAAGGGAGAATGAGCTTTGACAGAATTTTTGGGTCTTTCTCGAAGTTCATGGCAAGCAATAAGAAAAACTGCGAGAAAACCCATTCCGCTCGTTGTAAACCATGCTTCCTAAGGTAATCGGTTAAGGTGAGTGATTCCTGCATGTTTTGTGACATTTTGAGCATTTGGTGCTTCACTTGTGTGTGGGTGTTGGCTTGCATAGCATGCCTTTGTGGCTTACATGTCATATTTTCCCTTGGTTATGCATATTTCTTCAGCTTTGTCATATATCATGTTCATGTTGGTGACTGTGGCTAGTTGTTGGGACATCATGGAAGATCTCGTGCTCTGGTATGAGCCAAGAGTGACTATGATGATTGCGGGGGTGGTTGCAACACCTTGGCATTGCTACCATAGGGGTGGATTTCATAAAGGCATTATTGCATTTGCACACATGTACTCTCATTTTCTGAGTCACTCACTTAGATGTCATTATCTAATTGGGTGTTTCATACCCTTGGGACATTCAACGTCCCAGGTATATTAGCATGCCAGGTAACCCAGAGACAAGTAGGAGAAAAGGCTATGAGGAGGCCAATGTTTAGTTTAACTTCATGTACTATGGATCCTATGTAACCTTTGGTTTTGTTTGAGCATTATGTACTACAGTTGTATAAACAGGGGTTATGTAAGGCTTGGGTTTACCTTTTGTGCTGTTGAGGGTGTGAGTCGGGGTTACTATGTACTATGAACATGGTAAGAGTTGTTTGTTGGATTTTGGAAGTTTTCGAATGATGCTGTAACACCCCGCCTTACACGGGCGCGTCACTATAAGGAAATTCCCGGGGATCTTTTTTTTTAAGACTGCCATACGCGGCGCCATGAAAACAACCTTCGCATGCAGATGAAACTCTCGTCGCATACATTGGCTGGCACCCGCGATGTTTTCAAGAACAATCTTCACAGGCAGGTACAAATCCCGAGAACCCCAGTCTTACTTGTTTAACTAACAAGATCATTAGACTTAAAATTAAACGAGATATATTACAACACAGCGGAATCAATACATCAGAATGTCGTGGCCTACCACAAGTTTCATACAAAGTATTCCCGTACTGAAATATGAAATACAAACTATCAAGTGATACAACGATGACATACAGCTGATTATACACATACCAAAATAAATACTAATACTCCCAAAATGGTACAACGATTAACCACTAACACCGCTGGCCCCACCGGCCATCTCCTCGATCTCGCAGTTGTCCCTGGCTGGAACGTTGAATGTTCCAGGGGCATTGATAGCATGCATATTTATACCATATTTTGGCATTTCACTTCATTCTTATTAGGCCATTTGAAGTAATTTTTGCTGATATTTCATTGTTTCTATTTTATTATGCTTCAAATTGTCCTTACACTATTTTCTATCTTACCTCTATGGATCCAGGCTTTAGGGAATATTGGATGGGCTAGAGAAGTGGCTCACTAAAGGAGCTTGGGCTTACTTTCAAGGAGCAAACTTGGGCTACTCAAATTATGCTGTTTTTGGGCTTACTTGTTTTCTGTTGGGCCAGGCCCAACCCTAGCCTTCCTAGCTTTCCTTTCTTAGCCATGTATTTAAGGCCTCTTAGCATTAATTTTCAGAAAGGAGGAGATAGAAAGAGAAGAGAAAATAGAGAGAATTCTACCCGTTTTTGTTATTGTAGCATTTTTCTGTTTTCTACATCTTTTGTTCCATTCTGTTTTCCTTGCTGTAATGATAGGCTAGAACATTTTGTAACCGGTTGTGTGTCTTGAATCCATGTGGAATTTGAGTCCCGGATGAGCTACAAGAATCTGGTTTGTTGTTTGTTTCTTATTCATTTCTATTTGGTTTAGTTTGGGCAGATTTATGAATGCATGGAGTTCATGGCAGGTTTGTGTGAATTTGCATGGTTTCATTTTCTGTTAAATGCTTAAGAGAACAGAATGTTATAGCCGGTTGGTATAACATCTCGGAAATGAATATTGTGTGCTTGAACGGTTGTTCTTGCATAGGTCCGGATAGGTTGAATAGAGAGTGAATGGTTGCATTTTGTTTGCAAGAGATTTCTGCATTCATTTTGTTATTTCCAATCATTCTAATCCTTGGACGGTTGTTGGGGATGCTTTGAGTTTGTTTTCCGGAGATCAAAACATCTAGCAAGCCAAGACATATAGGTTGGACAAGGAAGATTCCACATAGGAGACAAATACACAGCCGGTTGCATATCTTTTACTGATTTTTCATCCATCTTTATCTTTCTGTTTTGCCAATTAGTTTTCTGTCAAAAACCCCCCCTAAACAAACCGTTGGTTATGTTGGTTCTCCTTTGTTGGTAGAAGAAAGTGAGGCTCCTTGTGAGAGATGACCTAGGGTGCACTTTGCTGCAAACTAGAGAAGAGATGCAAACATAGATCTCTAATTCTGGAGTGGTTCGACAATCGCTGGCCAGGCATAACCCAAGTTAGATGATAAAAACATCTAAGTGATGGCTTGAAACAGTTTATACAATGTATGAACAACATATGAGCATGGCATATACAGACAATGACAGCATGCAACATGTCTAACTTGAGAAATCTCCCTGACATACTCAAGCTCTCGTGGAATAAAACCATTCCACACACCGTGGGGTTGACCTTGCCGCGACATACTTAATCCCTCAAGTGCCCTACCGTGTCACTCGTTTACCAAGATTAACCTTGTCCCATTCTCAAGAAGACCCCAACCTGTCCCATGTGGACCCAACAACGACATGAAAATCAACACCCCGATGTTATGAAAATACACGCCATGCATCGACTCGTTGTTAAAAGTGAAAACAGTTAATGTAATATACCAGATGTTCAGTATGCAAATGACGCCACAAAGTACATAAGTGGAACATTTTTGTAAACAACCCAAGTTCCGGAGGGTATAACAGCTCATTAGAACTTACTACACACACCCCAAACACGTTCAAAACAAGATGAAGCTAGAATCAAACCACTCACCTTAATTTGGAAAAGTCTGATTTTTGTCTCAAAAAATGTGCCGCATCTCAAAAAAAGTGCAATCCTTCTTTTCAACACACCAATCGTCTCCTATTCACAATTAGGACCTTAGGAATCAATATTTCTATTTTTCCTTAATTTTTTCCTATTTTTCAAACATTTTTCTCTTTCGAAAAATCATAATAAATACCAAACACCTAGTTTTCTCAAATATTTTTACATAAACCATCCTAAAATAATTTTATAAAAATTATAAAATTAAAATCAAGAAAAACCTGGGCTTCACGCGCCCTCCTGCGCTGGCGCGTGGGTGCGGCTGGGGTCCGCGCGTGCAACCACGCGCATTGTCTTCTCCGGCCTTCTTCTTCGGCTTCGGCGATCTGTAACCACCTCCGATGCTCAATCTAATTGTAGGGCCTTGAAGATCTTGGAGAGGCGACCTCAATGGCACCCTCGCACTGCCGAAAAAGTCACCGAAAAATGCCTTAAAAGGCAGTTGTAGGTCTCGGTCCGGCGGCGATTGTTTTTCCGGCCAACTCACAAAAAACCCATCAAACGCACTCGAAACCACTCAAAATTCTCTAGAAATCACTCTCACAACTCATAGAACAAAAACCCCTTATCCTTGAGCCTCGATTCAAGCCGAAATTCCCTTAATTTCACTCGATTTTTTGAAAAAAACCTCGGTCTGGGGCGTCTATTTATACCCTCTCTCGACCCAATTTTCCACGACATATCGGTTAGTCTTATCCCCTTAACCTTAGATCTAGCCTCGTAACCATTTGAGAAGCACCAAATTGAGAGCTAGAACCCTCAAAAAATTCACCCAAATCGAAAATCTTTCCCCCATTATTTCCGATCGCATCAAGGCCATTTTCTGACCAATGGCAACCACAAACCTCCTCATCATCACCTGGAGACCTCCCTAGATCTTCCAGGTGACCTTCCCGACGTCCAGAGGTGGTTTCTGGTGGCCATGTGCGGCGGCCGCGTTCACACCATGCATTTTTCAAAAATTGCATTTTAGCCCCTAGCTAACTTTTAATTGCATTTTCTCCCAACCTTTGATACCCCTAGACTTTCTAACACTTCCACTATTGCCCATAAGTTCCATATTCTTCATTTTCCTCAAAAACTTCTGAAGAACTTGCTATTTCGACCTCCCTCGAGTAATTTGCAAAATCTGCACTTTTGCCTGAATGCCCCAAATTACATGTTTTTTACTTCAAACCTTCGAAAATCTCTTGATTTTGTCGAATGTTGCTTATTTGAACAATTTTAACCTTTATTGGCTTGCTTGACATAGTCCCTCACCTTCTGTTTATGTTTTGAGTATTGCACTTAAGCCCAAAACTATTGTAAATTCCATTTTTGACCTCATAATTTTTTTGAAAATTCTCTTAACATTAAATACTGGGTATTACAGATGCATTGTAAATAGTAGCTAGGATACTCAAGGTTGTAAGAAGTGTGTGTGTGTGTGTGTGAGTGTCCTGCAATTGTCCCTATAGTTATGTGTTGTGTTTTTTTAGAGTATTGAAGGTCACATGCATTTCTTGTGCTTGTAAAGGAAATCTAGTGGAAACCCCTTTTATTTAGCTTTGGTTAAGCTTTCAGGTTCGATCCAACGCTTCCGTTGGTAAGGGTTTCCATAACGCCCATAGGTGATGTCTGCTTATATTCCATGTTATTGTGTATTTGGAAAAGTGGTGCGTTACAAATGTAGGCAAAGAACTTCGGGGTTAAGCGTGCTTGAGCTGGGGAAGCTCAAGGATGGGTGACCCCCTGGGAAGTTCGAGTAGGCCCATCAAGGTAAGTTGTTCATGTCCTTCCTATCGCTCGATGCGGGATGTTATAAAAAGGTATCAGAGCCGACCCTCGAGCCTCTGGGCGTGGTGGTGGGGTAAACCTTAGCGAGGACGCTGAGTCCCTGAAGGAGGGTGCATGTAGGCACCTTAGGCGAATCCCACATCGGCCATGCAAAGGGGAGGAACTGGGCATATAAGTGCGGAGGGTGTTTTACATAGTGATACCCGTTTTGGGATTAAATCTCAGAGCGATAAAATCAGGGATTGGTTGTGACCTGAACCCGATAATACATTGCTACGTGGACCCCAGTTGTTACAATCATAGTCCTTTAAGAACTCCATCCACCGTCATTGCCTCATGTTCAGCTCCTTCTACAAGAACACATACTTTAGGCTCCTTGTGGTTTGTGACCACCTCAAACGTCTCACTGTATCAGTAGTGCCTCCATAACCTCAAGAGCACATACCTCAACTGTCAGTTCCAAGTCATACATCGGGTAGTTCTCCTTGTGCCTCGACGTGATCCACACATGATCACTCGTTCATGTTGCATTATCACACAACCCAAACCTTTGAGCTCTCGCAAGCTCTCCTCGTATCTAGCAGACCACTTTCACTTGACTCTCTTCATGAGTCATGTCATGGATACAACCATTACAGATATGAAAATTCTAAGTGAAGGCATGAAACAGTTTATATAATGCATGAAAGACACATGAGCATGGCATACTAAACGGCAACATGCATGACACGTCAAACTTGAGAAATTTCCCTGACATACTTACTCCCCGGGTGCCCTACCGTGTCACCCGATCACCAGGACTAACCGTGTCCCATTCCCAAGAAGACCCCGTCCCGCCCCGTATGAACCCAACAATGCAATGAAACTTGACCCCAAATGATATGAAAATTCACACGCCATGCACCAACATTTTAAAGTAAATCAATTAATGCAATGCAGCGAATGTCGACACAGTGTTCAAAAGTAAAAGTCTGGTAAAACAATCTAAGTCTAGGAGGGTGAAACCGCTCGCTAGAACTTACCACAAGCATTTAAAAACACTTCCAAGACAAGGTAAAGCTAGAATCAAACCACTCACCTCAATTCGGAAAAGTCTGGATTTTACCTCGAAAAACGTGCCACACCTTGAAAATCGCGTAATCCTTCTTCCAACGTCCCAATTGACTCCTATTTCACCATTCAAGACCTTTGGAATCAACGTTTCTATTTTTCCACAATTTTCTCTATTTTTATTTATTTTTCAAGCATTTATATCTTCGAAAATTCATTAAAAATACCTAACATCAACTTTTACAAAATATTTTTCCACATGATAATTCCTAAAATAATTAAAGGAAAATACTGGAATTAAAATTATCGATTTTGCCCCTGTCACGCGCCCACACACGCCTAGCGCGTGAGTGCGTGTGAAGTGTGGCACGTGTGGCTCACGCGCCACCTTCTTCTCCGATTTCCAGCCGGCGACACCTCCTCCGATGACCGATCTGACCTCACCCCCTTCAAGCCTTCGATGAGTCGATCCCATTGGTGCCATTTTCGGACCGAAAGGACGCCAGAAAAGCTGCCAAATCGGCAGTTGCAGGTCCGGCGAGGCAGACCGCCTCGCTTCTTCGAACAGCCTCCAAATGCACACCAAAGCTCACGAAACTCTCCAGAATCGCTCGCCTTGTGCAAAGTTTCGGCCAAAACCCTAGGTTTTTATAGTTGTTTTTCAGCCAAAAATGGGCCAATCAGTGGCCATTCCTTGGCCACCAAGCACCCTAGCGCCGGATACAGCCTTCCCCGCACCTCCCTCGGCCGTCCCATCGCCGGATTCGGCCTCCACGTGCGGTTGATTGCGGCGGCCGATTGTGTTCACACCTAGCTTTTGGTTTATTTCACTTTCACCCCCTGTTTTCTTCAAATGCCATTTTTCTCCTTTCCATGACACCCCTGATAAATCCAACTACACCATTAAGACCCTCAAGATTAGTATTCTTCATTTAGTCCTTGAAACTTCTGAAAAATTACTGTTTTGACCTCCCTCGGGCAAATTTAGAATATTACACTTTGGCCCAATTGATCATTTTGACCTTAAATCCATTCGTTTTAACCCAAAATCACTTAAGGGTTGTTCTATACATAAAATATTAGTCCTTAACATGTTCCGTTAACTTTTCGGATATCTCTAACATTGATTCGGTTTTCTCAGCCCTGTCGACAGTTGTACCGAAAACTGTTCTCGATCCAATTTCTTTCATCACTAAAAATCATAATTCGAATCACTTGTCGATACTGTACAATTTTCTTTGGCTATCTAGGGTCCGGGGTACTCCCTCCGACTGATTCGATTGTCTAAAGCTGCGATAGTGTACCCTATAGCCTCATTTTTCCAAAAATTCCATTTATGCCCTTCGTTAAATATTATTTATGACCTCAAATCATTCCCGGGTATTACAATGTCTAACTTGAGAAATCTCCCTAACATACTCAACCTCCCAAAAAAATCCATTCCACACACCTTTGGGGTTGATCTTGCCACGACATACTTAATCCTCGAGTGCCCTACCGTGTCACTCATTCACCTAGATTAACCTTGCCCCATTCTCGAGAAGACCCCATCTTATCCCCCATGGACATAACAACGACACGAAAAATAATACCCCGATGATATGAAAAAATCACACACCATGCACCGACTCTTTTGCAAGTAAAAACAGTTGATTCAATATGCCACATGTTTAATACGCAAATGATGCCACAAGTACATAAGTAAAACGCCTACACGATATAACCCAAATTTCGAAGGGTATAACCGCTTGCCGGAACTGGTTCAAACACATGTAACCTAAGCTCAGGAGGGTAGAATCGCTCACCTGAACCCACTACACACACACCAAACCATTTTTAAGACAATAGGTATTACTAGAATCGAACTACTCACCTTAATTTGGAAAAGTTTAGTTTTTGCCTCGAAAAATATGTCGTACCTCGAGAAATGTGCAATCATTTCCTCAAACAGTCCAATCGTCTCATGTTTACCATTATGACCTTAGAAACCAATATTTCTATTTTTCCCATAATTTCCTTAATTTTCCCTTTTTTTTCCTACTTTTCAAACATTTCTTCCTCTTGAAAATTCATAACAAATACCAAACATCCAATTTTTCCAAATATTTTTGCATAAACCCTCCTAAAATAATTTTACAAAAATTATAAAATTAATTTTAGGGAAAACCTGGGCCTCACGCGCTGGCACGTGGGTGAGGCTGGAGTCCGCGCGTGCACACGCGCAGGTTATCTTCTCCAGTCTTCTTCTCCGGCCACGGTCGCCGGCGGTGATCTCCGATACCCAATCTGACTACAAGGGCTTGAAGCTCTCCTCAAGGAGACCTTGATGGACCCTTCACTTGTCAGAAACAGTTACCCGAAAAAGACTTAAAAGGCTGTTGCAAGTCGTGGTCCGACGAGGCCCGACTTTTCGGCCAAGATGTTGAAACCCGATCAAATGCACACGAAACCTCTCGAAACTCTCCAGAAACTATCACCACAACTCAAGGAACAAAATCCCTCTAACCTCTTTGCTCGATTCAACCCAAAATGCCTAGAATTTTGCTCAATTTTTTTTGAAACCCTCGGCCTTGGTTGAGCTATTTATACCCATTTTCAACGCGATTCGCCACCAGATCTTGCTTGTTCTTATCCCTTAAGCCCAAATCTACCCTTTAATCCCATAAACTAGCCCTAAATCACGAGCTAAAGCCCTCAAAAAATTCAGTCAAAATGCCCATCACTTCCACCATTAAAACCAGTCGCATCACAACTTCTTATGGCCAATAGCAAGCCCCACTTGCTTCATCATCACTTGGAGGCTATCCCCGAGCCTCCAGGTGAGCTTCTCGATGCCTTAGAGGCGGATGCCAGCGGCCATGTGCGACGGTTGCGTTCACACCTTGAAGTTTTCCAATTTTGCACTTTTGCCCCCAAGTTATTTTTAATCTCATTTTCTCCATATCCTTGACACCCCTAGATCTTCTAACACTTCCACTACTGCCCTCAAGTTCTATATTATTCATTTCCCTCAAGAATTTCTAAAAAAACTCATCGATTTGACCTCCCTCGGACAGTTTACAAAATCTATACTTTTGCCCGGATGCCCCTAATTGCGTGTTTTTTACTTCAAACCTTTGCGAGTCTCTTACTTTTGTCAAATACTGCTTATTTGGGCAATCTTTCCTTCATTGACTTGCTTTGACATCGACCCTTGCCTTTCATTTATTTTTTAAATATTACACTATGGCCCAAAACTTATGGTAAATTCCATTTTGACCCATAATTTCTGAAAGTTCTCTTGATATTAAATATTGGATATTACAACAAATATCATGAACATACATCCCCAAGCATCCATGCTATGCTAGCACCAAGTCGCAATGAACATGTATAGAGATTAAGATGCATGCTCCCACCTAACCACCTTACATAGTCTTATTAAGGGACCTAAGTCCCACATTAATCTGGCATTATGGCCTACCCAAGCTTGATATGAGTCTGACTTTATAGCCCACCTGAGCTGTCGATTTTATCACCATGGGGATATCCCAGTAGATCATATCCGTAACGCACATTAAATATCACATATAATTCTCAAAACTATGCCATGAATAACAAAGACATCACACTCCACACAAGGCCAAACCCACTCGTTTAATCATGGTTGACATGCATGGAATACATTCAAGAATAGGGAAACATTAGACAAGTGAGAGAAAAGGGAAATTTAAGCTCGCAAGAGGCTTTTGAGCCAAATAGGGGGAAATCGGTCGACAGATGCCTTGGCATCTTTCAATAGATCAGCCTTTAGAAGGCAATTTGTCGACATATCGCCCCGTTCCCACTTACGGGTGCCACTCATGAATAATTACCCGAATTGCCCACCTGCCCGGCCTTTAGAGAAGGGCGGACTAGGTTTCAACACGAAATTCCCTAGGTGGGAACTAGACTCGTCCTTTCCTTCCCTCAACCCCAGGATTCACTAGCAGAATTGGGTTTAAACCACACCGCGCTTGGCAAAAAAGAAATCTCATTTAGACGCCCAATCGCCATTTTCTTATTTATTTTTAATTCTTTTTCCATCCAAGAATTTTACCGGGCTCCATAAAATCACCATTTAAATCAATCCATTGATTGATTACCAATTTTGGAGGAAAAACTTATAATTTTCAATTTTCTAAAATTTCGGCATTATTCTCCAAAATGCCCCAAAAATCTTGTTAATTTGAAAATTCCTCCGGGGCCCAAAATCAATTAAGAATTGCCCCAAAAATCCCTAATAATTTCAAAAACAAATTTGCCGGCGGGGCCCGCGCGTGGCCCCGCTGTGCGCTGGTCGCAAGAGACCCTTAAAGAAAAAATTTTAAGGAGACTTAGCTACCATTTAAGAGAAATAAAAGATTACTAGATTAAGGAAGAACCCTACCTTAGCACTCTTCATTTTCTTTCTTCCTCATTTCTTTCCTCCATGAGAGACTTCTTTCTTTCTTTCTTTCTTCAAATGGCCAAAGGGAAAACAAGTCTTCCACACTTGCCATTTTATACAACCCTTTTCCATTTTCAAGAATGGATCTCTACCATTCATTAAAAGCACAATCCATGTGCTTAAAGAGAATTAAATCTCCACATTCCATTTCAAACAAACAAATCTCCTCTCTTGGAGAAAGCACAATCCATGTGCTCTTTATCTTCTAATCCCAACCCTTGGAAATTCAAGACAAATCCTCCACCCTTGATCTTGCCTTCAAATCCCAAAAATAGAATTTCTTTTCTATATATTTAATTTGGCCATAAATACTTTCTTTCCCATATAAATAAATCCCACAATTTTCAAGCATTAATGGGTGACTAATTTCTCATTTTCTTTTGGATTTTCCTTAATCCATATAATCATGTCTCTCATTAATGCAAGAATGACCAATACCATTTCTTTTTGCATTTATTTAATTCTCTCTATTTAACTTAGACCACAAAGTGCCATGTGTCGCTCCTAGACACCAACTTTGGCTTCCAAGTTTTAATCTCATCTATCCATGTGGCATCACCACATTTATTCTCCAATATAGGGAAAATTAATTATTTTACCACATAATTGAATATCCACCATTTTCCCAATATTCCATAATTAAATTCCTTTATGGAAATAAATTCCAAAATTCCCAAAACACCCTTTGTGAATTTATTAATCTCATATATTTTCACATAAATACAAAATTAGGATTTAATTCACTTACACACCTAATTCCACATAGAAATTATTTTCAATTTACCAAAATATCCTTTTATTGGACTTCATTATCCAAAATACCAAAATGCCCCTCTCATAGGGCACTAATATTCTCAAGGATCTAACACCTTCTCAAAGGCATTTTTGGAAGTTTTCTTACTTCCTTTCTCATTCTCATAACACTGGGATTACTGGGTGTTACAATATTGCCCTCAATTTGTTTACTAATAGAGGCCAAAATCACTCGATACCCCTGCTTCTCTCACTCGAACCTTGGCAAGATGATTCAAACTCTTGCCAAACCTTCACCCTAACAAAAAAGCGTCATTCCCAAGCAAGAATATAGAGTGCCCACTTGGTCAAGAAGAAGACGGTCCCCCATTGAAGAGCAACTAGCAAAAACAAAGCCAATCAAGTAAAGGAAGAAGCTCAACTCGATCATGACTACTGTAATGCCCCACTTTCACTTACACAATGAAGCAATAAGATATTCATTATATGCTAATAATGACCTTGGGCGTTATTGGAAATCCTTTATCAACGAAAGCAAGGATCGAACCTGAGTATGCTAAATAGCTAGGATTTCTTCAAGTTTAAATAAAAGTCCGTCACGCACCCACATATCAGAGAGTTATAGCAGCTTCACAAATACATAAATTTTACGGTAGTCATAGAACCGCACACAATCACCATACATCCTTAAGTATCTTAACTGCTATTTACATTACAATATTGGGATTACACGGTACACAAATAAATCCAACTCTAAATAAGCCAAGCACCACCTCTGAATCCTTGCTCGGGCTAGAACCTGGAGTACTTGATAAGCTTAACATACCTGGAATGTTGAATGTTCCACGGGTATGAAACACCCAAGTTAGATTATTACATCTAAGTGAGTGGTAAGAAAGAAAGAAACAGCGCATGCAAGAGTAATATGCAGCTTTGCCAGGAGACATGCAAAAATAAGAACGAAATCTCTCCAAGATCACGACTCACCACAAGAGCACGAGGTCTAGGCTCACTGCAAGAGCACGAGATCCCCTGAGATGTCCCAACAACTAGCCACAAATACAAATACCGAGATGTATATAAAATAGGTAAGATTTGCTCAAAAGCAATAAAATATGAGATGTAACCTCTCGGCCCCCTTACACAGGCACGAGATATCCTCCTTACTTGCCATCTATAAACCCCTCGGCCCCCTTACACAAGCTCGAGGTAGCCCCCTTACACAGGCCCATGTGGTCAGCCCCCTTACAGAGGCCCCCGTGGTAGTTCACACACGATAAGCCACCAACTAGCCACAGCCACCAAATGACAAGATGTATGACAAAGGAGAAGGAATATGATCACAAGCCACGCATGAAATATGTTATGGTCAAACTCAATGAAACAAAGTAGAAAGAATATGCTCGAAACAAAGGGAACATAAGATGTAAGCAACAACCCATCCACAGGTAAAAACCAAGAGTGATCAATAGGAATCAAGAAGCATGCATAAGAACAACTCAAAAAATGAAACCAAGAATGATCAAGAGGAAGCATGCACAAGAACCACTCACCTTTATCGTTTCTCTTTCGATAGCACTGTTTACAGCCCGTTTTTCGAGCACTAGGGAATGTTTCTGCAGAAATTACGTATTGTAGTGAACCAAACCTTAAATATCTTTACAAAGGGTTGTAATTAATTAAAATAGGAGAACAATGGTGAAAATTTCAGGCCAAAAGGAGGCCAGACGCGCCCTCACGTGCCCCCAGAATGTTGGCCACGTGCCTCCTCCTTCCTTGTTACGAATTTTGCAACCTAAAATTAAAAATGCTATAACTTGCTCATTTTTTATCCGATTCGCTCTCCGTTTGAACCTACGAACTCCTCTTTTCGTTCTCTATGACCCTACGAAAAGAAAATTAGCTTAGCTTTTCAGTTTCCTTTCTATTTTGGCAGTTTTCCGGATCAGGTCTCCCTATCCTTTCTTCTTTGCTTTTTCTTTGCTTTTTCCTTGCACTTGCTTGTTTCCTTTTCCCTTAGCTTCTCATGGCCTAAACTCCTTCCCTTTATATAGCCGTTAAATTCCCAAATCCTCAAGATTTCACTTGGCCTCCAAGTTACTCATTTTCCACCCTAGTAATTATTACACTTTGAAATTTCTTCCAATCTTCCAATGCAAGCCTTTACTTCTTCCAATCCTAGGCCACCAAATACACCTTCAAGATAAGCCTTATCATATTCTTCCTTTGTAAGAAAATCCTAGCCAATCCTAATCCTCCAAGTTTAGAATTTTAGGATAAAAATCAATCATTACAAATTTTAAAATTTCCTTCTTTGATTTTATCTTCCAAAGCAAGCCATTTCTTCCAATCCAAACCCTCACGTGGCCTTTAAGATAAGCTCTATTATCCTCTTATTTTGAAAGCCAATACAAGTCTTCCAAATTAAGTCTTCCAAGTCAAGTCTTCCAAGTTAAGCCATTCCAAGACTTTTGGTGTAAGATTAATCATTACAACCATAAGACTTTAAGACTTTAGAAAAATTCTCAACCAATCCTATCTCTCCAACACATGGCTTCTAGGATAAGGATTCATTATTGCATTCATTCCTTTTGTTGGAAACAAGCTATCCCTTTTACAAGTCGTGATATTTGCACTCGAGTTCGATTTAATGTCTTAAAACCATCCATGTTTACACTTTAGCTCTAAACTTTCATTTGAAACACTTTATTGCAACATCCAACCTTTACATTAAATTTTGGGGTATTACATCCTCCCCCTTAAAATAAATTTCGTCCCCAAAATTTTTCTTCTTAGCTCACTCAGAATTTATTTTTCCCAAACAAATTCCTCAAAATCATGGTGTCTTCAGAGCACCTTCTCCAAGAAACATTATTTTACTCCTCAAAACCCACTTCGAGGTCAATGATTTATTTGACCTGGCGTGCCTTGATCAATATGGCTTGCCTTAACTCTTGGCCTAAGTCACACATTTTTAACTCAAAAATCGAAATATTTCGTTCAAAAATCGATATCAAGGTTTTCGACCATTTCCCAATTGTCAACTCGTGGCTATACCTTCGAGTCTTCTAGAATAGCTTGTCAGGTTTGTTCATCAAATGAGAGTGAATCACCAGGCTAGCGACGTAAATAGATGTTCCATCAAGAATCACATCCAATGCCACAGGCTAAAAAGCCTCCACCAGTCCCCACTCTCGGGTCAATAGAACAGGCTCATTCCCGCATTAGCCACCACATTCACCCAGAACAGGCTATTAGAGTAGGCTCGTTAGCCACCACGTTCATATTCCCAAGATGGTACTGGATCACAGAACCACAACCCTTCAAAAACTCTATCCACCATCGTTACCCTGCATTTGAATCCCTCTGAAAGAACAGGCACCTCAAGCAATCATGAAGACCTCAAACTTTTCACGTAGCGCTGCCATAACACGCTCACTACTACATCAATATCCACATCAACAAGGGCAGAGTTTAGGATAATCAAATTAGAGCCAATTGCTCACAATTCCTGGGGTGTACAATAATTTGCATACTAAACCAAAGGCTAGGTCAGTAACTAGAATAAAATTTCCTTCCCCAAAGGCTAGGTATGGGAAAACACATTTCCTAAGCAAGTTCACAACACACCACATGCCTATATCAAGGAAAACATACCACCCATAGTTACGACCTACCCAGACCTACGTATGCAATTTCCATTCCTTCACCCCCCATTTTCAAACCTCTGATTCTCCAAGCCCGCTTAGCACACTATGCAGTAGTCACTCTCCTGGTACTAACACTTTCTCATGCTCAAATTCTCTCGAGGAGAACAAGTTGGATATCGGTCCATAAATATAATCACAACTCATATAAGTATGATTTAAACACCTTAATCATCAACTCACAAAGGTTATAGGTGCGTTAATCCCAAATACCACCACCAGATACTCATAATAACAGGATCTAGAGCAACCTTGCCACACCTTCCTTTTAATTCCCAATTACATTCCTTAAAATAACAAACCGTACTCAAAGTTACAATTAACACATATTAACTAACAATATTCCTCGACTCAGAACTACCCAACTTACTGTTTGATATCCCTTATTTTGCCAAATTATAGGTTGATACATTTACCATCACTCCTTAGGTGAATGGGCTGACTAGGGACTAACTACCACCTGCACAACTGCATTAAGGAGGATTCAAGGTACCTTGTACGATCGCCGGGTTGTCATTGGCACCTTTTCCTGCCAACTGGAACACACGACCTTGCTGTAGCTCTTGGCCTCTTTGATTCGTCCCGAATTGATTAACTTCCCTCCTTTGCAGGCAGTCCTTAGAGAAATGGTCAGTCCGTTGGCACCTGAAACACCTGGGTTCTTTTGGACAGTCTCGTGCAACGTGGTCCCTCATCCCACAGGTATAACATCCTTGGGTTCTTTCTTCACACGGTTTCCCAGGGTGAAATTTCTGACATTTGGGGCAGTTTCTTTTATGTTTGAATTTTTCTCTTCGAACCCCAAGATCATGTCTTTTCCCAAGTTTCCTATCATCGGGTTCTCAAAATTCCGTCCTCAGGGTATTCATTCGATGGAGGTTACTCTCCACAGTCAGGGCTTGTGACACCACCTCCGCGTAAGTACGTGCCCCTAGAGAGCTTAGTGCTAACTGGATCTCCAATTTCAATCCCCCAAGGAACTTTTGTGCCTTGGCTTCCTCGTCCAGGTTGTAGACTGGCATGTACTTGATTAGTCGAGTATAACTATCCTCATACTGGGCCACAGTCATGTTCCCAGTCTGTTTTAGGTTCATAAACTCTCGGCCTTTTTCCAATTTCTTGCATAAGGAAAAATATTTGGTGTTAAAGAGTTCTTTAAATTATGCCCATGAAATATTTGGAGTACCTTGCCCCTCGGAATCTGGCAAAGTCCTTTGCATAGTTCTCCACCAATGATTTGCCTCATCTCGAAGCATAAAAGTGGCACATGTAATATTTTCCTCCTCTCTACACCCAATAAAATTAAATATCTTTTCGATCTGCTCCAACCAATACTCACTTTCACTTGGGTCAGCTCCCGCTTTTCCTTGAAAGATAGGCGGATTCAACCGTTGGAACCTGTCAACCGCATTAGGAGCTCGAGGAGTAACTTGATCTATTAACTGCATCCCTTGCATATAAGTTACCATATTTTCCATGACTCGCTCCATTCGGTCCACACGAGTTCTATCTTCCTGGTTTCCCCCTTGGAATGGGTTTTCTTGGGGGGTCTCAGATGCCTCCTCATGAGTGTGTTGTATTCCTTCCTCTTGGGTATCACTCCCATGATGGTTTGAAGTAGCTGGTTCAAATCTTCGGGAGAGTCGGGTATTCACCATTTGAAATAGCCACACCCAAAATCATGAGGTTAATATTTAAACCTTAATAGTAGAATCATTATTCATAACCATCTAGCAAAACTCAAAAATCATATATTTCCCAACATCCTCGACCTTTATGGACCTAGCTAAGTTTTCGACTTTCTCAACTCATGCGAACCTTGTTGGTCACCAATCCAACAAATTCCAAACATCTATATCGCTGAATTTTGTATACGGATTTCATGAACTAGGTGTCCACTAGACCGTTATCAAGTTCATAACCTTGGTTAGGATAATCTCCAAAACCCCAATTTTTTTTTTTTTTTTGTAAAACAATTAGAAAACAAAATAGTTTCCCAAGAGCTTGTTATCCTCCAAAATCCTCGAAACACCTGCAAAACATTTGTTAATTCTAATGAACCTCAATTTAAGTATTTACTTGTACCATTCTAACCTACTCATCCCACTCACCCATCAAATCCTCTATGTTCTTCAAGCTATCATCTACTTCTTTTTTTTTTTCTTTTTTCCCACCATAAAGCCTTCATTGTTAGTTCTTCTAATATGGTAACAAATACAACTCGTAGAAAACTTTCACTATTACATATGTACATAGCCACTTCTAGTGCACCACTTTATTTGCACATGCCTAAACACTATCTTGTTTCTTTCGTACATATCCACAAGTCTACATCCTAAAACAACAAAATTTGTTCCTTAGGATAAAGTTACTCTTCCTCGTTTGCTAATCCTGGAGGTGGCGTAAGATCTCGTTCTTCAGGTTCCTCTTTGCCACTCTGGTTTGTCGCTTCCCCCACAGGGTCTAGGTATGCCTCTACCTCACATAGGTTGGTAATAAAAGTTACAAAATCATCATAGGGTCCCAAAGATCATTTCTGGCATCCTGTCATTCCGGGGTTACTAAGGAAATCAAATAGAATATTTGTAAGTCCACCATATAGGGGATTCATCACATAGGTCAGAAACTGTTGTAAAGTAGGGGTAACTAAATTCAAAAAATCTCCTAACTTCTCCCCCGGATGCATATATCGTCCTCCTAGCAACGCTGTCCATCCTCCCATGATGGCACGTTGAAATTGGTTTTCTTCTATCCGCTGATCCATTCCTGTCACAGACAAAAATATCTTCCAAGATTAGTCATATCATAACTCAAAATAACTCATATCACTATTGTATCTCCAAAGTTAATTAACTCAAACCCAAACCAAACTATTTATTCTAGCTCTAATACCAACTATAACGCCCCACTTTCACTTACACAATGAAGCAATAAGATATTCATTATATGCTAATAATGACCTTGGGCGTTATTGGAAATCCTTTATCAACAAAAGTAAGGATCGAACCTGAGTATGCTAAATAGCTAGGATTTCTTCAAGTTTAAATAAAAGTCCGTCACGCACCCACATATCAAAGAGTTATATCAGCTTCACAAATACATAAATTTTACGGTACAGTCACAGAACCGCACAAAGTGACCATACATCCTTAAGTATCTTAACTGCTATTTACATTACAATATTGGGATTACATGGTACACAAATAAATCCAACTCTAAATAAGCCAAGCACCACCTCTGAATCCTTACTCGCCCTAGAACCTGGAGTACCTGATAATCTTAACATACCTGGAACGTTGAATGTTCCAGGGGTATGAAACACCCAAGTTAGATTATTACATCTAAGTGAGTGGTAAGAAAGAAAGAAACAGCGCATACAAGAGTAATATGCAGCTTTGCCAGGAGACATGCAAAAATAAGAACGAAATCTCTCCAAGATCATGGCTCACCACAAGAGCACGAGGTCTAGGCTCACCACAAGAGCATGAGATCCCCTAAGATGTCCCAACAACTAGCCACAAATACAAATGCCGAGATGCATATAAAATAAGCAAGATTTGCTCAAAAGCAATAAAATATGAGATGTAACCTCTCGGCCCCCTTACACAGGCACAAGATATCCTCTTACTTGCCATGCATAAACCCCTCGGCCCCCTTACACAAGCTCGAGGTAGCCCTCTTACACAGGCCCACGTGGTCAGCCCCCTTACACAGGCCCCCGTGGTAGTTCACACACGATAAGCCACCAACTAGCCACAACCACCAAATGACAAGATGTATCACAAATGAGAAGGAATATGATCACAAGCCACGCACGAAATATGTTATGGTCAAACTCGATGAAACAAAGTAGAAAGAATATGCTCGAAACAAATGGAATATAAGATGTAAGCAACAACCCATCCACAGGTGAAAACCAAGAGTGATCGATAGGAATCAAGGAGCATGCATAAGAACCACTCAAAAAATGAAACCAATAATGATCAAGAGGAAGCATGCACAAAAACCACTCACCTTGATCGTTTCCCTTTCGATAGCACTGTTTACAGCCCGTTTTTCGAGCACTAGGGATTGTTTCTGCAGAAATCACATAATTCAGTGAACCAAACCTTAAATATTTTTATATAGGGTTGTAGGTAATTAAAATATGAGAACAATGATGAAAATTTCAAGCCAAACGGAGGTCGGACGCACCCTCACGCACCCCCGGAAAGTTGGCCACGTGCCTCCTCCTTCCTTGTTATGGATTTTGCAACCTAAAATTAAAAATGCTATAACTTGCTCATTTTTTTATCCGATTTGCTCTTTGTTTGAACCTACGGATTCCTCTTTTCGTTCTCTACAACCCTACAAAAAGAAAATTAACTTACCTTTTCAGTTTCCTTTCTGTTTCGACAGTTTTCTAATCAGGTCTCCCTATCCTTTCTTCTTTGCTTTTTCTTTGCTTTTTCCTTGCACTTGCTTGTTTCCTTTTCCCTTAGCTTCTCGTGGCCTAAACTCCTTCCCTTTATATAGCCTTTAAATTCCCAAATCCTCAAGATTTCACTTGGCCTCCGAGTTACTCATTTTCCACCCTAGTAATTATTACACTTTGAAATTTCTTCCAATCTTCCAATGCAAGCCTCTACTTCTTCCAATCCTAGGCCACCAAATACACTTTCAAGATAAGCCTTATCATATTCTTCCTTTGTAAGCAATTCCTAGCCAATCCTAATCCTCCAAGTGTAGACTTTTAGGATAAAAATCATCCATTACAAATTTTGAAATTTCCTTCTTTGATTTTATCTTCCAAAGCAAGCCATTTCTTCCAATCCAAACCCTCACGTGGCCTTTAAGATAAGCTCTTTTATCCTCTTCTTTTGCAAGCCAATACAAGTCTTCCAAATTAAGTCTTCCAAATCAAGTCTTCCAAGTTAATTCATTGCAAGACTTTTGGTGTAAGATTAATCATTACAATCAAAAGACTTTAAGACTTTAGAAAAATTCTCAACAAATCCTATCTCTCTAACACATGTCTTCTAAGATAAGGATTCATTATTGCATTCATTCTTTTTGTTGGAAACAAGCTATCCCTTTTACAAGTCGTGATATTTGCACTCGAGTTCGGTTTAATATCTTAAAACCATCCATGTTTACACTTTACCTCTAAACTTTCATTTGAAACACTTTATTGCAGCATCCAACCTTTATATTAAATTTTGGGGTATTACAAAGTACGAACAAATTAAACAAAGAATTAATTTGTTTAAACTGCAAATAATAATCGGGTTTTGAATCAAATTAAACAAAGAATCACATAATCCCAAAATTAAAATCCATCCAAACCCTAACTAAAATAATTTAGTCAGACATAATTAAAATAAAAATGAAAACAGAAATTGGAAGAGAAATAGAAACTTCCTGCCCAGATCTAAACCAGATCTGGGTCACAATAAATTTGCTTCGTGAACGTCCCTATGCGTGACGTTTCCCTCAACTCCCTCACTGTACGCCTTCTTCTTTCTCGCGGCCTCTGTCGCTTCAAGTCCAATTCTTCTTCCCATCTTCAATCTCCAATGTAAGCCCTCCCATAAGCCTTCTTCACTGGGCGCCTCTTCCCCCCAATTCCATTCTTTAATGTTATAATATATATATGTATAACATTAAAGAATGGACATGCCCTATCCCAAATTCTTCAATTCACGCCAATGCCACTTTCTTATTTAAATAATATAATAGATAAATAATATATAATAGGTATATATTATTCACGTCATTTATTTAGTATAGTATATAATAAATATATATATAAATAATATAATTTAATATATTATATATATTTCATTTTTTATAAATACTGAATTAATTATAATATAATATAGATATAGATAAAGTAATATAATATATAATTAATTATTAATAAATAATTTTTCAATTATATTATAATATTAGTTTAATATAAAATTAACTTTATAAATTACTTTATAATATCTTTGTTTTTTTCTTTTTCTTTATTTTTATGCCTAACTCCTCAAATTTATTTCCTTTGCTGGATTCCTAAAAAAAAATTAAAATAATATAAAATCTATATAAATACACATTTATGTAAAAAAAAATAACACAAGATTAAGATAAAAATATATAAACAATTAAGCGCTATCACTTGCGTAATGAGGTAAAATTTTCCCTTGCAATTTATCTTCTTTGTCGAAATCAAGGACATGAGTGATGAAGAACCACACAAGAATGATAATTCCAAGAAACCAACAATTGAATTGATTACTTAAAAATACAAATTTGAGTTCCTCTATAGAAGGGATTTAATGATCTAGGTCCCTTTGTAGAAAACTCTTCATCTATAATATAAATATTTACTTGATTTCAGTCAACTCTAAACTAGATCAAACAAAATTTAGATTTTAAAAAAATATTAAATTACTAAATTGAAACTGTTATGTCATAGAATTCTCGAGCATCCACCTAGGGCTATTTCCATCATTTGGTGCCTAGGGGTATTTTGGTCATTAGGCCTAGGTAGACGGACCCCAATAGTGGTCCCAAGTTAGGGCGTGTTTTCCAAGAAGAAGTCAGTTAAATAGCCAAAGAATCAATATGAGGGTCATAGTGTAAATGACCAAACTTAGGGGAGGGTGAAAATGTAATAAGGGAGAAGTCCAAGGAGTATAAAAGAGGAAGGGCACTATTTATCAGTGGCTTCCTCCCACCCCTACGCTCTCTCTCCCGTTTTCTGTCGATCTCTCTTCGAGAGAGATTTTCCTCTCTCGCAGAGGATCCCTCTCTCTCTTGGTAATATCAAGCTCTCTCGGAGAGCTTTTGATTCCTCTCGGAGAAGGAGTAGCAAGCTCCTGAGAACATCAATGATGGCAACTCTCTCGGGGAGAGTTGTGTTCTCTTGGCAAGGACTGCTAAGCCCCTCGGCAAGGCCGAGCCCTCTCTCGGAGATACGACCAAAGCTCGCGGCGGTCACAGCCATCCTCGCGTAAAGAATAAGCAAGCTCCCCGAAGTGGATGCGCCTTGCTGTAACTCTCCCTCTCGAAAGCTTCCTCGCTACTGTAACTCTCTATTTCGGCCGCTTTCTCAGCAAAGCAAGCCTGCAGTTCCCTCGCCCAGCCTCTCTTTTTTTCTACGAGGCTTTGGGCCGATACCTCTCGTGAAGAATACTTCCCGAGTGACCCCACCCTCTCAGTCGCTCTTTCTATCTCGGTGGCCCTCATTTCGACAAGCCTCTCTCAGCAAGGCCTCATGTCGCAGCCTTTCGGGAAGCTTCTTCCTGAGGAGCTCTCCGTGGCCTTCCGGGAAAACCACTCTTAAGTTCTCTCTCTCCCTGTGTGTGTGCAAGGTATATATATGTGTGTGGGCCAGCGTGATAACCAGTGAGTATATATGTGTGTGTGTGTGTAACATGTGTGCTAGCATGGTGACCAGAGAGTCCATATACGCATGGGCCATTATAGTGCATGTCTATACATATGTATAGCATATGGCCTACCATTATAATGCATATCTATACATGTGTATAGCATATATTCGCGTAAAAGGCCAAAGAGATGGGTGAGGTTTGTCATCAAGACACTAAGTCACTTATGAAGTGAGGCCTAACCTCTATAGTCTTCGGTCTCCCAGGATTTTCCATTATGCTTCCTAATAGTGACTTAGCCTATGTATACACCTATCATATGTAATAGGAGGTGTCCGAGATACGCTGCTCATCAATATACATATAAGATGATTCCATGATTCGTGTACAAAGTTAGACAAATAGTGTCTAAAGGCATTGTCACCCAGCCCAGAGTTGTGCTCAAGCAGGTCCTTAGGGGCCGAAACCCTACTTCAACAGCCTGCCATGGGCCCACCTTCTCATGGAGGGCCCCCTAGGCAGTCCGGCCCTCCGGAGGGGGGGGGATTCTTCTTAGGCCAGTCCAAATGCTACTAAGGTGCAGGTCCACCTCATGTTCAGTGTAACAATATCGTGGTCAACCCTTTCTAACCGAGTAAGGTACGATTATCTTATGTTCAATGATAGTGTTGTCTATTATTCTTCTCTCCTATCGGTACTGACTTAAGCATCGGAGAGCATACGCGAGCGAAAAATCTCTGTGTGTCTTCTAACTTGTTATTGTGAGTGCAGATATGTCCCGAACACACAAGAGACCACTTCCAGGAGTTCCCGAAGATGCCCCCAGGAGATTATTTACGACCCCAATCAAGACATCGAGGATCGAAGCTACCCAATGCCTATCTCCACTAACAAGTTCCTGCCAGTTGTCAACCTCGCTCTGCCTCGACTTCATCTTTCCCTCACTACAAATTCTATTATCGTAATTTTCGGGTTACAACAAAAATAATTTAAATGTCAATCAAACCATTCAAAATTCTATGTTTAGAATAGAGAGTAGATGTGTGAGATATTTTTCTTATCTAGAGAGAAGAGATAGAGAAGCCTCCATATCCATACTCTCATAATTTATAATTTTTTGGATTTGAATAATAAAAAAAATAATAAACAACTTTGCTAGCAATTTCATATTTTTTTTGTTTGCTCAAAGTGTCCTCTCAATATTCTGGTCTTAGATTAGTAATCATTCTGATATTTATATTTTGGAATATGATCGAAGAAAATAGAATAGGCTCATTATATTAAATATATATATTTTCATAAATAATTAAAGTAATTAATCATGAGAGCCAAATAAATTAAAAAATTTGTGTTTGATTCGAGAAGGGATTGTTGAAGTTTCGAAACGATTGGAAAAATAATCTTCTTTAAGTGATTTATTAGATAATAAAAAATAATAAATCTTAAATACCATTCCAAATTCAGAAAAACTATTTGAAGGATCATTGATCAACTAAAAAAGCATAAACTTATTTTGAGTGAATGGATACTCTAAAACAAGAAAGATTAAACTTAGTTCATTCAGCTTATAAATAAGACTTCAGAACAATTAAAGAATTACAAAAATGGAGCCTTTTTTGAGTAGGAAGAGCAATTAATCAGAGTTCATAAAGCCAAGAAAACAAAATCTGGTCCCGGCGGGGCTCGAACCCGCGACCTTCGGCTCATAAGACCAACGCTCTAACCAACTGAGCTACGGGACCTTATTGTTTATTCCGTGCTCGATAACTTTAATTACCATATTAGTTTTGGCAAAATATTCAATTCCTAATCAGGAGAAAGAGAAACATGTTGGATACTTTTTATTATTTGCGTTTTTTTTATAATTTTTAACTTCTTTTTCTATTATTATGCTATAATAATACGTCACTTAACCATCAATGAGGCACAAATTAATAATTATCAATTATTATATATATTTTTTAATTTTAACTCCTCCTAATCAAAGTCTTGGAAAAGAATAATAATATCTGTAATTATTAAAACAAATACAATAATATTTTAGGTAATTTATTTATTTCGAGCTATATAATAAAATTCCATCCGAGTGGCGGCGTTATCGGAATTTTTTGGAGTGGTGACTGCCTACTCATCCCATTTATATACGCACGTTACTTCGTTCTTTTCTATTTTATACTCTGCTGAGATCAGCACGTTAATTCTATTGATGCCACCTAGCTATGAAACATGAATAATAGATTGTCATTTGATTTTAAATAAGTCATTTAATTGTTACTGTCGACCATGTATGTTTCTATGCTTTTTTACCGAGTGTTTAGGGTCTGTTTCGCCTTTAATAAATATTTAAGTTAAGATAAATTAAAATTATAAAATAATTAAAATATAAAAATAATAAATAAATAATATTATTTTATAAAAATTTTATATTTTAATAACAAAATACACAACACTTGGGACAACCTCGGGCGATCTCACCAAAAAGTTGAGGAGGTTGCATCACCAAACATTAACTGTTTACGTTAAAGTATAATTGCACGCCAATACAACCTCCAACGCGTGGCCAACCGCCCCTTGGAGGATAGCCATCCATTTAAATAGCTAAACACCATACTTAACCTAAATAGTTATAACATGCTTCAACTCTGAATATTTTATCCTTATACACTCTTCCAAGCTCAATCTCTAGCCCGCCATAATAAATTCATTGGATGGTATCTATTATATAAACATAAAACTATCCATTCTGTTCTATATTTGTTCAAATAAAATGTTTTGCTTATTCCATGCTTGTAACCAAAAAATCCTTTCTTCTTCCAATTTTTCAAGCTTCCCATTTATTCCCTCTGGACCATTATTCCCCTAATTCTTTCCATTCTATCCATGAAGTATCCATAACAATTCGTGATAGTCATAATATAAAAATGATAAAATAAAAATTAATACATAGATCAATCGGGTTGACCTAGTGACGGAAAGACACAAAAGCCCGTGGCCCAGCCTTGGTAGTCATGGGGGGCACCCTCGTGGCCGAACCGAAACAGCTACAAGGGCTCATAATCCGCAAAAGACAACCGTGGGGACACCCCCACGATCACCCCAAGGCAGCCGCAGGGGTCTTCAGTAGCCAACCAAGCGGCGCAGGACACCTATGCAAGCTTAGGAGGCCACGCGACCTCGGAGTTCGACTCCGCAAGGGGCTTTCTCCACCCCCCCCCCCCCCCCCCCCCCCCCTTACTTGAGATGGCACCACTGCCAAAAACTTTATCGAATTTTGGGGAGAGGGATCTCGTGGAACGCGCAAAACAGCATAACTCTGACATTTGAAAATCCCTCCGAATATTAAAAGAAAATGATGGACAATTATCCAGAAAGAATTCTAAATCTAAGAGGATTATAGAATATGAAGATAAATATCATCTATAAGAATCTTAATCCTAACGGATTCTAAAATATCAAAATAGACGTTATCCATAAGAATCCTAATCTTGTACTACTTAGGATTACCTATACCCCTCTATAAATGGCAGACATTTATTCTAGAAAAGGTACATCTCTAACACTGGTGTAAATTATGCTTTACAATTTTTAACAATTTCAGTGTCTAACTTAAATATTAAAGTATTTGCATTGGGACCCTTTCGCACCCTCTGACTGTTTCTTTCCTTGTCGATTTAGGTGGCCAGGTGACGATGTTTCCAATCAAATAAATTCATCTTTGTATCTTACAAACTGTTATGGGGTGCCCTAAAATTTTTCTAAGTCTATGAGTTATAGTTCCCCTGATAGTCTCCGGGATGATAGCCTCCCGAGCCCCCAAAGAATGGTCCAGCTCCATTCATTTTGCAAGTCTAGATAAACCCTTCGGGTCTCCCAAATGAAAGACATCTAGTGGCGCCGAAGCCCTCTTTAAGACCACTTGGGGATAGCCATCGTGGCATTACCTCGAAGACATCCCTAGGCATTCTAGCCTCTCTCTACATGTGCTTCTCGATGCATCTTTTGAACCCATCCGTGGATCCCACATATTTGTCTATAAATATTAGCCTCTTCAAAGGCAAATGGATTTTTCCCCCCAACTCTCATGAGTCATTTGGACCTAACCCTATCTCTCTCTAGAACTCATCCGAAATGCCCCTGACTACTCTTCGGGACTTATAAGAGACATCACATCACATATACATTGGACATAAGACATTCACTTGCATATTCCTTGACATCACCTTTGGATTGTTGTATGACTTAGGCACCAAAGGGTCCACGTGGGAGAGTCTCCCGCATGCCTTTTTGACCTACTTTGTGTTTGCAAGCTAAGATAAATCTATAATCCCCAAAGGCTCATCTCCTCGAAGACTCTTCGGGGCATCCCTCCGTTGTGGCCCCGAAGACCCCTTTCGGGCTCTAATTGTTGTGGCCTTTTAGAACAATAGCTTCGACCTAGTTTAGACTCGGTTAACCTCGCCAGCAACATCTCAAACCCTTAACTCTAGTAAAGACTTTGCTCTGGATGATCCTAGACAAATAAATGTATTTGTTGTAGTTTGACAACAACAATTTGGGGTCGTTTGTGGGAAATCGAGCAAAAATCCATCCATGCTCGATTGTTTTAAGGGTCAGTTGTGTGAAGATGTTGTGCTCTCGCTTCATCCTGTACTGCCTCCTAATGAGCAATGCTTCGAATACTCCAAGAAGGCATTGGGGAGCTTTTTGCGAGGATATTCTTTTGCTATTATGAGCCTTCCATGGTTGCTCTCCTGCTGTTATGATGACCCTCAAAAGAAGAGCCCAACTCCCTACCCTATATCTTTGCTAGGCATCAATGCTGTTCATCAAGGCAGGGATTCAGGCTAAGAAGGTAGGAAGTAAGGAGGATGGTCATCTTGTCAATGAAAGCCAAATTCGAGAGTACGTCAATTCCCAAACTTGAATTTGTTGCCCAAGGATCATCCTCCCTAGCGATGCTAACCCCCGTGAGAAGAGTAATGGCAGAAGGCCAGAATTATAAAGACCTCTCTCGTGGGGAAAATCCTCCCGAGCTATGTCTGTAAGAGGGTTCTATGAACCTAGGAGGCACCTCCCCGGACTTTCCAACTTTCTCGGACATATTTTTCTAAGGTTGGGGAGTTTCAAAAGTAGAGGGTGGCCTACCAACTCAAGCGGAGGCAGGAATTGTAAAGATGCACGAAAAGCCAACGAGAGGGGATTAATTATTAGTGCCTTCTATAGCAGCTCCGCAGAGGCTGAACTATCGATCCAAGAAGACATCTCTACGATAACCTTTTTCTACAACCACTCTAGTCACAACCTTAGCCTCTTCTTGCCAAAAGTTCCACCCGAGCTCACTCAAGGCCCTGTGTAGGACAAGCCAAGTGATCGACAGACTCAGAAGGGCATAAGCGCTTTGAAGGTAGAAGGTGCCCAATATTATGTCTAATATTCTAGGAACGCCACCTTAATTATTCCAAGATCGGAAGTAGAAGCTATCAAGCCACAAGCAAAAGTTTCCAAGTAAAGACACTATTAACTTAAAACTAACTTCTTGTAAACTGTGGACGTAGGTGTCTATACCGAACTGTAAAAACAAAATGGTACTATGATGTAAAAAATGTATATAGGGTAACATATATATGTGTATCCTCTGTTTTGAAGCAACTCAATGAAAGGCTAAGATAAGATTCGAACTAGGGAGCAAAGGAGAGGGAAAACCTTAAGCTCGACCCAGTATAAACCTACTATAATCCCAAAATTCGAAGATAGACAGTTATGAATAAATAAGGTTTCAGAACATAAATATTCTAGCAACACTACAATTCGTACAGTATTTTGATAATGAGGACAGCTCTTCCAAAGACTCATTCTACTAAGATAATTCCTAAGGGCGAACGTAGGCAATGGCTAAACCACCAGAATAAAAATTGTTCAATTGTCAACATGATCAAAGGAACTTTACTTGGTAGTTATCACTGAAATATCACCGTTACAAATCGTTGTTACAGTTATAATTGTGGAAATAGGTACCAGGCCAAACCACCAAATAAAAAATATTTATCTGATCTTTCATACATTGAGCATAAGAGCCATGCCCTAATACATCTCTATTTACGGACATAGGCGCTCTGCTGAACTGCTAAAACAAAAATGTTTATCCTTCTACATGATAGCGAAAGTAGGTGCCTCACTGAACTGCTTTGACAACATCTTATCATAGAGAAAGTAGGCGCTCCTCGGAATCGTTTCGACAGAACATTATAATTATAGAAGTAGGCACTTTGCCGAACCACTTTAACAAAATATTGATATCACTACAAAAAAATGATTTTTAACGGCGATTTTTTTGCGGCAGTTCTTAAAACGGTCGCAAAAAGCGGTTTGGAAACCGCTTCAAAATACTATTTTAGCGACGATTTTTTTTAACATTTTGCTGCGATTTTGAAAAATCGTCGTAAAATTCATTAAAACATTTAATTTTACGGTGATTTTCAAAAAATCATCGCTAACTTTAGAAAATAATTAAATAGTTAAAAAATAAAATTGAATTTAGTAGCGATTTTTGAGAAACCGCCGCTAAATTAAAAAATAATTAAATAATTTAAAATTAAAATTAAATTAACATTTGCGGCGATTTTTGAAAACCGCCGCAAAATTCATTACGATTAGGTAAACATAGTGTGAATCGTAGCCAAAGGTTTGTAGCTAATAGTATTTAGCTACGATTTAAGGTTTTGTAGAGAATAACACACTTTTCACTACGATCAAGTAAATATAGAGAAATCATTGGTTTTCTACTACGACATATATCGTAGCTAATTATATCGATTTTTGTAGGTGATGATGCTGATTTTCGTAGTTGATGATGTCAATTTTCGTAGCAAATAACCTAACTTTTACTACGAATGTCAAATCGTAAAAAAAAACACTTATTTTTAACTACAACAAATCGTAGTTAATCATATCAATTTTCATAGCAAATTAATTTTCTCTACCAATATTTTTGTATTCAAAAGTTAAATTTTCACAGTTAATTCTATATACAACTAATAATCCATTACGATATCACTAAATTCAATTTTGTAGCCAAAAAGAAATTATTTTTTTAGGAATAATATTTTTCTCTAAACCAATACCAACCCTTAGAATTTAGATGAAATTTAAAACACAATACATAACTTCAAAATCTTTCAATTAACCACATAAAATAAAATTAATGTTAGCCACAATCTCCGATTGTTTTGAACGTGGCTAGTACATAAAACCAATTCATGTAATGATAACAATATTAAATTCTAAAATGAAAATAGTTAAAAATTTGACACAATATGAAAATTTATCTCCAAGCATCTTTCTTTATTGCTTTCTTTCTCTGCTACTTTTGCATGGTAAGAACCTGAAAAATAAAAGTCAACACAAATCAAAGGTGTTAGTGTATGAAAATCCATGCATGTATTGAAATTTCCTAAATTCTAAAGCTGGATTGGAGTTAAGTAGAAAGACATATGGAGAATATGTAGCTTATTCAAGAAATAATAAGGCCTGGACTTGGGGATTTCAATATAAGCATTTCATTGGGCTCCTTAAGTTTTTTAATAAAGTAATTCAATCCCTCCTATGAAACTGGAAAAACGCAATTGGAAAGATCAAAAACTCACCCAATTGGAAAGATCAAGAAATTGGAAAAATGCAAGGCATATATGAAACTATACCCGACAAGAATTTTTCTAAAATTTTGTTCACAACAACAAATCACATCAAATTCAACAACAAAAATCATGAACACAGCAATCCTAAACAGCAAAAATCACAACAAATATCTATTCATAGCAACAGGCCACAACAAAAATCAACAAATTATAGTAACTAAAATTTTTGTTCACATTAACTCTAATCATCAAAAATCACAACAAAGATCTATTCACAACAACAAACCACAACAAAAATCAACAAATCATAGCAATTAAATTTTTTGTTCGTAGCAACTCTAAACATCAAAAGTCACAAGAACTAAACAGCAACCTAGATAGAAAAAATCACAAAAAAAAAGAAGAAATATGTTCACAGCAAGAATTATGTTAAGAAAATGAATAAAATAGCATTTGAATCACTTACCATGAGAAATTATTCAGTAGCATCAAAATCATTTGCCAATGTTGTTGCTTCTGTTGTCCCTATAGGTAACCTTTTTGTTGCTTTTAGGTTGGTTTTCAAGCGATTGCTGAAGCTCTTGTATAAGTGTGTTGTCTACAATGGCGAATGAATATTTAATAGTAAGAGATATCTAATCATGCTCTCCAACCTTACACTAAGACAACTATTAATGATCTATTGTTGTCATCATATGATCATCAACGGTATGGCAATGTACGTAATTAACCATAGAATTAATATTTTGAGAAATAATTAACTAGTAGCTAATTAATCTAGATGTGCCCAAGGATCAAGGATTACAAACAACATCAGCAGTAAATCATAACATGAATAAGAGACAGTAAAGTAATTATCCTTGAGTTTATTAGCATAACTGGTGGGTTTGAACAGATGTTAACTTAAGTATAGAACTAAATACTCAACTTAAATATAGAACTAAATTATCTAGAATCCAACTAATTACACTG